>NC_051393.1:31494623-31504623 GCF_015228065.2 Penaeus monodon
CAAGAGCATCACAACATGAAAACTACAATTGAGTATCATGCTGTGACCACGGCGGCTCAGACATGAACCTACCGTTAAATGATGATGATGATATTGATAAATAGATAGATAGATAGATAGATAGATAGATAGATAGATAGACAGATAGATAGACAGATAAATAGCTAGATAGACAGATAGATGCTTAGACAGACAGATAAATATCAGATAGATATATATAGACATTTAAGCATATACATGTTTGTATATATGGATGCAACAATGATTAGTTTCTATTATGACAGAATGCAAACTGATCCCATGCACACCTTCCATCGTAATAGACACGTCTTATTCTCCTGGCTGACCTCCTCGACCCCCCCCCACACACAAACCCCACAGCCCCCACGCAATGCTTCCTGTCCCTCCCACTCCGCTCGCCCCCCCCCCCCCCCCCACGTGTCCGCACCCTCGCACCACCTCCTCCACAGTTCCTGCCCACTTACCACCCAGTATGCAAATGAACAACACAGGGGTGTACATGCTATTTAGATTTGAGTGGACTGACTACCAACATCCCGTATGGTTCCTCCCCCTCTTGTTTTAGTGCGTTTACTTAAATATGTATTTCATGTTTTTTTTCTTTCTTTCTTTCCCCGCCCTTTTTTGTTGGGCTCGTGTTACATTGCGTTCATTTTTTCTCGCTCTTCCCTGAGTCTGTGTTGATAAATCGAGTTAATGTAACTTGCGTCCTACGTGAATATATTCATAACCTCACCAAAACTGGCGGATAACACAGACTCCGGCGAGCATAAACTCACTATGTGTGTGTGAGAAAGAGAGAGAGAGAGAGAGAGAGAGAGAGAGAGAGAGAGAGAGAGAGAGAGAGAGAGAGAGAGAGAGAGAGAGAGAGAGAGAGAGAGAGAGAGGGGGGGCAGCCAAAGTAAACCCTTGAGATAAATCAAAACAGTATTTGGAAAATGAACGTAAGATACAAATAGCCATATATATGCACACATCAATTATCATCTTACTCTACGACAAAGAGTAGATCATTCCGTAACATGCATACGAAATCGAGAATTTTAGGCTGAATGCTACAAATGCACTGGCCATATAGGATAGGGATTCTCGCAACGGATATAAATAGCACAACTCATTAAAATAATGTTCTGGGCCTGTAACAGTACAGATCATCTGCATGAACATCCATCTAAGTCACCACCTCGCCCCCCCAAAAAAAGAAAGAAAAAAAAATCTTTGGTATGTTGGCAGACATGATTCATATAAGTACCTATATTGTGTTACTGATTTAAAGAGCATTAAATGTCGCTTATCCCCTTGCAGACACAGGGGAAGTGTGTTATTCATTTGCGCTTTACTGATTTAATCGCACCGCAGGAATTACCAACATGAGAAATTTCGTGGACACTTTTAAATCAGTGAATGGGCTTGTCTCTTAAGTGGGCAAGGGGACGCTTTATGGATGGCAAAAGCACAATCACACACACACGCACACACACACACACACACACACACACACACACACACACACACACACACACACACACACACACACACACACACACACACACACACACACACATACACACACACAAACACACACAAACACGTACTTGTTTGTGTATGTTGTATGTACACACAATGTGTAAGTATGTATTTCTGCATGGATGGAAATCATGTACTTAGTGTGGGTTAGGAATCGCTAAGTGATACAATACTAAAAAGAGTTGTGATATTTTACTGATTATGTACATACTGGTTTGTGGAAAAAACACATGATAATGATGATGATGATGATGTTAATAATAATGATAATGATAATAATAATAGTAATAATAATAATAATAATAATAATAATAATAATAATAATAATAATAATATATTAATAATAATAATAATAATAATAATAATAATAATAATAATAATAATAATAATAATAATAATAATAATAATAATAATAATGATAATAATAATAACAACAACAACAACAACAACAACAACAACAACAACAACAACAACAATAACAATGTCAATGATGATGATGATGATGATAATAATAATAACAACAATAATAATAATAATAATAATAATAATAATAATAATAATAATAATAATAATAATAATAATAATAATAATAATAATAATAATAATAATAATATTAACAACAGTGATAATAGTAATAGTAATAATAATGATAATGATGAAGATGCATATATACAACATCAGCAACAGTACTCAGAGAAGACCACTATCTGCTATCACTCGACTTAATCACAATAATCTACAGCTAATTACTTATCTCAAAACAACTAAAACAGAAAAAACAAAAGAAAATACCGCTCTCTCATTCACAAAAGTGACACCAGTAATTACAAGTGTCAAAAAGCTTACACGTGGGAAACATCAAATTACATTGACAATATAAACAGATCTACCTAATTAAATACCGATCGACGAGTGACAAACCTAAAAAAAAATAGATTAAAAAAACCCTCATAAGTCCATTTACTGAAGTTAAATAGTAGAGGAAACTGTCAGAGCTGTCGAAAATAACTCGTAAATGCTACCTCATCTGCCACGCCTCAGGGAGCACTCAGGTATCAGTGACAAGCAGATCAGCATCCGTGCAATGAGTGGGACGAGGCCCGAAAATAAATAACAGTCACAAATATAGCACAGAGTACAGGTCACGCGTCTATGGTGAGGTCGGTGACCAGGTGTTCTATCGAGGTATCTTTTTTTTCTTCTGGGAGACTAGGTGTTTTATCGAGGTATCTTTTTTTTCTTCTAAATCACAAAATCTGAAATCAAGAGTTGATAAAAAAAAAAAAAAAAAATCACATGAGTATTAACTGTCATTATCATTGTCATCAATGTTACCATTGTTATTGTTATCATTATCATTATTATTATTATTATTATTATTATTATTATTATTATTATTATTATTATTATTGTTATTATTATTATTATTATGCAAAAGTTTCCTTAGATCTGCTAATTAAAATCA
Organism: Penaeus monodon; assembly: GCF_015228065.2. Taxonomy (NCBI): domain Eukaryota; kingdom Metazoa; phylum Arthropoda; class Malacostraca; order Decapoda; family Penaeidae; genus Penaeus; species Penaeus monodon. The sequence continues at coordinate 31,497,637 of NC_051393.1, forward strand.
AACATCGAGTCACTACCAGCGACCTAGGGTGATTGAAGTTTGAGGCAATGGAACATAAACAAAAACATGCAAAAATATGCAGAACAACCACAAATCAAAACATCCAGTCAAGTCAATTCACGAACACAAAAATACTTCAGATCGATAAAGCTCTTCTGAGAACATGCGCTGTGCTGTTTAAGCGCATCTTTTCCACCTCTATTTCCAGGTCTTTATACTTTGATATTTTCTCCAACACTTTCGTTGGGACGTTTCTGTCTGAAGGGATGCTCATATCTATAAACAGGCAAGTGTTGTTTATTTTGTCCTTGATGATGATATCTGGACGATTCGCTTGTATAGTACGATCTGTGTGAATTGGAAAGTTCCAAAAGATTGTAGCATCTTTACCTTCAGTAACTGGCTCTGGATGGTGTTTGTACCATTTATCTTGCGTTCTGATAGAAAAGTGTTTGCAGATCTTCCAATGCAGGTACTTGCGTACTCTGTCGTGTTGATTTTTATACTCATTCAGTGTTAATATTGAGCAACCAGACACAAGGTGATCAGTCATCTAAACCTTGTCTTCACAAAACCTACACTTTTTTGTCAGAGCCATTGTGCAAGATGTTACCTTGATAGTTTCTGGTAAACAAACTTTGATCTTAGGCTGCAAGAATAAAGTCCAGAGCTTCTAAGCCACTGATGGCTTGTGATTTCATCTACATCAGCGTGTTTGCTTCGAGTTGCAAACTGTCTGTGGAGAAGCTTTTCATGCCCCTAGATTCAAGTTTTTCTTGTCCGACCTTTTTCGGTTTTTGTTTTCTATGTTTAGCAGCCAATGATGGCGACATATGTTCAATGTTTTCGCTCTCAATACCTAATTCCTGAGAAAACTTATCTGATTCCTTTACTACCGAGTGTGACCTTTTGGAGTTTTCATGTACTCTAACTAGTTGGTTAGATCTAAGTAATGCAAGAGACCAATTGTTGTTGTTTTGTATAATTCCAACTGCATCATCCCCCTACCTCCTTTACTTCTAGGGACATACAGACGTACGTCAGACGTACGTCTGATTTAGGGTGTTACATTCTGTTGCATGTCGATTGCTTCCTAATTTTGGTGTCAATTTGTTTGAGTTCACTTAACTTCCAGTCTATCACGTTAAAACTATATGTAACCACAGGTATTGCAAGAGTGTTGATTGCTATTAGTTTGTTCTTCAAGTTTAATTCCGTTTTCAGGATTGGCCTTACTCTTCGGATGCATTCTGTACGTATTTTTTTCTTCATCTACGATTGTTGTATACCATCTCCTTCATTTACTCCTACATATTTATATATTTTTTTCCTGATCTAATTGCTTTATTACAGTATTAACACTTAACTCTATATTGTCAGATGTAGCTAATCTTCCTTGCTTAAAGGTTGCTTTAGCACACTTATCGAGACCAAACTTCATACCTATGTCATCACTAAAATCTTTTACGTTTTTCAGCAACCCTTTCAGTTCACCATCATTCTGAGCGTAAAGTTTCAAGTCATCCATATAGAAAAGATGAGTCATCTTCCTGTCCATGATCTTATATCCATACCCTGTGTTGTTAAGAAGCTGGGAGAGTGGGATAAGTGCCATACAAAATAAAAGAGGGGAAAAAGAGTCGCCCTGGAAGATTGCGCATCTGATTTGCATGTCGTTTGAAATAAGAATACCGTTTACGTGGCTGAGAGTAAGATTCGTCTCCCATAATGTCATGTTGCTTCGAAGAAAGTTGATTAAGACAGGAGAGACTTTGAGAATTTCTAAAGATTTTAAGATCCAAGAGTGTGGGACACTGTCAAAGGCTTTTTTATAGTCGATCCAAGCAGTACTTAGATGTCTGTGTTTAGTGTGAGCATTTTCGAGAATCATTTTATTTATGAGCAGTTGATCTTTACATCCGTATGATCCTCTGCAACACCCTTTTTGTTCGTTGGAAAAATATTTTGTTCTTCCATTGAATTTCTTCAGTAGTAATATTTTCCCATTTTTGTTTGGGAATATCCCTAATATCTCAAAATCTCGTATCCATGCGTTTTCATTGAATTATTTATCTTTTCCCCAGATGTTGTTACAAAATTCCCAGACCTTTTCTTCAGATGGTATAGCTTCTACAAAAGTTATTTCTTTTCCTATTTCGCGGTAAAACTCGAACATTTTATTCTGCTTGAAGAACTTTTAGCGCTTGTCATGTAGGTAACCTTTGTGCCTTAACCTGGAGTTTTTGTTTCAACTTTTCTTAAATCGTTGGTATTTGTTCTTTGGAAAGTATTTTGTATTTTCTTATTACTTTTCTCGCTTTTCTCGATTGCTTCCCATTATCTATTTGTAGTTCGTCTAATATAGATATTTCCCTTCTAAAGTTTTCTATTTCTTTCTCAATTTTCACTTGTCACTTAGCTTTGCGAGGCTTCTTTTTCGTTTCTTTCTTTCTTAACTTAATGCCACATTTTGCTTGGATGACTCTTCCTGTTGCCTACATTAGTTCGTTTAATTCAGTTAAATCAGGATTTATCTCATGACAGAGTTATTCTAACGCCTTGTTACCTATGTTTGATATATTTTTATATATATGGGTATGTCTAATTTTTAATAGTGTCTCTCTTTTACTCATTTAGGTCTGTTTTACTACCGATAGTTCTTCAACGATATTCGTTTTCATAGCCAGCAATTCTTCCTCATCTACGATAACCTCATGCGGCTCTAATTCATCGATATTATTTCCAACTGCTAGATCAAGTTTATTTGGCATGTCAAGTTCTTGTTCATCTAAATTTCCTTCCACTTCATTTTCTTCTATCTGTACCTTTATAGTGTCATTTTTTACTTGGTCTTTGATTTTTGAGATTTCTATATGTCAATTTTTGGTTACGAACAATACGTCTTCTCACATTGGCTAGCTTGTTTGGGTCAAGCATTTGCGTTTTCTCACTTTCACTATTCCTTAAACACCATGTATTATAGGTGTCATCAGTATTATTCGTTTCAGGTTTTTCGAGTCCATAGTATACTCTTCCTTTGTCCATTTAAGTCTTGTTTTCTTTTGATTGTTAGTACTAGATGGTTGAACCGCAGGACCAGGGGTGGGATCTGTTCCGTCTTGGTGACCTGGCGGATTTTGACTAATGGAAGAGGTAGACTCTGTAGCATACTTTTCGATCCCAGGCGAGTCTTGCCCTGGGGGACGCGCCCCTTGTTGATCCGCGCGACGGGCGATGCGGCATGATTTATCTTCGTTTTCATTTCAGAAGTAGGATGCATTTTAGTCTTACTGCCAAGAAGTTGGATATCCCGCATCACTTACCAACTGGTATTTCTGGGTTCCTGCGGGTCCCCAATCCACCATCGCATCTATGATAGACTCACCCAATACCGTATCTAGGTTAGATTTACCTAAAATTATGTAAGTCAGCGCGCGTGCTCACACAAGTGCGCGGGCGATGTGTGTGTACATGGTGTACATTATTGTTATTATTATTATTATTATTATTATTATTATTATCGTCAGCATTTTTATTACCATCATCATTATTATTATAATTTTATCATTATTACTATCATCATTACTACTATTATTGCTCTTCTTCTTCTTCTTCTGTCGTTGTTATTTTTATAATTATTATCATTATTGCTGTTATTATTATCATTATTATCATTATTATTATTATTATTATTATTATTATCATTATCATTATTATTATTATTATCATTATTATTATTATCATTATATATATATATATATATATATATATATATATATATATATATATATTATATATACATATATACATATATATTTTTTTTATTACCACTATCATTATTATTATTATTAAAGATATCATCATTATTATTATTATTTCCATTCTCATCATTAATATAATGATTATTATTACTTTATTATTATCACCATTATTACTATTATTATTATTATTGCCATTGTTATTATTATTATTACTATGGTGATGATTATGATGATGATGATGATTATTATTGTTATCATTATTATTATCATTATCATTATCATTATCATTATATTTTATTTTTTTGTTTTATTTTTTAAAATTATTATCATTTTTATCTTTACTATCATCATTATTATCATTATTGTCATTATAATATTATTATTACTAACATTATTATTATCATTATTTGTCATTATCATTATTATTATTATTATCATTATTGTTATTATTATTATTATTATTATTATTATTATTATTATTATTATTATTATTATTATTATTATTATTATTATTATTATTATTATTATTATTATTATTATTATTATCATCATTTTCATTATTATCATTATTATCTTTACCATCATCATCATTATTATTATTATTACTACTATTGTTATTATTATTATTATTATTATTATTATTATTATTATTATTATTATTATTATTATTATTATTAATGCTATTATTATTCGAAAGTAAAACTGTCACATATGACAATAAACTGGAAGAACAACTGAATATCAAGCTGTGACCCACAGCCTCAGATATTCAACGCACAGCATAGGTTCTTGGTGTTCCCAAGTTGGTATGCTTTCTATAAGATTCCATAAGGATATTAGGTCTAACTTGGCCAAACCAGTGGTGGAATCCTTTCGAGATTGTCCCAATTTCGAGTGATCATTACTTCCTTACAATCCCATATTCTCTGCATTTCCCATCTCAATGACTCTGCTGTCAAATGGCCATGAAACATCGACAATTTACTAACACGATCTTCTTTTTCGAAGGCAACTATATCTGGTCTAGAATGTTCTAGTTTTGTCAGTTTGGATCTTCATGCCCCAGAAAACTTTTACGTTGTCCTCAATAACTGCTGCTAGTTTGTACTTCTGGCAAAGTTGCCAACGCAATACCTGTGACATCCTGTCATGTCTCTAAAATTTCTTCTCATGCCAAGTGTGTAATCGTCTCCTCTCATTCTCCAGATAGCTTGCAGTTGGGGGATGTTCTCCCTGTCTATGTGTCTAATAGCTCTTGTTCATATTGCTTGTTCTTGAGCTGCCGTTAATATGCCCCCTGTTGTCACCACATTTCAACTAGTCCCAACGACATGTATCCTTGAATTCAGTTTTACTGAAGAATGTGCTGTGAAGGCTTTTGTTTTTCAAGTTGCTTCTCCTACTCTCTCTGATGGTTTTCCTATCATTTCCCGGCTCTGAGACCGCTTCTCTTTCAACCTGGTTAATCAAAGGCTTTGGTTCGGTGCGGACGTTCTCATATAAGCGGTTCTTCTCAATCAAGACGTAGCAGCTTTCGGGTTTTCCTGTCTAGCTCTTGGAGTTCATTTTTCTTTCATTCTACTATTCCTGGAATGTACCTAATGATGGAGACTGCTCCATAGTTAATAGCATTAATAGCATTAATAGCAACTTCTTGCCGTTCAGTTTAGATTTTAGAACCTTCTCTAGTCTTTCTTTATACTCCATCCTTATGTTTCTTTCCTTCTCTTGTCTTTCACACTTTCAGCCTCGTAGGTTTTTGTAGCTGTTTTCCACGTCAATTTCCTTAACCTTTTCTCCATTGGTATATCTATACCTTCAATGTGAACGTGTTTCCTTCATAACCAGAATATTACTTTTACTTATTCCGAATCCCATCCTGCATACCGTTTCATCAATGTGTCCAGTTCCTTCTGTTATACTGTAGAGTTTTAGGTGGTCCTTATAAAGTAGATGGTTCTCAGATTCCCCAAACCCATAGTTCGCTTTCACTTTTCATTACATAAGTGTGAGTGGAATTAGACAGATAACGAAAACTAGAGGCGATAAACCATCACCTTGAAATATACCTCATATAAAGTCCCGTCTCCCAATTCCTCGTGCTGTTTCCAGAGGAGATCTTTGATTTGTCGGTTAATGTAGAATGTAGAATCACGTCAAACGCTTTCTTGTAGTCGACTCAGCCCCATGGCCTGGCCGGATTTTCCTCTCTTGCTTGGTGGCTTTGTCAATCATTATTTCTATCTTTTTCGGCATCCTCTCTGCTCTTATGACAGCAGGCTGTTTTCATTCAGGTGTCGATGAATCTCTGATAAGATGCTGGTGCGTAGCTTTCACAGTAAAGCTAAACAGCTAATTGGTCGATAGTTGGTAACTGCATTGCCTTTGATTTGTCCTTCATCATCAGTGCTGTTCTCCCCTTGGTAAGCCACGTTGGAATACGTTCAAGTATTATTAGCATTAGTATTAATATTAATATTAGTATTAGTATTTGTATTAGTATTATTGTTATTATTATTATTATTATTATTATTATTATTATTATTATTATTATTATTATTATTATTGTTATTATTATTATTATTATTATTATTATTATTATTATTATTATTATTATTATTATTATTATTATTATTATTATTATTATTATTTGTTATTAATTAGTATTAATTATAAATATCGTTATCATTTCACAATTCAACACGTGCCACACTCGGCACATTTTCATGACACCTGCGTTTTATTGCTTCACTAAGTGACTAATCAACTAAGTTTTGTTTATTTTTTTACATACACACAAACGCACATTTTCATGACACCTGTGTTTTATTGCTTCACTAACTGACTAATCAACCAGGTTTTATTTATTTACTTTTTCACACACACAGACGCGCACACACACACACATACGCACGCACACACACACACACACACACACACACACACACACACACACACACACACACACACACACACACACACACACACACACACACACACACACACACACACACACACACACGTTCAGTAACTGGTATATACGAACTGTGGTTAATGAACGATAACTAAGTAAATATACGAAGTGAAATCATTTGCTCATTCTTAATAAATGCAATCAACGCAAAATATAGTCAGGCAATAATAATTTTCATTGATTTGCTTACACTTACTGGACTTTATTTATTTATTATTCATATTATTTATTATTATTTCATCTATGTTGATT
>NC_051393.1:31512123-31514623 GCF_015228065.2 Penaeus monodon
CCTTGTCTTTGGTTTCCGTCTCTCTGATTCCCTTATTTACTTCTCCTCAATGCTTTTCTTATTCTTATTTTATCAATCTCCATTCTGTTGCCTTGTTTCTTTAGTTTCTTTAGTTATTTAAATTTCGCCCCCCACCCCCCCGTCCGCTTTTCATACGGGTTACTGCCCTTCCCCCCCCCCCCCCCCATCAAATCTTGGACTGCCCCTCGCGTCCTTTTTAAACTTTCCCTTATCTGCTTCCTCTCTTTCCTTCATTTTTTCTTTTCCGCCCACGTTTTGCTCCTCCTTCCTAGCTCATGGGATTAAAGGGGGGGGAAACGGGGGCCCCCCCCCAAAATTTTTTTTTTTTCCCTGCCCCTTTTTTTTATTTCCCCCCCTTTTTTTTTTTCCCCCCCACCCTTTTCTTTTTTTTTTTAAAAAAACCCCCAAAAAACCCCGGTTTTTGGGGCCCCTTCCGCCCCCCTTTTTTTTTTCCCGCCCCCGGTTTTTAAAACCCCCCCCCCTTTTTTTTTCCCTTTTTACCCCCCCCCAAAACCCCGTTTTTTTCGGGGGGGGGGGGGTTCCCCCAGCTTTCCCCGTTTAACCCCTCTTTTGTTCTTTTTCCCTTTTTTTCCCCCCTTTGCCTATTTTTTTTTTTTTTGTTTTTTTTTGCCCCCTTTTTTTTTTCCCCCCCCCCCCCCTTTTTTTTTTTTTTTTTCCCCCCCCCCCCCCCCCCTTTTTTTTTTTTCCCCCCCCCCTTTTTTCCTTTTTTTCCCCTCCCTTTTTCCCCTTCCCCCCCTTTTCTTCCTTTTTTCCCCCAAAAATTTTTTTCCCCCCCCGGGCCCCCCTTAAAAAAATTTTTTTTTCCCCTTCCCCCTTTTTTTTGTTTTTTTTCCCCACTCTTTCTTTTTTTCCCCCGTTTCCCCCTTTCCCTTTTTCCTTTTTTTTTTTTTTTTTTCCCCCCCCCCCCCTTTTTTCTTCTTTTTTATTTTTTCCCCCCCCCCCCCCCCCCCTCCCCTTTTTTCCCCTCCCCCCCCCCCTTTTCCCTTCCCCCCCTTTTCCCTCCCTTTTCTCTCTTTCCCCCCCCCTTTTTTTCCTTTCCCTTTTTTCCCTTCCCTTTTCCCCCCCCTTCCCCCCCTTTTCTTTTCCTCCTTTTTTTCCCCCCCCTTTTCCCCCCCCCCCTTTTTTTTTTCCCCCCCCCCCCCCCCCCCCCCCCCCCCCCCCCCCCCCCCCCCCCCCCCCCCCCCCCCCCCCCCCCCCCCCCCCCCCCCCCCCCCCTTTTTTTTTTTTTTTTTTTTTTCCCCCCCCCCCCCCCCCCTTTTTTTTTTTTTTTTTTTTTTTTTAAAAATAAATAATTTTTTTTTTTTTTTTTTTCCCCCCCCCCCCCCCCCCCCCCCCCTTTGTTTTTTTTTTTTTTTTTTTTCCCCCCCCCCCCCCCCCCCCCCCCCCCCCCCCCCCCCCCCCCCCCCCGGGGGGGGGGGGGGGTTTTCCCCCCCCTTTTTTTTTTTGGGGTTTTTCCCCCCCCAAAAAACCCCCCCCCCCCCCCCCCCCCCTTTTTTTTCCCTTCCTTCCCCCCCCCCCCCCCTTTTTTCTTTCTCCCCCCCCCCCCCCCTTTCCCTCCCCCCTTTTCCCTTTCCCCCCTCTCTCTCTCTCTCTCTCCCCCTTTTCCTTCTCTCCTCCCTCTCTCTCTCTCTTTTCCCTCTCCCCTCCTCCCCCCTCTCTCTCCCTCTCTCTTCTCTCTTTCCTTCCCCCTCTCTCTCTTTAATCGTATTCTTCTTCCTACAAACCACAAGCCTATAACATGGCGCACATCCTTTAAAAAGAAAAGCGGCTTTGGGGAGGCTCTGCAGCTACTGCCAATGTTTAAGGCCTGAATAAATAATTTATTTTTGGCGATCAGACTATGTGAAAGATTCTCGGGGAGAGATGGTGATGATAATGGCGATGACGATGGTGATGATCATGATGATAATGATGATGATAAACGTGATGATAATGGGAGGATGATGATGCGGGGGACGGTGATGGAAAGGAAATGAGGAGAAACAGGAATGTGCAAATATAAAACTGGAAAAGAAAGAAGGTAACGATAATATGTGTGGAAGGGAGACATGGACGAAGAAAGAGAGAGAAAGAGAGAGAGAGAAAAAACAACAACAACAGAAAACAGGAAGAAAAAGTAAATAAACATAACTTGGAGAAAAGAAAAAATTTATCAAAAACATTAGCAGACACGGAAAAAGGAACAATAAAACAAATTTCAAAAAAGATGGATAATAGTAGAATTTTAATAATAGATAATAGAGAGAGAGGAGAGAGAGAGAGGGAGAAGAGAGAGAGAGAGAGAGAAATTAAACCGAATTAGACGACGACAAAAAACCAAAAGACAAAAAAAAAGAAAAGACAAAACGACATGTTTTTGATTCTCTCGGATCACAAACAAAAAATCAAAAACCAAAGCGAACAACGAAAGGGTTTACCCATTGCACCCAAAGAAACCACGCACCGCGAAAGGGAAAAG
>NC_051393.1:31524623-31527123 GCF_015228065.2 Penaeus monodon
AAAAGATTGGGACGATTGGAATATACGACTTGAGAGCACAAGCAAGTCGGGTCGAAGAGAAAAATGAAATCATCAAAGACTTCCGTAATTTCTCATTTTTTATTTTCATTTCCAAGATAATCATGTTATCTTTGTATTTTTCCTCAGATTTTCAACAATGCATTTGGAGAAGTTATTCCCTCATATTTGGAGCGATTAACTTGGAAAGTCGGCAGTCACGAATCATAAGTAATTGCTCTCTCAATCATTTTAATCTTTTCACTTCAAGGCTTAATTATCTTTACTGGAATCGTTTGAAGGTAATAAAATAATATCTTATTTTAAACCTTTCCCGGTGCCACAAAAGGCTCGCTGTATCATTATTATTGTTATTGTTATCATAATATATTTTTGTTATATTCACCATCACTTATTCTGTGTTGTTGCAGTTATCAACATTATTATAATCATTTACATTACTGTAATAACTACTACTATTCTTACAACTGCTATCTTCACCGACACCAACCTCCATATCGGGATTTTAGTAATGCAGTTATCTTTTCTGCTTTTCGAAGTTTTATTTTTGATATTGTTACTAATGAGCGAATTCTTATTTGCATTTTGTTTCTATCTTTTGAAAGATCTACATGCTAGGGTTGAAAGACACCGAGGATATGTATACCAAACCGAGAAATTCTATCGCATCTCATGCAATCAATCTAAAAGAAAAGAGAAAGAGAGAGAGAGAGAGAGAGAGATAGAGATAGAGATAGAGATAGATAGATAGATAGATAGAGAGAGAGAGAGAGAGAGAGAGAGAGAGAGAGAGAGAGAGAGAGAGAGAGAGAGAGAGAGCATATCGAGAATGACAAGAAGGGGACAAAAAGAAACAAAGGAAAACAAACTGTGAGAAGAGAAGAAAAAACAACTCTATGTATACTTATATTTGAATATATATATATATATATATATATATATATATATATATATATATATAAAAAAAAAATATATATATATATATATATATATATATATATATATATATATATATATATATATATATAATCTTCAGCCTGAATCGATCCACTGCAGGACGTAGGTCTCTCCCAATCTTTTCAAATTTTTTCCTGTGTTGCGTTTTTTTTTTTTGGTCTTGACCTCCAAATTTCGTTATTTCGTCACGCCTCACGCCATCTTGTCATTGGTCTGGCTCTTAGCCTCTTTATGTTATCTACAGCCCAGCCTGTTTCTTTGTCCATCTCTTGCCTTGTCTCCGATATATATGACCTGCCCATTGCCATTTTTTCTTTTTGATGCCATTTTTGTCTGTTCCCTGACCCACGTCGCCCACATCCTAGCATCCCTCTCTGGCACGTTTTATTTTAGTTTCCTCTCCAGTAATTTGACTGTAGTCCATGTTCTAATCCATAGTCATAACTGGGAGAATGCATTGTTTAAAGACCTTTTTTTTAAACATAATGGCAAGGAGCCTCTTAGTATGCTACTGTGTCTGCCGAAGTCGCTCCAGCCTAGAATGATGTATTGCTTAATTTCCGCAACACTAGATGTGATTGTCTGTATGAGTTGCCCTAGGTACATATTCTTGTCCACTTCCTCTAGCGCTTTGCCTTGTACATGTATCTGTTCGAATTGAACTCTACAGTTGAACATGGTCTTAGTCTTTTTCTTGTTCATCCTAAGTCCGACTTTCTCTATTCAGATCGTTTATTAGTTGCTGCATTTCATTTGCAGATTCACTGAAGAGAACAATATCATCTGCAAATCATAGATTGTTTAGGTATTCAAGGCAATTTGTAAACAGTTTTGGTGAGATAGTATTGCCCTGTCTAACACCCTTATTCTGTATTTTATCGGTTTCCTTGTGGAGCTTGATGGTTGCTGTCCCATTTTCATATAAATATCTTTACACCCTCCTTTACCTCGTTTATGCCCTGTTTTTGAATAGCTTCTAGTACTGCTGGTATACCTTTTCGCAATTGATGAATGCCATACACAGGGGTTTCGTTTATTTAGTCTGTTGCTGAGAATCCACCACAAAAGCCACCTGCCTGTTCTGTAGGCTGGTTAGAATCTAGATTGTCAGAGATGCGAGTTGTGATGACTTTTGTGAATAGTTTGTAAGTAATTGAACGGAGGCTGATAGGTCGGTAGGTTTTTAGACCCTTTCCATCCCCTTTTTTATGTTTCAAAATAATTTTGCATTATTCCAGGCTTTTGGAGTTTTTCCGTTGAGAAGGCATTTGTTAAAAAGATTGGCTAGTTTCACTGTCGCAATTTCTCCTGTATCTATTATAAGGTCTATAATAATTCCGTCTTCACCTGGTGTTTTCCCTCTGCTCATGCCTTTAAGCGATCTTTTTATTTCCTTTGTTGTGATCTTAGGTAATCTCTAGTTACTGCATTTGCTTCTATCTGTGGCTGTTCATTTGAGCTGTATAGATCCCTGTAAAACTCTTCCACTACTCTTACGATTTCATTCTTATATGTCACTTCTCTG
>NC_051393.1:31542123-31544623 GCF_015228065.2 Penaeus monodon
GCTCTGCGTGAGTACATGTTTGTGTAATCTTCAGACAAATCAAGTCAGACATTGCTCAGTGCTTGTGTTCTTTTAGCATGTAAACTCCTGGCTCAGCATTTCAATCCATAGCGAAAAATCAAGAAAAAAAGAGAGTGATTTCATTTCAGTTTCGTCGCGTGCTCCGGATGCCTTGTGAGCCCTGCTTGTGACAAAAGAAAAATGCGGCCTTTTATTGTTCTGTTTTTTACTTTCGCCTGCACCGCTTTTTCCTCTATGATGTTGCTGTAGTATACTAACAAACAGACTTCTGCATTTCTTTCACTCGCACTATTCTCTTTGTAGAATCTGCAGGTGAAGAATGGATAATAAAGGAACTTTTTTTTTTTTTTTTTGTCTCCCATTTCACATTCGTAACATACACATCCGAATAAGCATAATCTATAAATGTATTCATCTGTTCCCCTACGTTGCACTCGCCTAGCATCCACACACAAAATTAGAGTAAATACCTAAGACAACATTAATTAAGCGCACCCGTAATCAATACAATAAAAGCGTGTGGCCGGTGAGATCATAGTCCTTCGGTAGCTCTCGCTGTGGCCGCACAACTGGAAGCCGCGACGCCCTCGGCCGTTGGGACGTCGATGGCGAACTCGGTCGGATAATGACTGGGAGGATTTGGGATCTCGCGAATATTGTTCATATTGCAGCAAATAAAGGTGTTTCACTTCTTGGGGTTGTTGGCATACATCAAATAAATTGATCTGTAGCAGTACGGTTTTCATTAGGATTGCACTTGCTTTATTTTTTTTTAATTTTTTATTATTTTTTTTTTCTGAAATAAAGAAGAAAGCTAAACTTTCCAAACGGGCATAATAGGTGTGTTGTAGCTTGATGTCGCTTTGAAATTATTGTCACCGGAAGAATCAGGTCTCCGGAGACCAAAATACTTTAGCATTTGCTCCGTCTAAAATCAGATTATTGTTTTCATAGCAAACCTCAATGAAAATGCATGGCGTAATAACTTTATCATAAATGTGTATTAAGTATATTAAAAAGTTTATTAAAAAAATACATTGTAGTCTACATCACGATGATACAAGAGTAATCGAAAACCTTTATGAGAAAGTTAAAAATAGATTTTGAAAATAAAGATAAAACTATATCTTGGAAAACTTTGCTCCTTGCTGCTCGTTCTATTTTAAGAAAACTCCAAGTTTAGAAAACAGAGAAAACATGTATCAGTTCTGAATTACTGTTGTTAATGGTCTATGATATCCTAATATTCCATTTTTAAAATCCTGTCTCAAATCTTTATTTGATTCAAAATACTTAAAGTCCATCTACTAAACATCGCATCCAAAATAATATAAGTATAGTGCAGTTATTACTTAATCACTGTCTTGCTGAGCCACAGTTTTTTGCACTTAGCGCAAGCAATCATCGGAACCGTACCGAGGGGGGGGGGGTCGAATCCTGCTCACGATTCTAGATTAAGTAGGGCTCTCAGTGCCAAGCCAGAGTCCTTCGCGGGAAGGCACTTGCTCTTCCCAAAATACAATGTCTGAGATAAATCAGAAATATGTCAGCATATTTCTTACCTTGCGCATTTTTGTACATTTTTTTCTCATAATGTAACTCTGTGTGGACTTAATTTAAGTTTTATACTTGGGGTGTCAAATATATCCTCAGATATAATTCTTCTCAATTACACAAATACATAAGGGAAACAAATTTCTCGTGCGTGTTGGCCGAAACAGATTCGTCAGTTGCGCTGTGAATGACGATCACGAAAGTGGCAGATGCAATCGCATTGTTATTAGAAACTTTCTTCGGTGATTCTCCAAAGAATCTAGCCGATTCCACTCGGCGGAAACGCTTAAATCAGGAGGCTTATCGAATCCCAAGAAGGTCGACGGTACGTAAGGTCGAGCTTCCCAAATCTAGTATCCAGTATATCGTTGCAGGGCCATTGAGCATCCCCGAATCCCCGAACTCTGGTATTACACACTCTGCGTTAGTCTCATGTGCTACTATTACTTGTTATTGACACAAAGTGATATGGCGCAGGAAACATGGACTACGACTCAGGACTTTTATGAGGAATAATAAAAAATAGAATTCCGGGGAAGTTCAGCCGGGAGGGTCTTGCATGATAAGGCCAATGGTCATTCGATATATTTTGGCAAATATACCATAGTGTCGAATGGAGGCTCTGGTACACTTTTTCTCTTATTTCATTTACAGTAAGTGATCACAATGAAGTGTTTTCTTTTGTATCCCACTAACAATAGAAGCTTTCAGTACTAGAAAAAAAAAAGAAAACGGCGAAAAAGAAATTTCATATTTTTAGTTTCAATTAGCTGCACTAAGCCAATAGCTGGTTGCTGATATTTACTGAAACTATGCAACTTGCACTAATATTGGCTAAAAATATAGGTAAATATACCAAGTTGCTTTTCGAAACTGCATTAAGAAAAACGGTCTTTTAAAAATTTAGAAAACTATAAACAAAATC
>NC_051393.1:31554767-31557267 GCF_015228065.2 Penaeus monodon
GAGAGGACGAGAGAGAGAGAGAGAGAGAGAGAGAGAGAGAGAGAGAGAGAGAGAACATAATAAACCATTCTATCACGAAAGAGCCACCTGTCATAATGCTGTCAAGTCTGGGCCCTATAATGGGTGCCAGGGAGGAAGCGTTCGGGCGGGGATAACTCAAGCGTAGCTTAGAAGTCATGATTGCCCTTTAAACAGCTGAGTAACAAAAAGGCTGCACATTGTGGTACATGTGGTTCAAGCTGTATTACTCAAGTGATGTGCTCAAACAAAAAGCCATCAGAAATTGCAGTATCGAACGCCTGTTATAGTGATGACCGACACGCATCGCCACGACTGTTTTCCGAGCTGATTTCGGCTTCGCTTTTTTTTAGCAGGGGGGGGGGGGGGGGGTAGAAACAAGCTTTCAGCTAGAGAGGTTATTGCAAAACACACACATACGCAAACACACAGACACACATACACACTCATACACACACTCACACAGACACAGACACACACACACACAAGCATGTAGGCCTTTAGAGGTCAGGGTTGCCAGATTACCGGCTAACTTATCGACAAAACTCGAACATTTATTTTCTTGATATCGACCAGTTGTAATAATAATATTTCGGAAGTGAAAAACTGAGAGAATGATTGTGGCCGAGGGTTTGAAAGTGTAAAAGACTAAAACGAAAATGTTCCTTTGTTTTAAACACATTTATGGACATCAATCGACATTTGCACACATGGCTTGCGCACTACTACACACACACACACACACACACACACACACACACACACACACACACACACACACACACACACACTCATTCACACATATATACATATACAGATACACACACGCACACACACATATATACAAATATATATATATATATATATATATATATATATATATATATATATATACATATATATATATATATATATATATGTGTGTGTGTGTGTGTGTGTGTGTGTGTGTGTGTGTGTGTGTGTGTGTGTGTGTGTGTGTGTGTGTGTGTGTGTGTGTGTGTGTGTGTGTATAGATATGCAGATACAGATAGAAGGAACAAAGGAACATTTTCGTTTCAGACTTTTATACTTTCAAATCTTCGTCCACAATTTTTTTCTCCGTTTTTCACTTCCGAAATATCATTATTATAACTGGTCGATATCAAGAAAATATGTTCGAGTTTTGCCTAGAAGTTAGCCGTGACCCTTACCGGTAATCTGGCACCCCTGACCTCTCTCACGGCCTACATGCTTGTGTGTGTAAACGTGAGCGTATGGTTGTGTGCGTTTCCAAGATTTTTTGAGGCAGATCTTGCCGCAAGGATTTCTTCCCCCCTTGGCTTGTGCGACTGAATCCGAGCAGCGCTTCCACGCCTCCCCCCCCCAGCGGCGGGCGAGAAGCCTATTGATTCCGACCTTAATGAAGTCAATACACCAAGTGTCTTTATGCGCCGAAACTCCGAATGTTGCATCGTTGCTCGAGTGCCACTGGGGGCTGGAGTGGGTCTCGGCCAAGTATTTAGACTTTAGACATTCACTTCTCACCGAGTGAAGAGTCTTGGCACTGTAGTATATTAGCACCCGTGGCGAGTGGCCGAGCCCTTCACGACGCCGCCCGTTTGGCACTTAGGCATGTGGCTTGGGCGCCGCAGGGCAGGGAAGTCGGGGCGCCTATTACCTTGGCCCTTCCGGAGATAATTCTGCTACGTCCCCTCTCTGGAAAAGATTTTCTCCGTCCTCTGTCACTCGTGCTAGCATTTACCTACGTGGGTGAAGATTGCTAAGTGAATAAGTACAGAAGGGAAAGGGGAAGATATTATACATACATATACGCACATAGGAGGGACAGAAAGAGAGAGAGAGAGAGAGAGAGAGAGAGAGAGAGAGAGAGAGAGAGAGAGAGAGAGAGAGAGAGAGAGAGTAGAGGAGAAAGGACGAGGAGATGAGGAGAGGAGAGAGAGAGAGAGAGAGTAGAGAAGGAGATGAGAGAGGAGAGAGAGAGAGAGAGAGAGAGAGAGAGAGAGAAAGGGAGGGGGATCCAAAACTGTAAATATCCTAGATTTTATCCGTATATAAATTCAATTTAAGTGAACAACTCAGGAATCTTAAAGAAACTATATATTTCCTATTTCTTCTCTCCCCTTCTCTCTTCCTTTCATTTTCTCTTTAATTACAACATCGAAATATGGACTCAATGCACTCCATCTACTGCTGCACAGGCGTCCCTTTCAGGAGAAATAATTTTAAGCACTTCACTCGTTAGGCAACTTATGCATTTTTCTCTTCTATAATGGAGGACGGAGAGCCTTCTCCTGTCAAGAAGTTCTTCATTCAAACAGAAGCTTTTTCGATATAAGGATTAAAAACAAATTCTAAAATCTTCCAAATACGAAGGTCTCCAACTCCAGAATTAATTTGCCAGACCTTTTTTTTAATCAATATGGAACTTTTATGGTGGTCGAAACTGCAGTCGAACTAAGTGACATCATCCTCCCTGTGATTT
>NC_051393.1:31587267-31592267 GCF_015228065.2 Penaeus monodon
TATTATTATCAACATCATCATCATTATAATCATCATTACAGCTCATTATCATTATCATAGTCTTACCTGACACGAATATTCTCCGAACGCTTTAATCAATAGTTATTTTGTATGTTGAAACGGACGGCATTAACTAGTATGGTAACTACTAGTCATTATATTAAGCAAATTTCCCCACAATAGGAAGATCACAGATTCACCTCTTGTGTGTGCAATTGACGCAACAGTTAGATTTCATGCATGTGCAGTACTTCTTGGTTTCCTTAGATATTGGATCAAATCTGATTATACTTATTACTATTTTTACTGTCATTATGTGTTTATGACAAGAATGCTTTCGTTTTGCCACAGTTTTGAAACACCTTACCTTACGATTTGTATTGTCTGCTTATTGTACTGTATTTTCTATTCCGTTAAGTGCCTGATCTCATTGAGGGGAAATAGGAAATGGAGAAAATATAAATGCATTTCGTTGCAGATATTAATGAAAGCACTGGCAGCATCACAGAAGAGCGACATGCACGTTTCTTCAACACAGAAGTCAAAAACTTCCCGGTTCTTGCCATAAATTAATCGACTAATCTAAACACAATATCATTACATTCTTTTATTCAAATATGTTGTTTCATTATGTCCTGTTGGGAGATTCTGTACCTGTATCTGATTTTTTCCCTCATATATTATGCGACGTCATTAATTCAACGTATTTCTGAATAACATTTCAGGCATTTCCATAACGTATAGAAGGAATATGCGAGCTAAATCCTTGGGGATTACGCTAATTACTTTTATTCAAATAGATACTTCGCAGTTGTACAGTCACTGCAAAAAGTCCTGTCAAACATGTCCAAATCCTGCCTCGAAATTCAAATAATGCGACTCGTAATGAGATGTTTCGAGGCTTCGGTCATGGAACAAGATTTCCTCTTTTGCAACCTCATACACATATGCATTGTACATGTACAACTGTATACATACATACTTACAAAAATACTTACATGCATATATCTATATGCCTATCTCTCTCTCTCTCTCCAGTTAACGTCACGACACCACAGTGTAAGGACGTGTATAGTGTCCTCTGGTGACCTTGTGATCTGTCCTTAAAGGGTCTGTGATACCTTGACAATCAAGATTTAACAGACCTGTCAGTTGTATATTGATTCAGTGTGTGATAATGGTCACATAAAATTAATTTCTAAATTGATGCAGATAACAAATATTAAAATAAAATGCGAAAGCTCCAACGTGCACTCCCAGATGTGCTGCGAGGCACCGCAGGCAACCCGTGAATGTAACAGTTTATTTTCAAAGGACAGGCACTCAGGTCAGTCCTTACGTGGTCGGGGAATGACCGCGCCCACTGATGGGACGATGGCGACGAACCAGCAAATGGAAACCGAGGGGAGGTATGATGTCCTCACTGAGAAGGATATTGGTGGGGCTTTGGAGAGGCTGAAGAAAAAAGCAAAGAGGCAGCTCTCTGCTTCTGTGGAGCTTACGCCTCCCGGACACCTGTGCGCGCATTTTAAGAATGATACAAAACTTCGTATACATGGGGAGAAGTATCGCTGGGTCTCTCAGGCCCTAAAAATGGACCCTTACAATAAGACACACGGATCAATCGAGCAGAAAATTGGGAAAAATAACGTCTATGTCAGATGCAAGAACGAACAAATTCTTGCTCATATAACAACTACCAGTGCAGGTGGTGACTTTTTTTTTTTTAAAAAGCCAAGGTTTCTGGGACGGGTAACTGTAGGAACGTTATTGTGTTCGATATCCCAATGGAAATCGAAACAGGAGAAATGACTGCATGCAATGAACGTATCATTCATGCGAGACGCATGAAGGTTAATGTAATGATGACCCAGAGATTTATCATAACGTATGAGCGGGAGGTAATCCCCCAAACTGTTAAAATGGTTGAGGGCATGGCACCCTTTAGGTGTCCCGTCTTCAAATCCCTGACCCCCTTTTGCTCTAATTGTTCAAAGTGGGGCCACGGGACACGTGTTTGTCCACGAGACGCACCGCGGTGCCGGTACTTCCACTTGGAAGCTCAGAATGCGCACAAATTTCCGAAGGAAAAAAATGTTTGGAAATGTGTGAATTGCCGACAAGGGCATAATGCCAATTCTCCATTGTGCGCTTACTACCCAAAGGACAGGAAAACAAATAGTAAAAAAAGCAGACAATCCTCTCCCCACAAAAGAAACGCAAGGCAACTCTCTTCCAGTACCTTCACACCGAAAATATCGATGTGTGTTGCCTTCAGGTAATCAGAACTAGTGCTCGTTATGCAAAAATTGCGGGATACACATACAGCGATCCCTCTACGAGAGTGCTTGGCATGTACATAAAGAACTAGATTCCATCGAAAGTGATTGATGACAATCGTGACAATACCTGTGCTGAATATCTTAGTATTAAAATGTTTCTTGACGGTAAATCTATCACCATCATTAATCATCATAATCCATATGATAGTGAAGTGGTAAACCTCATGACTCCATGTGACTGCATTATACATAGTGATGTGGTCTTTTTGTGTGGGGATTTTAATGCTTGCCGTCCTTTCCTAGACTCCGAGGGAAGTACCACTGGCAAAAACGGTAAGGTTTATAATGACTCTCTCCAAAATACTAGTGACCCCATACACCTATAATGCCACTTAGAAAAAAAAAACAGCAAGGTTTATAATGACTATATCCAAAATATTAGCGAACCCATACACCTAATTATGCCCCTTAGAAAAAAAATCTGAGCGGAAAATTATATATATAGCTCTACACAATCAACACACACTACTAAGCACTGTGAAAGTCATTCCATTCTTAGTTAGTGATCACTGGACATTATGTAAACCCTTCCTTTTTGCAATAGCATAACACCCATGAGTAATGTATGGAAGGAAATTAGCAAGATTAAATACATGCAGTATAACACCCCACCCACATCCAGAAAGGGTAGCCTCATCTCTTCTCAATATATAGTGTAAGGACTCTTCTCTTGATAGGCTCCCATTATCTACCCGCAGGTGCTCCCTTAAATTAAGCCATAAAAACGAAATTGAGTATCAGTGCCACCTCTTAGATGAGGCTGATGCACCATGTACAAAGGAAGGAACTCCTTGCAGCCATTACGACTACCAAATCCACTGCATCTGGGGATGATGGAATCACTTACATCATCCGACTTCTTGCAAAGGTACAGGTAAAGGGAAACAATCCTTGATCTCTTTAGCGTAACCTACATGGCAAGCATCTTGCCTACCACTTGGAAACAAGCAACCATCATTCCCATCCCAAAACCAGGACAGCCTGATAACCAGTTTCTTTGACATCCTACCTGTCTAAAACCTGTGAAAGAATCCTTTTTACTCGTTTACTCCACCAAATCAAAGATCTGATTCATCCATGTCTTTGGCTTTCAAAAGGGGAGAGGAACACTAATGTGTCTAACAGTATCTAAATGGAAGTAATGCACAGTCTTCTTACTTCATAGATTTTAAGGGAGCATTCGTCAGAACCTCCCATACTGCAGTCCTCCATGAACTAAAACTTTTAGGCACTCCACAAGGGGGAGTATTGTCCCCTATACTATTTAATATACTTATGCACTCTCTTTGCAAACTCAAAACTGAGTTAAGGAACCTATGCAGCATCATATCCTATGCTGATGACATTCTTATTCAGGTAATTGATAGGGGGGATTATGTTCTACAGAGGTTCAGCAAAAGTGTGCTTACCTTGGTCTCATAATCATCCCAATCAAAACTAAGCATATTTCCAGATATCATAAACTACCTTACATTCCAAGGTTAGGTGGACAAACTATTGCAAGAACTGACACCTACAAATATCTTGGTGTTATGGTGACTGCTCCCCACCTCATGTCCCACAACTCTCGCTTTACCAAGGATATTATTCAAAACATCAAGGGACGTTGCCTTGAGCATTTAAGACCATTGCAATACATAAGTAACAGATATGTAGGTGCCTCTCTGAGAGTCCTAAGGTTGATGTAAATCTCCCTTGTTAGGTCTATGATAGACTATGCAAGCCCAATTCTTAGTATGCTACCACCGAGTGCCCTCAAACCCCTTGAAGTTGTACAAAACAAGGCCATGAGAATTAAACTTGAATACCCAATGACTGCTAAAGTCCCCTCTATTCCAAGTCGTATCGCCCAAGTTAACACCATACTTGGCATCAGACTCCTGCAGCTTCTACCCAGACCACGAATCTCCTATATTCTATCAAATGAGAAAAAATATAGAGTTAGGCATGGCCGGCCTCAATACTCCAATCTCATACAGTCCAACTTAAAATGGAAAACCAAAATGTTCGTTCTATTATGCTCTTCAGTGTATGGAACGACGAAGCTATTAACATTCCGGAAACAGTACTTACTGCTCCTTGACACAAAACTCATGTACATGCTCATATTGATAAACTAATAGGGCCTAAATCCATGGCTTCAAAAACGAAACTAAAAGCTTATTACTTGAATTATATAGATCCCCTTCATTGTATGCCCCCACTTGCAAGCTACTGTGATGCCTCCATTGATCCTCATGTAGCAGCAGGGATTGGTGTACTAATTCCTGATATAGATCTTGAAGAAAGTGTCACTATACTGGATACCCTCTCATATAGGAATATAACACATATATGTATATAACACATACACATATGTGTGTGTGTGTGTGTGTGTGTGTGTGTGTGTGTGTGTGTGTGTGTGTGTTTGTGTGTGTGTGTGTGTGTGTGTGTGTGTGTTTGTGTGTGTGTAAAGTGCCGCAAAAATATACATTGACATTGGGAAGAGATTATACCTTGAACTGTTTGTTTTTTCGACTAATAATGTAGGTTTTGTCTTACAATTAGTACTTGATCATGTTCCCTTTTTGCTGCAACATCACCTGCGGCCATTTCGGCATGGATTCAGCAAGACTGACAAAGCAGGAGACATCTGTGGGAACCGCTAGCTTCTTCAGG
>NC_051393.1:31614767-31617267 GCF_015228065.2 Penaeus monodon
ATCTCCACCCGTAAAAGGCTCTCCACCTGACTCGAATTTCGACACCCCCTTCCCCCCGCCCTCCTCCCCCCCGCCCTATCCCTGCCCCAGCACGCCCGTCCTCCACCCTACCCCCGACGCGACTCCCCCCCCCTCCTCCGCCCCCAACCCCTCCGTCGAACCGCGAACCAGTTTTTCGGTAATTAATCTGCAGATATCGACTCGGAAAATATTGTCAATTCATTAACGTCCACCGAGAACAGGTATTTTCCCCGCCGATGCAGATGGCAGTTAGAAAGGACGCGATTGCAATCCGTCTTTGCAATCCGTCTCCCCGAGCGAGCGAAGAGGGGGAGGCGGGAGGGGAGAGGGAGAGGGGGAGCTGGGTGAAGGGAGAGGGAGAAGAGGAAGGTGAGAGGGGAGGGAGGGGGTGGGGGTGGAGTGGGAGGGAGAAAGAGGGAAGGGGAAGGGGGGTTCTGTGGGAGGGAGAGGGAGGTAGGGGAGTGAAGTGAAGGGGGGGAGAGGGAGGGAGGTTATGTGGGAGGGTGAATTGGGGGAGGGGGAGAAAGAATGAGGGAGAGTGGGAAAGGTGGGGGGAAGGGAGGAGGGGAAAATAAAGGGAGTGGGAAAAGGAGGTAAGGAGTGGGGGGGGGGGGTTATGGGTGAGTAAGGAGGGAGAGACGTGAATAGGGAGGGAGGGAGAGACGTGAAGAGGGAGGGAGGGAGGGAGAGACGTGCAGAGGGAGGGAGGGGAGGAGAGGAGGGAGGAGGGCAAAACCTGGCGGTTTTGTTACGAGTTCAATTGAAGCAGTAATGATGATGATTATGATGATGGTGATGAATGTCTTTCTGTTAGAACAAGATTACCAAGATGATGATTATGACGATGAAGATGAAAATGGTTTTCTGTTTGAGTAAAATTAGTATGGCTATGAAATGATGATGTATTTAATGAGAAGAATATTATTCTGTACGAGTAACATTATTATAATTGTGGTGATGATGATGAGGATAATGATGATGATAATGATAATAATATTAATGATAACAACAACAACAACAACAATAATAATGATATCACTGATAATAATAATGATGATGATAATAATGATAATGATAATGATAATGATAATGATGATGATGATGATGATGATGATAACAATAAAAACAATCATAACAATAATAATAAAAGTAAATGAAATAAGATAATAATTATGATAATAATTACAATAATAAGGATAAGAGTAAGAGTGATAATGATAATAATAATAATAATAATAATAATAATAATAATAATAATAATAATAATAATAATAATAATAATAATAATAATAATAATAATAATAATAATAATAATAATAATAATTATTATTATTATTATTATAATTATTATTCTTATTATTATTATTATCATTATAATGATGAAGAAGTTAAAAATAATAATGATACTAATAATAACAGTAATAACAATAATGATAATAATATAATGATAATGATAATAATAAAACAATAAAATACTACTACTACTACTACTACTACTACTACTACTACTAATAATAATAATAATAACACTAATAATAATAATAATAATAATAATAATAATAATAATAATAATAATAATAATAATAATAATAATAATAATAATAATAATAATAATGATAATAATAATAATAATAATAATAATAATAATAATAATAATAATAATAATAATAATAATTATTATTATTATTATTATTATTATAACAACAACAAGGAAAATAGTAATGATTATTGCAATAACACTAATAATAATGACGATTATAATAGTTATACTACTGACAACAATAAATGCATCCTGCAGTATTTGACATTATTGCGATAATGCTCTTAACCATGGTATGATCTGCCGTGATTACGATCGCAACAATATCAACAGAGCAGCAATGGCTCTACTAACATTATATATTTACAAAGAACGATTGCGTGGAAAACAGGATCTTTGAGTGTGAACGCGGCGGCGGTGGTGATGGCGAGCGTCACAGCTGGTCCCCAGGAGGAAGTCCGGGAAGAGCGGACCTGAAGCGGATACCATCGCAGAGCGACATTCACCAACGAGGAGGCTTTCGGCTGCAGTGAGCCACAATACGTTACCGCCTGTCTTCTTACCACAACGATGCACGCAGCCACTGTTCTAGCAAGGTCTGGTCTGTCCCCTCTGGCTGCTCTCCTGTGATGTTCTTGCAAGCGCTTGTCTGGCTGTCATCAAAGCAGGAGTTATCATTCCAGTGGTTCCACATACTCTCGTCGCATTCAAGGTCATCGAGCCAGTCAGTATTTGTCTGATTCACCAAATCCAGAAGAGTCCTGGCACCACTGGGATCTGTTATATTCGATCCTGAAAAAAATGTGAAAGTTGGAGTTTCAGCAGCGTTCCAAACACACACAAAGGAGTATCTCTTGAGGGTACCTCTCGAGTAGCAATGTTGTCCTGCCCTTACATTAAACAAGAAAAAAGTCCTGTCACTTCTCCTACAGCAGAGGT
>NC_051393.1:31684767-31689767 GCF_015228065.2 Penaeus monodon
ATATATACACACATATGTATATATGTATATTTATACATATATACATATGTATATGATTTATTTTTTTTAGCTTTATCCCATTCTTATATGGGTCGCCATGATCATATTTGTGGTTCTGGCAGAGATCTTTTGTGGCCGGATGCCCTTCCTGACGTCAACCTTCTCTATTTAACCGGGCTTGGGACCGGCACTGACATGAGCTGGCTTGGCCACCCAGTGGCTAGGTAGGCAATCGAGGTTAAGTTCCTTGCCCAAGGGAACAACACGCCGGCCGAACTCAGATTGCCGTCGTGACAGTCTTGAGTCCGATGCTCTAACCACTCGGCCACCGCGGCCTCATATGTATATATGTATATATACAAAAAAATTATATATACATATACATATATACA
This sequence comes from Penaeus monodon, assembly GCF_015228065.2. Taxonomy (NCBI): domain Eukaryota; kingdom Metazoa; phylum Arthropoda; class Malacostraca; order Decapoda; family Penaeidae; genus Penaeus; species Penaeus monodon. The sequence continues at coordinate 31,685,160 of NC_051393.1, forward strand.
TACATATACATACACATTATTGGTCATGTAATGAGAAGTAAAAGTATTGAGAAAAACTTGCTGACAGGGATGGTGATAGGAAACAGAGGAAGAGGCAAACCAAAGACAAGACTGAGCGACAATATCAAAGATATTTGCGGGCTGTCGATGGTATAAGTGGAAAGAAAAGCGTAAGATCGAGTTTAGTGGCGAAGGATGGTGGAGAGGTCCACGGCTGCTCAAGCATGAGCATACCGTTATTGATTGATACATACACATATATATGTATACATAAATATATATATAAATCTCTCTCTATATGTATATATATAAATATATATATATATATATATATATATATATACATATATATATATATATATATATATATATATATATATATATATATATATATATATGTCGTAAAAATTCCTGCGTTTCGCCCGATCTCACGGCGAGAAATTGACATATAGCCTTAAGAAGTCAAACGCAGGTGTCGTAGGGGAAGTCACCGCCGTGGCACAAACCGCGGTTGATTAGGAAGGGCATCCAATCAGGCAAGGGTGGTACTGCCAAATAACCTCTAAACACTGAATTGAGGGAGTCTTATGTCCTGCAGTGGATTTACATGGCTATTGAAAAACAGGTGTATATCTATCTATCTATCTATCTATCTATCTATCTATCTATCTATCTATCTATCTATCTATATATATATATATATATATATATATATATATATATATATATTTGTGTGTGTGTGTCAAAAGAGAGAAAGATAATACACACGTATATGTTAGCGCTCACATGCCTTCGTGTGTGCATATAATATCTGTGTGATCTACAGATAACAAAGGTTACCATTACCGACCACCGTCCAGGTGCAAAGTGTGTGGTTCGCACCTACAAAAAGAAAGAAAAGAAAAAAGTAACAAACGGAAAAAAGGAATCAATGAAATAATTTTTTTTTTTTCTCTCTCTCTCTCTCTCTCTCTCTCTCTCAATCTCTCTCTCTCTTTCTCTCTCTCTCCCCCCCCCTCTCTCTCTCTCTCTCTCTCTCTTTCTTTCTCTCTTTCTCACTCTCTCTCTCTCGATCATACGCCTCTGACGCTGATTGCCAGATAGCAGGACGAAATTGTATCCGTATGATTAAATCAGAACGAAAATTATACCAAGCGCCGATCGCGAGGGAGAGAAACGGAAAAGCGCTTGGCAGGAAAATAAAGGAGAGGGGGGGGGGAAGGGGAAAGGGAAGAAGGGAAGGGGTAGAGGAAGGAGGGTGAGGAGGAGAAGGGTGGGGGAGGAGGGAGGAGGGGAAGGAGAAGAAGGGAGGAGATAGAGGAGGAGACGGGAGGAGGAGGAGGAGGAGGGGAAGAGGGGTGGTGGTGAGTAAATAAATAGAGAAGAAGAAAGGAGGAGAGGGAAGGGGATGGATGGAAGGAAAGATGATGGAGGGAGGAGAGAAAAGGGAGGACCAGCTGGGGTGAGGGGGACGGAAGGGAGAGAGAAGGAGAAGATTTGAAGAGAGAGAGGAGGGGGTGAGGTGGGGATGGGTGGGTGGGTGCGGGAGATGTGGTAAGGAACGGAAGGAGAAGGATGTAAGAGGAAAAGAAAGAGGAGATGGGAGAAAGGAAGTAAAGTGGGAGATGAGGGTAAAGGAAAGAACAGGAAGGGAGAGGAAAGAGGAGAGGAGAAGAGGCAAGGAGAAAGAGGATGAGGAGGAAATAAAAGAGCAAGAAACGCGAAATGGAGAAGGAGAGAGATACAGGAGGATGAGGAAGAACAGAAGGAAGAAGAGAAAGAAAGCGGAAAAAAGAAAAGGAGGAAGAGGAGGAGGAGGAGGAGGAATAGGAATAGGAGGAGGAGGAGGAGAAGGAGGTAGGGAAAGAAGGCAAAGGAATATTACGACAGCTCGTGTTGTTATTATGAGTATTCTGATTTGCATAATGATCAGGATTACCTCCGGAGATTATTATTGATCTGTTTGGCTAAAATGCGATCAGGCTTCAGGTAGGCTCGGGCGCGAACTTGCGAAGGGAGACTATAATATGTTCTTTCCCATTTCCTTTGATAAACGTATATGTTCTTTCATTAAAAAGTTGGCTATTCTTCTTACCTATCCGCATCCTCTTTACCACTCTTACCATTATTATCACCTTCATCATCACTGTTCTGTTGTATTATCGTCATTGTTATTATTATTGGTGTTGTGATGATATCAACAGAAGTGAAAAAAATAATAGTAATATATGTAATAAAAATAAGAACAATGTGAATAGCAATACTAGTAATGACAATAATAATGATGACGAGGATGATGATAATGATTTTGGCAGTAATGATGATAACAACAACAATAATAATGATAATGATAATAATAATAGTAATAATAATAATAATAATAATAATAATAATAATAATAATAATAATAATAATAATGACAGTAATAACAATAATAATGATAATGATAACAATAATAATAATAATGATAATAATAATAATAATAATAATAATAATAATAATAATAATAATAATAATAACAATAATAATAATAATAATAATAATAATGATAATAATAATAATAATAATAATAATGATAACAATAATGATAATAGTAATAGTAATAACAATAATAAAAAGAGAGAGAAAAATTAAATGAAATTAAATAGAACAAAAACAAAACAGAAAAACGGCAGTTTCATCATGAACAATAATATGATCAACAATGAGGGCAAAATCCACCTGTCTTGTTCCGCCCGCAAGCCCCCTACCCCGCCCACGACTCCCCCCCTCCACCCATCCAACAGAGCGCCCCCCTCTTCCCCCGCCCACCCGCCCGCACGCCCTCAACCAACTATCCCCCGCCCACCCGCCCGCACGCCCTCAACTAACTATCCCCCGCCCACCCGCCCGCACGCCCTCCTGCCCGCGCGCCCTCAACCAACCATCCCCCGCCCAGCCGCCCGCGCGCCCGCATCCAGCCGCCGCGCCCCGTGTGATCACCGGTCGCCGTAACGTGTAATTAGCGGCGGCAAGACGGAGAGCTTCATCCGCACGCCCTCGAAAGCTGTCCCTCCGTCGGGTGACAAATAATAAAATTACAGAGTGGAAGGGAAGGGCGGAGGGTGGAGGAAGGGGGTGGGGAGGTGGGAAGCGGTGGGGTGGGTAGGTGGGTGGAGTGTGAGGGGGAGGAAGAGAAAGGCGGAGGGTGGAGGAAAGGGAGGGGATGGGGAAGAGAGGAGGAAGGGGAGGGGATGGGGAAGAGAGGAGGAAGGGGAAGGAAGAGGGAGTGGGTGGAGTGTGAGGAGGAGGGGAGGGGCGGAGGGAGGAGATTGGCGCATGGGTAGGGGGAGTGGAGGGGGAAGTAGGGATGGATAAATTAGGGAGAGGGGAATAAGAGGGCTTAGAGGATAGAGGAAACAGTGTTTAATACTCTTAATGAAAAGGATAATGATTATGATACAGATGATGATGATAATGATAATAATGACAATAATAACAATAACAATAATGAAGGAATAATAAGTGATAAAGGCGGGAAGGACCGGGGGTGTGAAGAAGGAAGAGAAGAAGGAATAGGAGCAGGAGGAAGAGGGAAGCGCATTACTGCAGGAGTGGGAGAGGAGAGGGAAAGGAGGAGGATGTGGAGGGGAGGGGGGAGGCGGAGGGGGAGGGGGGAGAAAAGGAGAGAGGAGGTGAAGCGAACGGGGAGGGAAAAGCGGGGGAGAGAAAGAAAGAGAGGAGTAGGAGAAACGAGAATGATATTGATGAAGATGATGATAATCCAGGTAATGGAGAGACGATGATGAAAACAGCATTGATGAAGATCATAATGACAACAATAATTATAGTGATGTTAATAGGATGTTAAAAGAGGGGAAATGATGGATGAAAAAAGAGACATACGGGGCGAAGAAAAGGGGAAGAAAGTGTCCTTGAGGTATAATTGAGTCTTGTTTTGTGTTTCTTTCTTCCGTCTATAATTTCTCTACATTTTTGTTATTTTTTCTTCTCTCCCTCCCCTCTTTTTTATTCCTCTGATTCCTATATTTATCCTCTTCTCTCGTCCTTGTTACGATCATCATAATTACTATCATCTTCCCTGAATTGCAGTAACATAAAAAGATAACATACAACAAAAACATATCTAATAACACCATACCATAAGGTGATAACATCAATGGAAACAATAGTTCTGTTCGCATGTAACCTATTCATTACGAAAAGGGAAAAAATAATATTAAATTTTCCAACAACATAAATATAAATGATCTTTTGTTCCGTATTATCTAGAAACAGGTAGACAAATCGGAACAGTAAATAAAGAAAAATGGCATCGTCAGTGCAATAATGTGCAACAACAACAACAATAACAGAAGAAAGGATATTAAAAATGATAAAACCAACAGCTGTTCAAAAGTTACTATCAACACCATTACGTCAAAAAATAAACAATAACATCATTATTGTGGACATCAACAAACCGTTGCAACAATAACGAGAACGACAACAATAGCAAGCCTAAGAAGAACCGAAAACTTAGAAAATAAATATATATAAAAAAATTCTAGCCATTGCATCACAGTGTAATAATAACAATCGCCAAGCAAGGTCAGGGCTCTACCCTCG
>NC_051393.1:31699767-31704767 GCF_015228065.2 Penaeus monodon
GGAGGAAGGAGGAAGGAGGAAGGAGGAAGGAGGAAGGAGGAAGGAGGAAGGAGGGAGGAGGGAGGAGGAGGGAGGAGGAGGGAGGAGGAGGAGAAGGAGGAAGGAGGGAGGAGGAAGGAGGAAGGAGGAAAGGAAAGGAGGAGGAGGAGGAGAAGGAAGAGGAGGAAAAGGAAGGGGAAGAGGAATATGAAGAAGAATAAGAGGATAGGAGGGATAGTAAGAGGAAAAAGAAGAGGTAAAAGGGGAAAATGAAAATGAAAAGGAGTAGGAAGAGGAATAAGGAAAGAGAAAGAGGTTAAAGAGGAAGAATAAGAAGAAAAGAAAGAGGAGAAAGAAGAGGAAAAGGAGGAGAAGAAGGAGCTTGAGGATGAGAAGAAGGAGGAAGAGGAGGAGATGAAGGAGAAGGAGAGGAAACGGAGAAAAAAAAAAAAGGAGAAAGGAGAAGAAAGGGGGGATAAGGAAGACGAAGAAGAGAAAAGGGAAGAGATGGACGATGAAGAGTAGCAAGTAGAGCAGGAGGAAGCCATCAGAAAAGAGTAGTAAGGAAGAAAGGAGGCGAGAAAGATGGGAAGAATGAGAAAAGAAAGGAAGAGGCGAAGGACGAATCCCGTAGAATGAGAATTGGACGAAGTAACAATAGGAAGAGACCAAGGAGGAGGAGGAGAAATTCAGAGGAGAAATTTGAAACGGAGAAGTAAAAGCAGTGGAAAAAGCGACGATGTTGATATTACGAGGCAGAAAATAAGAATAAAGGCTCAGCAAAGTTTACACCGTGCATTCGATTCCTCTGTCACTTTATCAAGTATATGCAAAATAGCGTATATTTACGACTCCGAATGTAGAATTGATACTAAAAAAAGAAGGAGAAGAAGAAGAAAGAGAAGAAAATAAAATAAAAGGAAAACGTATTTCTCAACGCCGATTTCTTAATGATAAAAGATAACGTACGATTAATAAGATAGATGACAAAAAAATAATAATAATGATAAAACAAACAGACATAACACAGCTTTGAACTCTGACGTTAATAAAAATAAAGAAAACAACAACAACAACTACAACATACATCTTTGATAAGCCTCCTTGACCCATTTTCTTCACCTTCATCTTCCAAGACACAAAGAAAGGAAACAGAACTGACATCTGGAATCGAGAACTGAAGTCAGGATCTGGTTCCTCCGATGCGATACCGGGAAACGGCGACGTCCGACCTCTTGCTAAGGCTAAATATAACACCAGTGATCTCAGTGTATATGATGCAGATAAAGGCGTTTATCTCTTGTGTGTAACCTTATCTATATTCAAGGTATTATATGTTTGTCATCATTTTCGATTTTTTTATTTCCTTTTTGTGTTTGTTTTTTTGTTTAGGCTTAATGATTACAAGAACACAGAAACAGGTCTACAAACACACATATACAAACACACACACACACACACACACACACACACACACACACACACACACACACACACACACACCACACACACACACACACACACACACACACACACACATACATTGACACATGTACGTATACACAGATCCTAATGCAATACCCACTATGTTATTAATAGATATTAGAGGATATTAGTGAAATGTGATTCGAACAATGACACACTAACAATAAGAAATAATATTAATAACGTAATAGAAACAATATTAATGATGATAACAATAATTGATGGTCATTATCGATATGATTGTTGTATCATCATCACTACAGTCACCATCATTTCTCTACTCATTATCAATATCATTACTATTTTCATTTCTAAAAACGCTGTGGCCGCCATATCCATCAAAAGCAGAAATAGCAAAACAATGCATAGCATTGATATTGCATATCATCAGTTGTAGCAATGATATCAGTGGTGATGATGATGATATTAGGGATGATGATGATGATGATGAAGATGATGATGATGGTGATGATGGTGATGAAGATGATGATAGTTAAAATGATAATAATAATAATCATGACGATAATGATAATAACAATAACATCAATAGTGCTAATGATTATGATAATAGCAATAATAATAATAATTTTAGAAACTATAGTAACGTAAATAATGATAGTAGTGATAATGACGATGTTAACAATAATAAAGATAATAATGATTATAATAATGATACTGATAATGATAACAATAATAACAATACTACTACTAGTAGTAGTACTGTCACTACTACTACTAATATTAATGATGATAATAGTAATACATTAGTACTAACAACAACAACAATAATAATGAAAAAAATGATGATGATAATGTTACTACTATCAATAGTAGTAGTAACAATAACAACAATTTTTGCAATAACAATGAAGACCATAACAATAATAATGATAATAATAATAAAGATCAAATTAATAATCGAAATAATAATGGTCATAATGATAATAATAATAATAATAATAATAATAATAATAATAATAATAATAATAATAATAATAATAATAATAATAATGATAATAATAATAATAATAATAATAATAATAATAATAATAATAATAATAATAATAATAATAATAATGATAATAATGATAATAATAATAATAATAATAATGGTAATGATAATAATGGTAATACTAACTACAACGTCAACAACAACAACAATAACAATAAGAAAAGTGGTAATAATGATAATAATGATAATGATAATGGTAATAATGATAATAGCAACAACAGCAGTAACAGCGATAAAGATAACAATAACAATAATAATAATGATAATAATGATAAAAACCATTAATTACTATTATCATTTTTTCTTATCAACTTACACTGATTACCACAATAACAATTATTATCATAAGGATAATAACAAAAGCCATAAAAAAGAATTACAACAACTAAAACAGCAAACAAACAGACCACTAACGAAATACCCCCCCCCAAAAAAAAAAAAAAAAAAAAAAAAAAAAAAAAACGAAGAAAATGATAGTAATGAACAAGCACAGAAAACGAAATCGAGAAAGAAAACGGAATCGCCGCCAAGGGACCCGCGCGGGCCTCGTGGGTCCGCGGTCGTGACTGCTGCCTCCGCCCCGGGCCAGATTGCCGTGTACAGGCGCCCGGCCCGCGTGGTATTAACAAGAAATAATAAAAAGAAAAGCAAGATGAATAAGAAGGAGAAGGAGAAAATGTTGTGAGAGGGATACGAGAAGGAAAGGGAGAAGAGAGAAGGGAGGTAGTGGAGGTGGGGGAGGAGGTGGGGGAGGGGAGTGCGGGAGGTGGGGGTGCGGGAGGTGGGGTGCGGGAGGTGGGGATGGTGGGGGAGGTGGGGGAGGTGGGGGAGGTGGGGGAGGAGGAGGAGGAGGAGGAGGAGGAGGAGGAAGAGGAGGAGGAGGAGGAAGAGGAGGGGGAAAGGGAGGAGATGTAGGAGAAGGAGGTGGAGTAGGATGAGGAAGGGGAGGTGGAAGAAAAAGTGCAAGAAGAAGAGGAAAAGGAGGTGAGGGGAAAAGCAAGACCAGAGAAACAAGAAACGAGAAGAAAAGAAAAGAGACAAGGGAGGCGGACCTCGTAAGGAGCGCACTTGTTCCACCTCGTGGCGACACTTCTTAATCAGGAACCGCGGCGCAAAAACGGCCTCAGCTCCGGCGCAACGATGGGACATGTAGATACCGCGCGCACAGTGATATAATTATACGAATGATGGAGGATGGGGAGATACGTCACAGGGCCCCGGGTTTCGAAAGTGCGGGCGAGGCGGGCGGAGGTGATACGAATCGGGCTGGAAGGGGAGGGGGGAGGGGGAGGGGAGGGGGAGTGGTGGTGGTTAAGGGGGGTTAAGGGGTTAAGGGGTTAGGGGTTTAGGGGTTTAGGGAAGCTCCTTTCTGAGCCACCCATCTGTGTCACCCCCCCCCCCCCCTGCTCTTTCATCTGCTGTCCACCCATCGCCCACTTTCATCTTTTCCTTCCTGCCTTTGTGTTTATTTTTCCTTATTAACTATTCCGATTTCTTCCGTCCTTCCTGCCCTCACCCCCCCCCCTACCCCACTTCCCTTCACTTCCCTTTCCTCACTCCCCTTCCCTCTTTTCTCAGCGCCCCTCCCCCACGGGGCCCCTCCCCCTACACACAACAAACACGTAAACTCCGTAATAACTATCACCAGCCATCCATATCCGGCCCGGCTTAGCAAGCCAGGCGGGGCCAGAACACCCCAAACCTCGTTACAGCAAACGCCCCACTCCACATACCGTGTAAATCCACCCGATAAGCGGACACGGTTCGCAAATGCTCGGGGAACTCCTCGCTCATCCGACCCCATTCCTTCCCTCTTCTTCCTCTCCTCCAGTCTCTCCTTCCTATTTTCCCCTTCTCTCTCATCCCCTCTTCCTTTCCTCCCAACTCCCTTCATCCTCCATCTCTCTCCTGCCCACTTCATTCTACTCCCTTCGCTCTCCTCTCTCTACTACCCTCTTATTTCGTCCCTTCTCCTCCCTCTTCTACTTATCTTCCCTTCCTTCCCTCTCTCCCTAATTCCTTTCTTTTCCCACTTTTACCCCCTCTCTTCTCTTTCCATCTCCCTCATTCCTCTCTTCTCCTGCCTCCACTCCCCTTCCCTCTCTTCTTCTCCCCTCCCTTCCCTCTCCAAGTCCTCTCTCACTTCTTGCTCTCTCCCCTACTTATCTCCCCTTTCTCCCTCTCCCCTTCTTTCGCTCCCCATGCACCCTCACTGTTCGGATATTCTGCGTGCCGGGTGAGCGCGAAGGGCAAGTTCAGTTTATGGTTGAGGAGGAACATACACCCATTTGCCTTCGACTTTGAGCTGTGGCTGTACATGGCCATGTAATCATAGGAGCATTTACTTGTCCATTGTAAGTGAGCGAGCGAGAGAGAGACGGACACAAAGAGAAAGAGGGGGGAGAGGGAGAAGGAGGGAGAGGGAATGAGAGATGGAAACATACATTACATACACACATACACTCACGCACACACGACACGACACACACACACACACACACACACACACACACACACACACACA
>NC_051393.1:31714767-31719767 GCF_015228065.2 Penaeus monodon
AGAAGAGAGAGAGGAGAGAGAGAGAGAGAGAGAGAGAGAGAGAGAGAGAGAGAGAGAGAGAGAGAGGAGGAGAGAGAGAGGAGAGAGAGAGGGGAGAGAGAGATAGAGAGAGAGAGAGAGAGAGAGAGAGGAGAGAGAGAGAGGAGAGAGAGAGAGAGAGAGGGAGAGAGAGGGAGAGAGAGAAGAGAGAGAGAGAGAGAGAGAGAGAGAGAGAGAGGATAGGCGCCTGGCATGTGGAATTATTAGATTGACTTCGTCGAGAATAACTGTGATCGGCTCCGCACAAGCGAAGTTGTATGCGTGTCAAGTGCATGCGAATGAAAGGGAATTTAAAGCCATTTGAAAGTCGAGATCCCCTTGAACAAGCTTAGAACTAACGCAAATAGACGGCTGAACGCGAATATCAAGTTCGAGATACTCTGGTGTGGACATTTCAGAAATTGGTTTCCCGGAAGATGAAATAAACAAATGACTGACGGGATGCGACAAAATTTCGAGTATGTAACAAAAGCGTATGACGTGTCTCTCGGCAGAGGCACAGAACGGAGAAATAAGGGTATTGTAGATTATTTCCGAGGATGAAGAGATTCCAAGACGTTTATTAATGGACGTTGTGTTTACATATGAGGCAGATGAATAGGGAAACACGCAATCACATATTTAAACGTATTTACAAATAAGAGAAATGAAGGGAGGAAACACAAACATACACACACTCACTCAAACACTCACTCACTCACTCACACACACACACACACACACACACACACACACACACACACACACACACACACACACACACACACACACACACACACACACACACACATACACACACTCACACATATATGATACATATGATAATACATACTGCATTTGTTTCCTCTCTGTACTCGCATATTTCAGACACTGAGTAACAAAATAATCGAAAGAGCATTCAATTTACAAAAATATTGGATGAATAAACATATGAATACTGTAAAAAGGTATTACTTACAAGCGTCTAAACTTTAATATCTGGCAAATCACCTGTCTACATGGCCGTTCTTGCCATTATCAGACAATATCAGATCAGTCAAATGACGTGAAAATCCGCTATTCTCGATGAATGTTCGAATACAATGCTGCAATGGACAAAGATGATGATGTATTATTGCTGTATCATTACCCCTCCCCCCTACCCCCTCCTATCATGCATTGGCATTATCATAAAGTTCGTATTTTGATCCACCTTCACAAAAAAAATCGTTTCTGCAACCAAAGTACTTTTAATAATGTACAACTGTCATTTTTTCCGCGCCTGTCACCTGTCTACATCTACTTCCCCTTCTCCTTCTTCTTCTTCGATAACCCTTCTTTACCAATTTCCAAAATCATCCCAATCGCTCTTCTGTTTTTATTCCTTATTCTTTTTTTCTCTTTTCCTCACCCCCCTTTTTTTAAACACACACACACACAAGAAGTCATTTCCAGCAATAGGTAACAAGTTCTGTCTGCCAGGAATGCGACCAGGACTGGGTTGTCGCTCACTCTTGATCTTATCGGCAAACACAACAAAATAAATTAAAAGTCTCCGCCGAGAGAGGGATGAGCGAGTCTTCTTCTTCAAGCAGCCACACTCACAGATGTTTTCGGTAAATATTGTAAAAGAGTCAGCGGTAACAAACACGCCGAAGGGACTGACCGAACGATAACGAAATTGCACGACATGGAGGAGAGTGAGTGAGTGTGTGTGCATGTGTGCGTGTGAGCGTGTGTGTGTGTGTGAGTGAGTGAGTGAGTGAGTGAGTGAGTGAGTGAGTGAGTGAGTGTGTATGTGTGTGTGTGTGTGTGTGGTGAGAGAGAGAGAGAGAGAGAGAGAGAGAGAGAGAGAGAGAGAGAGAGAGAGAGAGAGAGAGAGAGAGAGAGAGAGAGAGAGAAAGATAGAAATAGAGATAGAGAAGGAATTGAGTGAATGAGTCAGGAGGGAAGACATCTGCGAGAGAAACTTGCAACAACCTTCAACAGCATTCAAAACAATGTATGGTTTGAAATGACGTTAAACTAACTTTTTAGAATAAACACGCATTATTATATCAACCGGGTCAGCCAACGCAGAAGGTAAGGGGACCGTCAGATTTCCGGCCCTCTTTTCGAAATATTTGAGTTGGAAATTGGAGATTCACACCCTTTTATTTTTCCATTTAGGAGATCTCAAAGCTGCATTAAAAATCAAATAATTAGTTTTTGAGTTACAGTGAAAAGAATATAAAAAACGAAAATGCGGTAATTTGTAAACAAGTTTCCCATCACATTTTTAAAGATAGATGATTTTTTTCTCTTTTTCTTTTTCTTTTTTCTTAACAGTCACTTGTGGGTAAGTACGTCCGGTCGTCTTTTTAAATTTTCCTTTTAGTTGTTTTACAAAAATATATCAAAGTTTGATGAGTAAAAGAAGGAGAGAAAGAAAAAAGAAACATTTGAACAAAACTCACAACGAAATACAAAATCGCAGACCGGGTGTACCTAGCCATGTTTCCTCTTCAAAATGACGTATAATACATCTAATCTGGTTAAAAACTATAGCGGGAAACTTGTTTATAAATGTAAGAATTGTAGTTTTGAGAAGAAGAAGAAAAAAATGCAGTCAAACATTGGCTACAATTGTATTACACCAGAAGCAAAGATTATGACAAAATGTCTTTTAGGGCTAAATCCTTATCGTTATAGCACCAATTCATGTTAGTAATGTAGTTATAGCAACTCTGTAATAAAGCAAAATATAGCAACATACGTTCACAGCCCAGGCCACTTTTTCGCTACAGACAGGTACCGGCGTGGGTGGCCTGTGCTTGCTGCATAATACATGTCATTGTTTAATTGGGTTTTTATTTACGATACTACGTTTACATGCGGTAAATATAATGTAAAAGAGAAATATTTTTTGGTAAAATTAAATTATAGGCATATAGTCATATAATCTACGAAGAATCTGTAATAAAGAAATCACATACCTGATTGTGTTTATTTTACTGCTGGGCAGTATATAGCGTTAAATAACAAATGTAGCGTTAGTACCCTAGGGAGGCCCCGTGCCTCTCCCAAATGTGTATGTAAACCCACCTAGAAGCTAAGGCAATATATTTAACCGTTTAGGCAGTCCCTAGTCTGTAAAAGAGTGTGGACATACAAATTTATTTGTTTCCTCAACCTTGTATTATTATCATTATTATGTAACCGTTTTGATTTTTTTTTCAGTAAATTCTTATAATAATTCATCGCCATAAAATGTTTTGTACTTAGAAAAGTGCACTACAAGAGATTGGCTAATTTTGGTAAAATGCTTGATTTTATGGGATGACATTGTTAGGGCATTTCCATATACTTATATATCTATGAGAATATTGACAGGTATAGGTGAAGTTAGGGAAGACGAAAGTTATGTAATAAGCAAATATTATCCAAATATAATACTCTAGGGCGAAACGGTAAATATATATATTTTTAATAAAAAAAGAATCATTTGAAACACATCTCAGACCTCACAATTTCATAATAAAGAGGCATCATTTGATGGAAAATCTAATTAGCTTCCCAGCCAGCCCTTGCTCATTACATTATAACAGTTTATAACCAGGCTATGATTAAAGAATAATAATTTGTAACTTGCCTGGGAAGAAAAAATTGGATGAGCCATATTTTTATCATCATTATCATTATTATCATTAGGGCAAAAAATACAGTTATTAAAAAAAAAGTCCAAAATAGGCCATTTTAGCCACTTTTGAAGGTGACGATCCCCATGACAATGTTATTAAACATATATTTAGGGTTACAAGAAAATATACAATACTAGCATAAATTGATTCACAAAAGTTCCATGTGCATGAATACAAATATTTATGTATAGAGACAATTAAATACATAAGCAAATGCACACACACACACACACACACACACACACACGCGCGCGCGCGCGCGTGTGTGTGTGTGTGTCTGAGCCTTCCCCTGGGGAAGGATCATTGGTCAGTCACCTCAGTATAAAGACCCAGTCAGCTACATGATATCAACATGATGCCAGTGGTCAAATACCACACTGGTGATGGCACGATCATGTATATATACATATATATATATATATATATATATATATATATATATATATATATATATATATATATATATATATATATTTGTATATATATATATATATATATATATATATATATATATATATATATATATATATATATATATATAGTTATACATACACACAAATATAAATACACACATATAAATGTATATATATACATATATACATATATATATGTAAATATACATACATATCTATATCTATCTATTTATATACACGCGGATTTGCATAATTTGGGTAAATCAAACCTAGATACGGTAGTGGATGAGTGTATCATAGATACAATGTTGGGTTGAGAACCGCCAACAATGATTACCCAACCAACAACTCCCCTGGGGAAAGATCATGTGTCAGCCATCCCAGTATAGGGACCCAGCCAACTACATGCCAAGTGGGAAAATTCAGAACAACCAAACGGCATAAACGGGACATTACACCACTGTCTTGTAATATCTGTGCTCATTAGCAGTATTCAAATGCAGGAATGCAGGGATCGTCATCCTGCGACTGCAAACCAATTAACGAGCATTATATCGGCCAACAGATTCAGATCATCCAAAACTGGAACATGGAACATTCGAAGTTTATATTCTCCACGAGATGGAGAGAATGAAAATACAATGTTTAGGTTTGTGCGAAGTCAAATGGTCTAATGTTGGCAACTTCAAGAATCCTCTTTTCAGTAGGCCAAGAAAATAAAAATAGAGTGGCTCGAGTCCTGGAGACAAAAAAAAAAAAAAAAAAAAAAAAAAAAATCCATCTCATCTTTCTGGCCCAACAACGACGATATGCTCCTAGTTAAAATAAAAAATATTCCTGTAAATGTAAACATCACTGCAGACGATGAAAACCAACAAATCAACAGCTT
>NC_051393.1:31729767-31734767 GCF_015228065.2 Penaeus monodon
GTCTCTCTGTCTCTCTGTCTCTCTGTCTCTCTGTCTCTCTCTGTCTTCTGTCTTCTCTCTCTCTCTCTCTCTCTCTCTCTCTCTCTCTCTCTCTCTCTCCCTCTCTCACACACACACACACACCACTAAGCTAGGATGTAGCACACTGACTGACATAATGGCTCAGACACGGATTATGCATCAAACTTATATTGCACGCTCAATTGCATTAATCAGAACGTATAATCTGCACGATGCACCTCGATTCTACCATGTTACAAAGGCATATTACTTTATATCTTTATGTGTCTAAGAGACTTTTGCGTAGGCATAAATACTGAAAAATAAAGGCACTAGCAGAGTGGAAGGGCATTCCGTTTAAATGCACAAATATCGGTATCAGGCATGAAAAAGTATATATCTTAAGAACATATTCCAAAAAAGGTACACGGAATTAAAAAAAGAAAACAAACTGTTCTAAAATGACAAATAGATAAATAAATAAGAATGAAAGAAGTTAAATAACATAAAACAGACTAAATACATCACAACGGAAAACCTACACAAGAAACTACACACAGTACAGACACTTACACAAGCATGCACATAGAATAAACCATCCATCCCGGAAATCTCACACATAACACTTATGCCAATATTGCACGACATCGATAACGAAGTCCAAAATATTTTCACGAGTTCGCTGAAACGATAAGATGGTCTTATTGATGACGCCACTCGCGTAATGAGCAGGAAATCTGATCTCTGGTTGGAACTTGAGGATGTGATGTGATGTGAGGGAGAGTTGTCCGTGAATGGCATCGTGTGCTGGGTGGAGGCGATCCATGAGGCGGCGGGGCTAGAGGCAATGGGGGTCTGGTGAATAGTGAAGGAACGCACGGATGCACAATGAGGTAAACGCGCACACAAACACACACATGACAAACATACACACACATATATATGTGAATGTATTTGGATGCATATGTGTGTGTGTATGTGTATGCATATATGTGTGTGCGCGCGCGCGCGCGTGTGTGTGTGTGTGTGTGTGTGTGTGTGTGTGTGTGTGCGTGTGTGTGTGTGTAATAGACTGCTGTTAATACTGCTGGCTGCCACACAGAAACACATTGTATAGGAGGGAATGTCAAAACGATCCTGTCCCACCGCTACCACCCCTTCCGAGTCAGGTCTCATGCCTAATTGCATTTGGGAGTATTTCTCTGTAAACCACAATCCTACTAGTGATATTTGCAATTGTCCAACTCAGTATGACCACGCGTAACAATCGACTTCCATGGTCACTCAGCAAAACAGCTGTAAGTTATAAAACTGTATTCTTATTTCTTTTGATACCATCACTTCACTTAATGTTGATTGATTTGAATATGCTTTAGTTCAGCCGAATATATATATATATATATATATATATATATATATATATATATATATATATATATATATATATATATATGATATACTACAAAGACAGAATGAGTGGATGTGTCATCAGTACAAAACGCTAAGACCGAGGCACCGTCAGAAGTGACCCTATGACTTCCAGTGCTCACAAAGGTCCCGTCGCTGCCTTGTCCATCGACATCAGTGCGACACAAGACAGTAATGATACACTGTAATATACTACACGCCATGTGATGATCCCGTCGCTGGTGTCGGAGTTCCGCAGCGCCCCTCGCGTGTCACGGGGTCGCAGCCAGCAGCGCGACGCCGTCTGTCTCGTCCAACTTCTTCTGCCTCCCAATCACGACCCTTGAGACGCCAGCGACAGGTCTTCTCATACCTCGGAATCGTCTCCCTCTTTCTTGCCGTGCAATCCATCTGCCGTGATCCCTTAATTGGACAATAGAAGGCTCAATTAATACTTGGATGACAGGCTTGTCTCCAGCGCGAGAGGTTTTTGCATTCCTTTTGTTCTTGTTCTTGTTCTTACGTCTCCCTTTTAGATGAAAGACCGTAATTCTTGAAGGAGGTGGCTTTTATTTCTGCGTTGCAAGGCGCAGTTCCACGAATATGTAACGAGGGAAAATATTTGTAATGGATAAATCATCTTGTGATCGCATCTTCCTACATATGTGCACTTTCTTTCTCTTTATTTATCTACCACAAAAAAGCGTAAAATTCCTCATACTTCCTCTTATACACCAGCTTCGCCCGAGGTCCAATCACCAAGAAAATATTTACCACAAACATAAATATCTGGCCAACTCCGATCTCGTCATTGCCTAACCCCTCGGCGACTATCAGGATAAACAATAATTACATAGATGAAAACCTGAAAGAACTACTGTATGCTTCAGCTGATAACCATCCCACCAGCGCCACGGTCTGCTCCAAAATTTCATCATCTCTTATACCCCTTAAAAAAAGGCTTAAAAGAAGAAGAAAAAACACGAATAGTCATAGATATTAGTCCAATCTGTACAACAACACCTACCACAGCAGGCTTGAAGAATAGAGCCATTGCCCACAGGCGCAAGCTCAGTCTATCGCCTCTGTTGTTATTACACAACCTACAATGGGCCGTGTTTACATGTTGAGCCACGACGCCGAGTTGCACCACAAACCACACAGCTGTCACAATCAATGCGCGAACATAAAGCATCTCCATTAAAAGCCATTCGCTGAACAAAAAAGTGTAGTAAAAAGAACAAAAATAAATACAAAAAGCCAATACTCTCATAACGCCCGAAGGCCAAATATACAAAAAAGATAACCCCTTCAACACACAAACCATCATGCTCGTTTGCAAAATGTATATTATTATCAGTTATTGAAAGAACTGCATCACGTTGCATTTGTAAAGCCTTCCAGTCACTGCAGTGCATTTGCAAACCCCCCTCTCACCCCTTTCCCCCCATCACTTTATAGTCATCAATATTCAAAGAGGCAGCAGAACCAACAATTACTAAAACATAATCACATATGCCACTCTATCACAGCCAAATAATATCCACAGGACACTGGGTCGAAGTCTTCCCTCTGACGCGCCATCCCTCCATCTACCCCCGTCTACTCGTCTACGGCCAAAGCAACTGCAATTTCTACCCCTTCTTCCTCGTCGCTGGACTTCTCCCCCTCCTCCCCCTCCTCCTCGTCCTCATCTACTCTCGATTCGTCTCCTATCTGGACCCATGTGCATACACAGTGATAGTTTGCGTGTACCTGCCTGTGTGTTTGTATGCCTGTCTGTTCCTACCTCTCTCCCTGCCTCATCTTTAACCTCTCTTCTTATTTTCTGTCTCTGTCTGTCTGTCTGTCCCTCTCTCTGTCTGTCTCTGTCTCTCTCTGTCTCTCTCTCTCTCTCTCTCTCTCTCTCTCTCTCTCTCTCTCTCTGTCTGTCTGTCTGTTTGTCTGTAGGTCTGTTTCTATTTCTCTCTCTCTCTCTCTCTCTCTCTCTTTCCTTTATTTTCATTTACTTCCATCTCTTCCTCCATCACGCGACTATATCCCACACCCCTCCCCCATCCACTCTCTCACAAACATTTACACGAACACGCCCCCCAAAAAAATATTACAAACACTAGTTAAATGTCTAAATTTTATCAGTACACCTCTTTCCCGCTTGAGCTTATTTCAGTTTCCTCCCTCCCGCTCACCCACCCAAGTTTCCCCTCACACCCTGTCGTTCGCAGCCCTTCCCCTCTTCTTCCCTTCTTTCTCTCCCGTCTATTACCTCTCCTCTCATCCCCACTCCCCCCCTTACTATCCTTCTCCCTTGTCTCCTACCTTTCACTCCTCCCCCCCTCCCCCACGCCTCCATCCATACCCCCATCTCCCAATTCCTACAACCTACCCCTGTATGTGTGTGTGTTATTGCCTATTACGATTGTATTAGTCAGGTCATGTGATATTATAGATGTGACCGTGGAAACTGGCTCCGGTTTCATTTTATATTTGGTCCCGTAATTGGTGATATCATATGATTGGCGTCCAGTCAGCGGAGGCTTCGTCTAGGTTCGTTATTGGCAGAGTTTGGGGGATCCTATTTTCTCTCTTCCTCCTTTTTTCTTCTTTGCCATTACTCTTTCTCTCTGTGTGTCTCTGGCTCTCGCTCTCTCTCTCTCTCTCTCTCTCTCTCTCTCTCTCTCTCTCTCTCTCTCTTCTCTCTCTCTCTCTCTCCTCTCTCTCTCTCTCTCTTCTCTCTCTCTCTCCTCTCTCTCTCTCTCTCTCTCTCTCTCTCTCTCTCTCTCTCTCTCTCTCTCCTTCTCTCTCTTTCTTCTCTCTCTCTTCTCTCTCTCTTCTTCTTTTCTCTCTCTCTCTCTCCTCTCTCCCCTCTCCTCTCTCTCTCTCTCTCTCTCCTCTCTCTCTCTCTCTCAAAAAGGAGAAGAGAGCTATAGACAAAGGGATGAAGAAGGGGAAGGGGGAGGAGAGCAGAGGGCGGAGAGGGGGAGGGGGAGAGAAGAGGGCGGAGAGGGGGAGGGCGGAGAGGGAGATGGGGGAAGAGCTGAGAGGGGGAGGGGGGAGAGCAGAGGGCGGAGAGGGGGAGGGGGAAGAGCAGAGGGCGGAGAGGGGGAGGGAGGGAGAGCAGAAGGCGGAGAGGGAGAAGAACGGAGGGCGGAGAGGGGGGGAGAGCAGAGGGTGGAGAGAGGAGGGGGAGAGCAGAGGGCGGAGAGGGGGAGGGGGGAGAGCAGAGGGCGGAGAGGGGGAGGGGGGAGAGCAGAGGGCGGAGAGGGGGAGGGGGGAGAGCAGAGGGCGAAGAGGGAGAAGAACGGAGGGCGGAGAGGGGAGGGGGAGAGCAGGGGGCGGGGAGGGGGAGAGCAGGGGGCGGGGATGTTTATTGAGCAGGACAGGTATGGGCAATGATGAGAGCTAATAAAAAGGAAGAACAGGTACTCATCAGAGGTGGAAGGTCCCCGAGGTATGTATAAACGTCAGTGTAAATGTAAGCGTGTGCGTGTAAATATAAATATATGAAACGCACTTCATTATGAAAATGTACAATATATATGCGTCTCATGTATTATAGATACTTACATGTAGCCGTACACTAATGAGCATAC
>NC_051393.1:31739767-31744767 GCF_015228065.2 Penaeus monodon
TATACTAGACGGATGATCCTTGACAAATGACCATGATGTGGTTCTTCTGCTTAGCATCACATAGTTCATCCAGTGAGTGCATACTCTGCTCTTGCCTGAAAATCACATCCACCACTTGCTAACCGTGGCTTCACATATCTATGATTGGATTCCTCACCAGGGAAACAACACACCAGCTGGTCACTCAAAGTCTAGAGGAGTAATCAAGTTTTTATACTTGAATGGCCGTGTACAAGAGACCTTTGATGAAATGAAAGCAACCCATGGGGAAGATGCACCATCATATGATGTTATTATTAGCATTGTTAGTTCATGTGAGATCTGTGGAAATGGTTCCTATCCCAAGGTGACCCCAGTCTGCGATTGATGAGGACACCATCTATCAAGTGGAGGCTGCCATTTTGGAAGGTCGCTGTGTTACTGTTCGTCAGCTAGCCCAAGATGTGAAGACTAGTGTTGGTTCTGTGGACAGAATCATTCATGACCATTTGCATATGCAAAAGTTAGCTCGATAGGTTCCCAGGCTACTCACGCCTTTCCAGAAGTAGGAACGTCCATTGTTCCAGGGCTCTTTTAGCCATAAGTCAAGAAAACCAGGAGGACTTTTTTGACAGACTAATTACATAGGAAGAAGCTTGGGTCCACCACTATGATCCAGAAATTATGGCCCAATCAAAACAATGGAAGCACTTTGACTCACCACTCTCCAATAGGCATGTGCCACGCCCTCAGCAGGCAAGGTCATGCTCACATTCTTTTGGGACAAGCATGGATTAGTGATGGCAGATTTCCTGGCAATTACAAGAGCTTACTATGCTTCACTGCTACAGAAACTGCAGAGGCTATTAAAACCTAGAGGCATGGAATGTTGACCAAAGGTATCTGCCTCCTACAAAACAAAGCCCCAGTTCACAACTCTCGCATTACTCAGATGGAAGCGCGGTCCTGTGGCTATGACATCCTTCCTCATTCTCCTTATTCTCCTGACTTTCACCTCTTTCCGTCCATGAAGTCATTTTTGAAGGGCAGACATTTCCAAGATGATGAGATACTGATTTCTGAAGTCAGTTCATGGC
Source organism: Penaeus monodon (assembly GCF_015228065.2). Classification (NCBI taxonomy): domain Eukaryota; kingdom Metazoa; phylum Arthropoda; class Malacostraca; order Decapoda; family Penaeidae; genus Penaeus; species Penaeus monodon. The sequence continues at coordinate 31,740,844 of NC_051393.1, forward strand.
TTCAAATGCTACCTACAGACTTCTACAAGCAGGGAATCCATAGGCTGAATAAAACGATGGGAGAAGAGTGTCACTTTTGGTAAGACCTATGTAGGTAAAGATTAATAACTTTACAACATTTCATTACTGTACATCCATGGGATGTGGGTCAGGAGAAATAATATATATATATATATATATATATATATATATATATATATATATATATACATATATATATATATATATATATATATTTATAAAAGATTTCTCGTGACCAGATCCCATGGATGTACATGAATGAAAAGTTATTTATCTTTATCTACATAGGTCCCACAAAAAGTGACACTCTTCTTCCATCGTTTTATTCAGCTGTGGGTTGAATAAAAAAAAAAAAAAAAAAAAAAAAAAAAAAAAAAAAAAAAAAAAAAAATATATATATATATATATATATATATATATATATATATATATATATATATATATATATGCATGTATGTATGGATTCATATACATATATATATATATACATATGTATATATATGTCTATATATATTCAAAATTTTATCTTTATTTATGTAAACATACATATACATACACAAACACACACACACAACACACACACACACACACACACACACAAACACACACACACACACACACACACACACAAACACTCACACATATGTGTGTATGTGTATATATATATCTGAAGGGCGTCATGAAGGGCGTCTAGCCATAAGAAAATATCAGAATCTGATTATAGCGACTCCATATAAAAATGGGACAAAGCTACAGAAAAAAGATGAGGATATAAACACACACACACACACACACTATATATATATATATATATATATATATATATATATATATATATATATATATATATATATATATATATATATATATATATATATATATATATGTATAAATGTATATGTACGAATTTTTAAAACAGTAAAACTGGAAAAGGAAATATGAATTGAATTCCAAATACAAGAAAGCGTCAAAAAAAAAAAAAAAAAAAAAATGCAGACAGATGACAGAAAGAAAATGTGGATTTTTTTAATGCTTGCTTCATCTTCGCATGCATACAAATAGCGGGGCAGTCACGTGGTAACAGGATTTTAGACGATTTCCCTGAGTGTAATTCATCTTGATTCTGTATTTTGGAGACTTTAACACGTATGATTATATACGCATACATACATATATGTGCATATATATATATATATATATATATATATATATATATATATATATATATATATATATATATCATCTCCTTCATAATCATCTCATCATCACCATCACCATCATCATTATTATTATCATCATCATCATCACCATTATCATTCATCATTATCATTATCATTATCGTCATCACCATCACCATCATCACCATCACCATCATCACCACCACCATCATCATCATCATCATCTTCATTATCATCATCAGCATCAGCATCAGCATCATCATCATCTTCAGCTTGAATCAATCCACTGCAGGACGTAGGCCTCTGTCAGTCTTCTCAACTCTGTCTGTCGCCTTTTTTGTTTCCAGTCTTGGCCCCAAATTTCATTATTTCGTCATGCCATCTTGTCATTGGTCTGGCCTTCCTCTTCACTAGATATGTTTGTCTGTACGAGTTGCCCGAGGTATGCACACTTATCCACTACCTCTAGCACTTCGCCTTGTGCATGTATCTGTTCGAAATGAACTCTACTGTTGAACATGATCTCAGTCTTTTTCATCCTAAGTCCGACTTTCAGAGTTTCTCTATTCAGATCGTTGTTAGTTGCTGCATTTCATTTGCAGATTCACTGAAGAGAACAATATCCCCTGTAAATCTTATATTGTTTAGGTATTTGTCTCCTATCTTGATAACTTTTCTGTTCCATTCTAGCTTCTTGAATATTTCCTCAATGCAAGCTGTAAACAGTTTGGTGAGATGGTATCGCCCTGCCTAACACCCTTTTTAATTGGTATTTTATTAGTTTCCGTATGGAGCTTGATGGTTGCTGTCCCATCTTCTTATATATCTTTCAATATTTTACAATATACATCCTCTACTCCCTGTCTTCAAATAACTTCTTGTACTGCTGGTATTTGTAGAGAGTCAAATGCCTTTTCGTAATCAATGAATGCCATGCACAAGGGTTTCCTATATTTGTTTATTTTTTCTCTTATTTCTGTGAGTGTGTGGATGTGGTCTGTTATTGAGAATCCACTGCGGAAGCTTATCTGTTCTCTAGGCTTATTAGAATCCAGACTGTCAAAGATGCAATTTATGATGACTTCTTTGAGTAACTGAAAGGAGGTCTATAGGTCGGCATTTTTTTTTTTAGATCCTTTCAATCCCTTTTTTTGTTTATCAAAATAATTGTTGCATTTTTTCAGGCGTTTAGAGTTCTTCTGTTGAAAAGATATTTGTTAAAAAGATTAGCTACCTTCACTGTTGCAATTTCTCCACATCTATTATAAGGTCTATACTAATTCCGTCTCCCCTTGGTGTTTTCTCTCTCTTCATGCCTTTAAGTGCTCTTTTTAATTCTTCTGTTGTGATGTTAGGTACGTCTTATTACCGCGTTTGCTTCTATCCGTGGCTGTTCATTTGAGTTGTATAGATCCCTGTAAAAGTCTTCCATTACTCTTATGATTTCATTCTTTTCTCCATCTGGTTTCTCTATACATTTGATTTCTCCCTATTCAAGTCTTCTTTTAACTGTTTTCATGCTAGTATCTGAGATCACTGTTTCACTTATTATTTGAGTATTGAATTGCCGTACATCTCTCTTCTTTTTATTTATAGTCTTTGTTGATGATGATATCAGCCATTGAGGGTCCGTTGTTGGACGTAGGCCTTCCCCAACTGTCTCCATTCTGCCAAAATTTTCTGAAGGCATCGAGATCTGGTTTCATGTTTGGGGAGTTTGGGCCCTACCCCACCGCGCTGGCCCAGTGCGAGTTGGCGGGGTTTGGATGGTGCTTCGTCTGGAGCCTCAGTTGTTACCTCCCCGACATCGTTGAACGTACTCGGTACAGCCAACAACATCATCGACCCTCGCGAGCCTCGTCACCGCGGCAAGGTGCCCATCCAACGACGAGGATAGTCTTTGTTAGTTCAGCTAATTCTATTTTGTTCGTGTTTGAATGAACATCTTCATAGAAGTTTTCTTTTTCTTCATCACCGTGGCTGCTGGTTGGAGCATAGACTTGAACAATCTTTAAGGTTTACCTATTGTTTAGTTTTATTGTTACTGATGCTACTCTTTCGCTTATACAATAGAATTCCGCAATATTCTTCTCTAGACATTTGTGAACTAAGAAACCTACCCCTAATTCCTGCTTGCTACCCTGAGGTTTACCTCTCCAATAGAGCACATGTCCGTCATTTAGTATCTTCTGTTCTTCGCCTAGTCTTCTAACTTCACAGTCCCATAACATCCCATTTAATGAAAGAGTTCCTCAAGTAATGCAAGTAACTCGGATTCAGTTCTCATTGTCCTTATATTATATGTGCAAATGTTCTTCAATGTGCGGGGGCCTGTTTTTAACCGGAGATTTTTAGCACCCTCTACTCCGGAGCGATCCTAGTCGCTGCCGTAACCAGGGGCTCCTTTGCCGAAGGGGAATTTTGGCCGTTGCTCTGTTTGTGCAGTCATGGTTTTTGATTGAGAGGTAGACAGGCGAGTTACCCCCTATCCCCATATATATATATATATATATATATATATATATATATATATATATATATATATATATATATATATATATATATATATATATATATATATATATATATATATATATATATATATATTTATATATATTTATATGTATGTATATGTATTTAGTATGTATATGTATATACATATATTTGTTCACATATATGAATAAATAAGTGTGTGTGTGTGTGTGTGTGTGTTTGTGTGTGTGTT
>NC_051393.1:31759767-31762267 GCF_015228065.2 Penaeus monodon
ATAATAATAATAATAATAATAATAATAATAATAATAATAACAATAATGATAATAATAATAATATAATATATAATAATAATAATAATAATAATAATAATAATAATAATAATAATAAATAAATAAACAAATAAAATAAATAAAATAAAATAAAACTGAAGATAACCAGAACTATAACAGAAAACAAACGCAGGCGAAACAGCCAATCACCAACACCCTTCGTCCTCCCTCCCTTCCCCCTACCCCCCTCCAATCCCCTTAAGACTTACTTAAGCGTCAGACCTCGAATCTGCGGCGCTTTTCGATCTCGTTATCTGCCTCTCTTCCGCTCTTTCTTTCGCTCTCTCTCTCTTCCTCGCTCTCTCGGTCTGTCTGTCCGTCTGTTTGTCTGTTTGTCTGTCTCTTTCTCTCTTGCACAGTTCCTATGCCTTTTCAAATAGGTACAGCTGTATATTATGTATGAATAAACTTTTCAAAATCAAAATCAACCCCCCCTCCTCGCTCTCTCTCTCTCTCTCTCTCTCATTTTCAACATCTCTCTCTTCATTTCTCACTCCCTCGTCTCTCTCTATCTCCATGTCTGCCTTCCTCTGTCTCTCTCTGCTTCCTCTCTCACTCTCTCTCTCTCCCGCTCTCTTTTCCCCACAACATCGCCAAAGGTTATTTCTAGTCAGAATGTTTATTATGGAGCGCCATGGTCTCCCCCTCCTCCTCTTACCTCTTCCCATGCCCTTCTCCCTTCTTCGTTCTTTCCAGCATCTCTCGTTTCCTTTCTGTTTCTTTTTCTTTCTTTCACCTGGTCTCTCCCTTCACCCCTTTCCCCTCTCCTCTTCCTTCCTCTATTCCGTTCTTCTTTTCTTCCCCTTTTCCCTCTTCCTCCTTTCAGTTTTCACCTCCCTTTTTCCTTCATTCCTCTCCCTTACGCTTTTCCTCCTTCTCTCACCGTCCCTTTCCGCCCCTCCTCCTCCTTCTCCCCCTTTCTCTGTTTCCTCCCCTTCCCTCTTCCCCCTTCACCCCTTCCTTCCCCCTCTCTCTTCCTCTCCCCCTCCCTCTTCCTTCCCTCCTCCCTCTTCCTCATCGCCTTCCCCCTTCCCTTTTCCCCATTCCTCCCTCCTCTATCTTCCTCCTCCCCTGCCCTCTTCCATCTTCCTCCTTTCCTTCCTCCCTCTCCCTCCCCTCCCTCCCCTCCCTCCCTCTCCCTCCCCTCTCTTGCCCCCCCCCCCCCCCCCCCCCGTCGTTGGGTGCCACGTCGCGCGGGCCTCGAGGTGGCATCCGACAGTGACCAAAGATTCCGCCTTCATGAGGACTGTGATGGGGGGGGGGGGGAGAAGGGGGTTGTGTGTGCCTATTGGTTGAGTGTTTGTATGTGTGTGTGTGTGTGTGTGTGTGCGTGTGGGTGTGTGTGTGTGTTTGCGCGCATGTGTGTGTTATGTGCATGTGTGTATGTATGTATGTGTGTGTGTGTGTGCGCGTGTGTGTGGTTGCGTACACGTGCGCAAGCATGAGTATGCACATGCATATAAAACATCTGGACAGACACTTTGAAAAAATGATAAAATCGAAAAAAACTCAAACCTATCAGACAACTCCCCCCCCCCCCTCACCCTCGCGCCCACACCAAGCCGCGGCGACCCAGCCCCCCCCCCTACAAACCCCTCCCCTTCATTCCATACACCCCCCCCTACACCCATGTACAGCATCTCTGTTCCCCCTTCCCCTCCTCCCCCCTCCCTCTCTCATCTCCCCTCTCCCACACCCCTCCTTAGCACTTCCACTCCCCTTCCCCTTCCCCTCCTTCCTCCTCGTCCTCGCACCTGATTTCCCCTTGCCCCCCCCCCTAACTCGCTCCCCTAATCCCCTCATCTCCCTAGCAACTCCATTCCCCCCCCCCTGCTCGCCCCATATATCCCCTGCCTCATCCCTCTCAAGCAACCTCACTCCCTTCCTCCTCCCCAACCTCTCTCCCCTTCGCTGCTCCTCTCCCCTCCATGCCCCCCTCCCCACCCGCTCCCCCCTTGACCCCCTTCCCATGCTCCTCCATGTCCCCCCTCCCCACCCGCTCCCCTCTTGACACCCTTCCCATGCCCCTCCCCAACCTCTCCCCTCTTGACCCCCTTCCCATGCCCCTCCATGCCCCTCCCCTCCCCAACCTCTCCCCTTTTGACCCCCTTCCCATGCCCCTCCCCTCCCCACCCGCTCCCCTCTTCGCTGCTCCTCTCCCCTCGGCCCATGAGACTGCCCTCTGGTGCCTCTCTCCCCAACTGCAGCGTCTCAGGTAATCATCTATTTATATACCACTACCATAACGTTGTGTTTAATTATACTAATAACCGTTTGGGGTATTGGAGCTTCCTAATATTAATCTAGGCGCTTTGATGCATTATCCACTAACTGGAATTATATTATAAGGTCTGGGATAGACGTAGCGGGAATGGGGGAGGGGGGGGAGTAGCCGTGAAAGGGTGGGGCTACTCTGAAGGCTGACGGGGGGGGGGGGGGGCGA
>NC_051393.1:31774767-31777267 GCF_015228065.2 Penaeus monodon
CGAGGGCTCCGCGGCGCCGGGTCACCTCGGGTCAGATGGGGTCACGCTAAGGAGCTGGTGGGGGGGAGCGTGGGGGATGGAGTGTGAGGGAACGAGGGGAGAGGGAGGGGCAAAGGGAAAGGGGCGAAAGAGGGAAAGGGTAAGAGAGGGAAGGGGTGAGAGAGGGTTTGGGGCCAAGGGAGGGGGTAGAGGGAAGGAAGTGTGAAGGAACGAGGGGAGAGGGAAAAAGGGGGAAACTTGGGGGGGAGGAGGGAGGGGAGACAAGGTTAAGTGAATAAGTAAACATACAAATAACAGTGAGAGAGAGAGAGAGAGAGAGAGAGAGAGAGAGAGAGAGAGAGAGAGAGACAGACAACAGAAGACAGACAGACACACACACACACACACACACACAGAGAGAGAGAGAGAGAGAGAGAGAGAGGAGAGAGAGAGAGAGAGAGAGAGAGAGAGAGAGAGAGAGAGAGAGAGAGAGAGAGAGAGAGAGAGAGAGAGAGAGAGAGAGAGAGAGAGAGAGAGAGAGAGAGAGAGAGAGAGAGAGAGAGGAGAGAGAGAGAGAGAGAGGAGAGAGAGAGAGAGAGAGAGAGAGAGAGAGAGAGAGAGAGAGAGAGAGAGAAAGAGAGAGAGAGAGAAGATAAATGAAAAGACATACAGAAGAGAAGTGAAGAGAAAAGAAGAAAATACATAGGATTTGCATAATTTCGCTCGAACCAAACGTCCCTCTCTTTCCACGAAAACAAACTGACTTAGACGCTGGCTCATTTCTATTACCAATCGTCCTCAAAGTTAACTTCATTCAAGACTCATTCTTCCATTCAGCTTCACATAAATATCAACTTGCCCTCTCAAGTCCTTACTTCAACACAAGGCCCCTTCCCTTCTCCCTCTCTACCTCCTTCTCTACATTCCCCTCTCTATGTTGTCCTCCCCCTCTCTATCCCCTCACTTCCCCACTCTCTTCCTTGCTCCGCATTCCTCTCACCCTCCCTACACTCCCTCTCACTCTATCCCCTCTCCTTTCCCTCTCTCCTTCTTGCACCATTCTCTCACCTCTCTCTCTGTAACAATTTACCACAGGGATAAAAGCTGCCGTCTAGAGGTGCGAGTATACAGACCGGCCAAACTATGGATTGTTCAAATAATCGACATGTCACACTGCCTCATGCGGCTCCGTATTTACAGACGAGTGAAATCTGCTCATGTCGCTACTATCTCATTTGATGGGGAACGATTCTATAAAGTGGTTATTATATTATCATTATCGTTATATATTGTTGTTGTTGCTGGTTTATTATTATTATTGCTATTATTATTATCATTATTATCATTGTTATTATTATTATTGTTATTATTGTTATTATTATTATTATTATTATTGTTATTATTATTATTATTATTATTATTATTATTATTATTATTATTATTATTATTATTATTATTATTATTATTATTATTATTATTATTATTACTATTATCATTATTACTATTATTATTACTACCATATCATTATTGTTATTATTATTATTGCTATTATCATTCTGCCTCTATATTCTGAAATTAATACTAAAAGCGCGGTAATACATCAACCCTGAAATAGCACTTTTAACCATTTAAATTTTCATTACTTATAATTCGCCACAGCACACGCGACATCTTTTGCATAAACTTCGGTGGCATTAAATCCACCAGTTGTTTGGGAGGATACGAGACCTGAGCAGATTTGCAACTGCTGCGCTCTTCTGGCCTTGCAAGGAATCGATCCAGGTCAAGTTAAGATGATAATGATGATGATGCCGAGCGCGGTCGCGCAGCCTCCCCCTTCTCCTCGTATCACGTCAGGGTAACACATTCATAATGAAGTATCATGTCCTTCAGGAGTGAGTAATCGAGAGTAACTGAGAGAACTGAAGAGGTTCGTGAAAGAAAGAAAAAAAGATAATAAAAAAAGAAGAAAAAAAGAAAGAGAAGACAAAAAGGTCGACTCACATGGCTTTTCTGTTTAATCATCTATCATCTGATTCTGGTGAGGATTATACCTACTCGGCCTCTTTTCCCCCTCCCCCCTTGCCCCCACCCACCCCTTCCCAGCTGATCAGGTAGATATCCCAATGCAACCTCAATTACCTGCCTGAACGCCACAGCCTGAACAATACACACCTGAAAATTTCGAATGCCCGCGATCACTCCAGTATTCTTATTTGCTCGTCGTCCAGACCCTGTTGCGCCCGGAAAGAAGCTAAATGTTTACCTTAACTTTATTAGCAGAGAAAATGCTGATAAAACATCACCAAAAATCAAGATTGGAGATTCAGGAAAGTATATAATGATCCATTACATCCCACTGAGGGGGACGAGAATTACCAATTACGTCGTGTTCGTCCTAGACACAATATGGGCGTAATGTGTCATTATCATTTGGCTGCTGAGGACGGGATCTCTCGCTCTCTCTCTCTCTCTCGCTCTCCAGCTCTCTCACTTTCTCGCTCTCTCTCGCTCTCTCTCG
>NC_051393.1:31826602-31834102 GCF_015228065.2 Penaeus monodon
CTGTTTTCTATCTATCTTCTTCTATCCTTCTATCTATCAATATTCACGATCTACCTGCTATCTATCTATAATGCACACACTACACACACACACGCACATGTATATATATGTGTATATATTATATAGATATATATATTATATATATATAATATATATATATATTTATATATATATACATATATATATATATATATATATATATAGTAGATATAATTATATATATATATATACATATGTGTGTGTGTGTGTGTGTGTGTATGTGAGGGTGTGTGTGTGTGTGTGTGTAGTGTGCATGAGTATGTGTATACTTACACACACATGCAGACAAACACAAATAAATACCCACCCACACCCACTTATACACAAACAAACAAATAAACTTACATAAACACGCTCAGACACACTCAAAGACAACCAAACACACACACACCAAAAATAACACACACAAAACACATACTTCGGCATGTAGAAGCATGAGCGTGGCTACGTGTTTCCTGTGGTTGCAGGCAGTTAAGTTCTCACCACAGAAATGAAAAACTAATAATATTTGAGATATGATCGGGGTCACAGCAGCTGCAGCCTGGGAGGGAACACAAGGCCGTGATCGTGTTAACAAGTGGTGTTTTCTTTTTCTACTTTTTTCTGAAAACAATCTGCAGACGAGGAAAACCAACTAGCTTCGGTATCCACGTCTTTGGCGAGAGAGTGAGACCATCTTTTCCTCACTCACACAACATGCCTTAAGTTTTTTTTCCACAGGTTTTCGCGAAGACGCACCATTTTCATTTTGGTTATGACAGAATCTATTGCTCATTGTCTTCAAATTATGGTCATTTGGTGTTCTATATTGGCTTTGGAAATATTAGCTTCAAATTAAACGTCTCGTTGTAATTGCGTCTCCAAGTGTTGTTTTGGGTACAGATATCCATTTTTAATCTTAAAAAAAAGGATTTCCTGACCTGTGCTTACTGAATGCACGTAACGTTGAGCAGGGCATTCACTGAACTTGATGAAAGTGTTTGTGAAAATAAATATTCACGCAATTTTGATTAAGCTGATATAAACAGCGGAATATACCAGCTAAAATATTATCATTGCGACTTGTTTATAACTTGTCTCTCGCTCAGAGCGACACTCTGGCCTTAATTTTCTTTTGTAATCTACTAAAAGCACAAAAGGACTATCTTTAAATGGAAACTCATGCTCGATCGCCCGTGACCAAGCATCACAAATGGTTGCACAAGAAAGTACGAATATTATTGGCAATTTTTTCTTTTTCTTTTTTCTAAAGGATGTTCCAACAAGCGCTAGCCTCCCGTGCAGTATAATATGCAAATGTCAGCCAATGAAAAATTCTTAAGTATTTCATTCACATCGCCACTGAGCATTATCTATCGCGTTCTTGTCTAATCCCGCAAACAGAGAATCAGAACACTTAGTCCAGTCACTTAGATACTTAGCGGAAGCTGATCTGCCCCGACGATCCGGTCCCTCCTTTCAATCATTATATTTTTCTCACTTCCTTTTTCCTCTTTCCACAAACCTCTGTTCTCAATCTTTCTATTTCCTATTTTTATCTTTCTTAACCTATTTCCCGACCACCGTCTCTTATCTTTCTTTACCTCCAGTTCTTTACTTTCTTAAGTTCAAGTTAAATCTTTCCTTTTCTAACTTCAAGTTTCTTACCTTCTTGGTGTAGTTAATATCTGACCTAATATGCTATTCTTGTTTTTCCTTCCACTGACGTCCACTTCCTCTTCCATCCTTGCCTCCTTGCCTTCTTTCATCTTCAGCTCTTCCCTTCCTCGTCCTTCGCTCTGCTCCCCTGCTCCTACCCCCCACCCCAACCCCTCCCTTTCCTAATTCCCTGCCTTGCTTCCCTCCCCATCCCTCCCTCCGCCCATTTCTTTCCCTCCATATCTTCCCCCCCTCTCTTTCCCTCCCTTTCCTCCCCTCCCTTCCTTCCCTCTCTCTCACCCCCCTTTCCTTCCTTCCCTTTCCTCCCCCCTCCCCTTCCTTCCTCCCTCTCCCTCCTTCCCTCCCTTTCCTTCACTAAGGCAAACCGACGCCAGACTTCTTTCTCCCCGAACAGTTTTCGCTAATTACTCTCAACATATTAATCTCATTAAGCCAAGCAAAATTGTCGAAGCCAGCGAAGAAGCGAGAAACCCCGAAACGACGAAACGGGAATGGAATTAACAAAGGCAAGAGTCACCTTCTTCCGCTGCTGCTGTTTCGGGATCGATGCGGTGGGGGGGTGTGGTGGTGGTGGTGGGGGTGGTGGTGGTGGTGGGGGTGGGTGGTGGGTGGTGGGGTGGGGGTGGTGGTGGTGGTGGTGGTGGTGATGGTGGTGGTGGTGGTGATGGTGGTGGTGGTGGTGGTACAGTAATGGTGGTGGTGGTGATGGTGGTGGTGGTGGTGATGGTGTGGTTGGTGATGGTGGTGGTGTGGTGGTGGTGGTGGTGGTGGGGTGGTGATGTGTGTGGTGGTGTGGATGATGGTGTTGGGGGTGGTGGTGGTGTGTTGGTGGTGTGGTGTTGGTGATGGTGGTGGTGGTGGTGATGTGGTGGTGTGGTGGTGGTGGTTGGTGGTGGTGGTGGTGATGGTGGTGGTGGGGTGGTTGGTGGTGGTGGTGGTGGTGGTGGTGGTTGTGGTGGTGTGGCTGTGGTGGTGGTGGTGATGGTGGAGTGGTGGTGGTGATGGTGGTGGTGATGGTGGTGGGGTGGTGATCGGTGGTGGTGGTAGGTGTGTGAGGTGGTGGTGGTGGATGTTGGGGTGGTGGTGGTGGTGTGGTGGTGATGGTGTGGTGGTGGTTGATGGTGGTGGTGATGGTGGCAGTGGTGTTGGTGGTGGTGGTGGTGGTGGTGGTGATGGTGTTGATGGAAATGGTGGTGGTGATAGTGGTGATGATGATGGTGGTGGTGATGGTGGTGGTGATGGTGGTGGTGGTGATGCTGGTGGCGATGGTGGTGGTGGTGGTGGTGATGGTCGGGGGTCGTGAGATTGATGGGATGTTGGGTTTTGGTGGTGGTGATGTGTGATAGTGGTGGGTGTGTTGTTTTTTTTTTTTTTTTTTTTTTTTTTTTTTTTTTTTTTTTTTTTTTTTTTCTTTTGATTGTTGTTTTGATGTTTTTTTGTGGTGGGGTTGATGGTGGTGGTGATGGTGATGATGGTGGTGGTGATGTTGGTGAAGGTGATGGTGGTTATGGTGATGGTGGTGATGGTGGTGGTTCGGGTGGTGGTGTTGATGGTGGTGGTGATGGTGATGGTTGGTGGTGATGATGGTGGTGGTGGTGATGGTGGTGGTGATGGTGATGGTGGTGGTGGTGGGTGTCGTGGTGATGGTGAAGGTGGTGATAGTGGTGGTGATGGTGATGGTGGTGGTGATGGTGGTGATGGTGGCGGTGATGGTGATGGTGATGGTGGTGGTGATGATGGTGGTGATAGTGATGGTAATGGTGGTGGTGATGGTGGTGGTGGCGATAGTGGTGGTGATGATGGTGGTGATGATGATGCTGGTGATGGTGATGGTGGCGGTGATGATAATGACAACAGTGACGATCATAAATTTAAGAAAAGAAATAACTATTAAAGACACTGATTAAGAAAATCACAAAGAAGAAAACAGAAAAATCATCCACTGGAAAGAAACCGCTTCGCAGAAAATGCTGCTCTTTAACATTATTAGTTGAAAACGATAGTGAGATGACTAAGGTCTTCCCTGCTTGCGCTCAGAATGCAACAGCTATTGCAATGATTCTGAACACCATGCAACGGCGGCTTTCATTGCACAGGGTTGCAAGGTCTTTGCTGATCCGCCTGTTATCATTGCTGTGATTTTCATTCCTATCATTTATTTTCTTATTCATTATTACTCTTATCATTATTGACGCTATCGCTGCTAAAACTATATATATATATATATATATATATATATATATATATATATATATATATATATATACACATATACACACACACACACACACATATATATATGAAAGTATAGCTTATTGTTATCATGTAAACAAAACTCAATACAATAAAGGTTGTAATATTGATATTAATAATGATAATAGAAATAATTTTCATAATAATAATGACAATAATAATGATGACAATGATAACAAAAATAATAATAATAAAAATGATAATAATAACAACGATAATAAAAATAACAATAATATTATTAATAACTAATCATAATAATAATAATAATAATAATAATAATAATAACAATAATAATAATAATAGCAATAATAATAATGATAATAATAACAATAATGATGATAATAATAATAATAATAATAATAATAATAATAATAATAATGATAATAATAATAATAATAATGATAATAATAATAATTCTATCGGAACGCAAGATAACTGGTATGAACACCATCCAGAGCCAGTTACTGAAGGTAAAGATTCTACAATCTTGTGGGACTTTCCAATTCACACAGATTGTACTATACAGGTGAATCGTCCAGATATCGTCATCAAGGACAAAATAAACAACACCTGCCTGTTTATAGACATGAGCATCCCTTCAGACAGAAACGTCTCAGCGAAAGTGTTTGAGAAAATATCAAAGTATTATCATCAATAACAGTATGCTCATGTTTGAGCAGCTGTGGACCTCTCCACCATCCTTCACCACTCAACTTGATCTTGCGCTTTTCTCTCCACTTGTACCATCGACAGCCTGCAAATATCTTTGATGTTGTCACTCAGTTTTGTCTTCGGTTTGCCTCTTCCTCTGTTTCCTATCACCATCCCTGTCAGCAAGTTTTTCTCAATACTTTTACTTCTCATCACATGACCATTAAACTTTAATTTCCTCCTGGTCAAGATGTCCAACAGTCGGTCTTTACAATTTATTTTTCTAAGCACTTCATCATTCTTTTTCTTTTCTGTCCAGTTAATATGTAGTACTCATCTGTAACACCACATTTCAAAACTATTGACCTTTTTCTTGTCTATCTTCTTCAGCACCTAACACTCAGAACCATATGATGCAACTGGAAAAACTAATGAATTCAGTAACCTCAGCTTTGTCCGTAAGGTAATGCTTCGGTCTTCCCAGATGTTATTGAGAGCAACTGTGGCATTTTTGGCAATGGCAATTCTTCTTTTTATCTCCGGTGAATCATCATATGTATTAGTTAAAACAGCTCCAAGATAAGTGAACTCTTTCACATTTTCCACAACCACTCCATTGATTGTAACATGTTCATCATCGTTCATTGCCGGTTATCTTCGAATCTTCATGATCTTAGTTTCCTTGGCATTAAGAAACAAATCAGACTTTTCGCTTGCTTCTCTAACTTTATCTAGTAGTTGTTGTACTGCTGGCAATTAAAACTATATCATCGGCGTATCTTAGATTTGATATTTTATATCCTCCAACATCTACAGTTCCTTCAAAATTCTCTAGAGCACCTCTCATAATTGCTTCAGAATACATGTTAAAAAGGTGCGGAGACAGAATGCACTTGTCGTACTCTCTCGGTTACTGCGAACCATTCTGTTAACCATAAGTGTTCTTACAGCTGCTTGTTGTTGGTCATACTGGCTTTTACTTGTTGGATGATGTGTTTTGGAGATTTTCATTCGTTCATGTTAGTCCAAGGATATCGTGATCAACCTGTATCAAAAGCTTAATGAGTAATTGATGAAACACAGGTATAGGTCTTTCTGAGTTCTCTGTTTTTTTCTCAATGATCAATTTCAGATTTAGAATTTGGTTTCCTGGTACATTTTCCAGGGCAAAACTGCTTTGTTCGTCTGCAATTTCTTCTCTTAACTTTAACTTCATTCTTTGCAGCAATAATTTTCACAAATTTGCTGCGTGACTTATTAATAATGCGATTGCCCTGTTTTATTTTTGATTGGAGTTTGCGTCACCTTTTAGGTATGGGAGTAAGCCGGATTTTTAAGCCAGTCTTCTGGCCATCTTCTTTCATTCCAAATTTTCGCACCAAAAGTTTGTAGAAGAAGTATTCAACAACTTTTGCCGCATTCTTGATTAGTTCTGCTGTTATTTCATCTATTCTCGGCTCTTGTTTATTCTTTAATTTCTTTTATGGCTTCTATAGACTTCGTCCTAGCAGTGGCGGTGTTCTCTTTGCTGTCATTGGTCCTAATTAATTGTTAGATCTTTATTCTTTTTTGTATAAGTTGGAAATATTGATTTCCATCTATCTTTGACTTCTTTTCTCATCACATAAAACAAATCCATCTTCAGTTTTGATAGTGTCCAATGTAGGTTTACATTTTGTCGGTGTAATTTTCGTACTCCTTGGTAGGAATTCTTTAGTTTGTCTTATTGATAGAACAGTTTTTCAATTCGTCTGGCAATGTTCATTAATATTTTTCCTCATCTCGTCGAATAATCTTTGAATTTTTGATTTTTTTGTTTTTTGTAAATTACTTCTTCAAACTGGAATTATTGATACCCTTTGATTTTATGCATTTTTTTGTTTCAATTTCACTTAGTGTTTCTTCAGATATCCTGGGGAAATTTGTTCTTTTTCTTTTTTGGCGAAGTTTTTCTTAAGGCAAAGCTCAGCAGTAGTTTCTTTTCTTCTTCCCACACTCATTTGGTGTTTTAATTCATCCTTCACATTGATTGGAGTATTTAAAATTTGTTTGACACTGTATTCTGTAATTGTTATCATAGAGTTTTGGTAGTCGAACTTTTAGAGGTGTGTTGGACGCTCCATGCTAGTTGAGTCTTATTTGAAGTCGATAGTTAGTAGTTGGTGGTCACTTTGAAGTCGGCACCAGGTCTTGTCTTGGCAATTTTTTGATACACTTTTCCATTTCTGTTAAACACAATGTAGTCAATTTGGTTGTGCGGTGTTCTTTTGTTTGGTGAAAACCACTGTACAGGTCTGGGTGGTGTTGAACAATGTATTGGCTACAACTAGATTTTTGTACTACGATTCAATTAAACTTCACCTCTTTCATTTATAATCTCCCAGGCTGAATTTTCCACAGTGTCATTTTTTTAAGATCACATTTTTGCCTACTTTGGCATTGAGTCTCACCATATTACTTTTCATCTCTGTTAGGGATTGTGTCTAAAGTTTTCTTGGAGAGTGTTTATAAAAATTTTTTCCATTTCTTCATCACTTGCAATGTTGTTTGGTGCGTCGCATTGTATAATACTAATGTCTGAGGTTTTGCTTGTATTTCCTGACTTTTTAAAATGCGATCATTTATTTGGGCCTGTACCCAATTAGTGAATCTTGCAGGTTTTTTCGTGAGAATCATAGCAACTCCGTGACTATAATTTTCCTTCTTCTTTCCAGAAAAAAAGAACTGTCCTTGTTTCTTAGTTTTGAAACTCCTTTAACTTTTCCAATTGGTCTCATGATTCCTAGATTTGAATGTTGTATCTTCCCATTTCGTTACAAGACAGTATGCAATTTAACCCATCTCTTTCATTTCCTTACGTTCCACGTTCCGATTTTTAATGTGTTTTTCTTATTTGGA
>NC_051393.1:31864102-31866602 GCF_015228065.2 Penaeus monodon
GTATATATGTATATTTATGTGTGTATATATGTATGTATATATATGTATGTATGGATATATATATGTAAATGTGTATGCATATATGTGCATGTATATGTGTGTGTACATATATATACATATATACATCTATATACAAATATCTTAATATATATATTTCTATACATATATGTATACATACATATATACACACTTATAAATATATATATATATATATATATATATATATATATATATATATATATATATTTACACACACACACACACACAAGCACACACACGCACACACAACACACACACAAGCACACACACACTCACACACACACACACACACACACACACACACACACACACACACACACACACACACACAAACACACTCACACACACACACACACACACACACACACACACACACATATATATATATATATATATATATATATATAGAGAGATATACATACATATATATATATATATATATATATATATATATATATATATATATATATATATATATGTGTGTGTGTGTGTGTGTGTGTGTGTGTGTGTGTGTGTGCATGTTTACGTGTACACACACACACACACACACACACACACACACACACACACACACACACACGCACACACACACACACGCACGCACACACACACACACACACACACACACACACACACACACACACACACACACACACACACGCCACACACACACACGCACACACACACACACGCACACACACACACACACACATACATACATATATATATATACATATATACATATACATATATATATATATACATATATATATATATATATATATATATATATATATATGTATATATATATATATATATATATATATATATATATATATATATATATATATATGTGTGTGTGTGTGTGTGTGTGTGTGTGTGTGTGTGTGTGTGTGTGTGTGTGTGTGTGTGTGTGTGTGTATGCACAAACACATACACATAAACATATGTATATATAATATATATATATATATATATATATATATATATATATATATATATATATTTATATGAGACTCTCTTTCTTTCGTTCTCTCTCTCTCACTCTCTCGCTCTCTCCCCCTGCTGTTGTTTTCGCCTCATCATGGCAGGTCTATTCATACGACGATAAGGTACCGAGAGGTGGAGGGCGGGGGGGGGGAGATGGGGGCGAGGTTGGAACATTAGGTAAGCGGGGGAGGTTTGGTCGGAGGGGGAGAGCCTTGGTTGGTGGGGGTGGTGGGATCTCGGGGGTGGTTGGTCGGTTCTAAAACATGGCTACATTCATTTATATCTTTCACTCCATTGTAGGGCCGAGCAACCCAAGGTCAAAAAGAAATATAAAAAAGAAGCGCCAGACTGGCTCGTTTTTTTCTCAAAATGGTTCGTGTGGGTTCGGTTGCATCTCGCCCGATCCGACTTCCTTCCTTCCTTATTCGCACTCCGAAGTAGGAAGTCCCACACAGGTGTCGGCAGAAGCGCAAAGGAAAGGTGAAGGCGAGGATGTGTAAAAACCCATAGGCCCGCGGGTCTCCGCAAGGGAAAATTCCTGAGGTGATTGGGGCAGAAGTCAAGAGTCGGGGTGAGAGGGCAGTGCGAACTGAGCGGACGACCTGGACGAGCGCTCGAGTCAGCGGTCGAGAAGCGGGCGAAGCGCCGGGATCGGGCGAGGACGAACCCGGCGAGACGGGCAGGAATAAAGTACGGGGATGTATGAATAACCTCTCCCTTATTTCACGGGATAGACGCATAACTTAGCATCTCGGTCTTGGCAGTTTCTAAGAGACTTTTATTCATAATTTCGGTTGGGTGTCAGACTGCAACGGGTGTAAGTCAGCCATCTTGGCAAGATATAGGTATGGGGTGTGGGGGTGGGCATGGGGAGTAGATTACTATATCACATACGGCCCGGGTTCAACAACGTGTTCTTTGTACATATAGATCTGATTACGTGGTCGCGAGGAGGGGGAGAAGGGAGGAAGGAAAGGAGAGTTGGGAAGGGAAGGGGAGGGGGAATGATCGCAAAAGAGCCTTGAGTCCTGTAAACGTAATCTGAGACGGCGATAAATATCGGTGCTTAATCCTATTCATGGCATCCCAAAGCGATCTTGACGCGAGTTATATGTTTAATCGTACCTCGAGGATTCCATCATATCCATTTCCCGGCCGAGATCTTTGCTCGACGTCAGCTTCGTTATTCCAGGCCGCAAACCGTCCAAAAGGAGAGAACGATAAAGAATATATAGACGAGACAGCTTATCGTGTGAGCTTTCATGGACTCGCTCTCCACGACATAACAAAAGAGAGGTGATTTATATGGTATGACGGTAGACACGCAAGGGACGTTGTATTTGGCGCGCGTTTACATTATACATTAATAACAAAAATCCAAGCGGGGAGCGTTAGCCCTAAACAATTAAGGGTTGTTGGCTGGTGTAATGGCCGCCGCTTCATCACACGCCAGACGCTCGGTGTGTGTGTG
>NC_051393.1:31874102-31879102 GCF_015228065.2 Penaeus monodon
CAAACATACACACATACACACACACTCACACGCACGCACACGCACACACATATATACATACCGTATATACATATGCTTGTGTGTGCGTATGTGTGCGTGTGTGTTTGTTTTTCCCCCTTTACCCCCCCCTTTCCCCCCCCCTTCCCTTTCCTCCCCCAGACCCCGGCTCCTGGCAGGATGTCGCATGGCTAGCGTGCTTTCAAATATCGAAGTACAAAAGAGGGCGAGGCTGGGGGGAGGGAAAGAGGGAGGGGGGAGGGGGAAAGGGGGAGGGGAAGGAGAAAGTGGAGGGGAAAGGGATTGAGAGAAGCGAGAGGAGAAAGAGAGAGAGAGGGGAGAGTAGAGAAAGTTTAAAAAGCAACAACTCACAAACCGATATACTTCAGACATTCTTAAACCTTGGGAATGTAAACTCCTAAGATATAATATACTCTTAATGTACTCCTCTCAGTCCATCATTCAGCTGTACCATTATCAAACATTTATCAACATACTCACCCAGTTCATGTCCTTGATTTACTTTTATAGGCAAAAAATTTTAGCCCATTACCCTACCCTTAATGTACGTTTCACTAGTATGATGCCTGTTTATACCTATAACAATTGTATTTTATCAACGTTTCTTTTGTTTGTAAAAACTTTTCAATTTTGTCCATGAATTTTCTCATATCATCTACTTTTCTTTCCCCAGCTTTAATGTTGGGCTACACTACTAACAGCAACTTAACTTTCCAATCCTAGTGTTATCCCATCTTTCTTTATCTAGTTTTGCTCTATCTTCTCGAACACTTCCCAAATTTTAACGTTCATTGATCATCACACTCAGCTTCTCCCAACCGTAAATGTAACGTTTTTTTTTCATACACCCATCTTTTCCTTACCCCTTTTCTCCACCCTAAAGATTTTTTTTTTTCCTTCACAACTATTTCCATCCTCAATTTTACGTTTCTCATCTATCACCCTCGCCATCTTGTCACCAAGCATTTCTTTTCCTCTGTCCTAATGTACGTTTATCAATACGAAGTCCAGGCCGGTAAAGTGTCCAGCGCGTTGAAGGCCCCGGCCACGAAAGAGTTTACGAGGCGCAGGAACGTGTTTTAAGCCCGGGGTAACCCAGGCTTTGCAACTGACAAATGGGAGAGGAGGGGATGCTGCGGAATGGCGTACCGGAGGCTTGCTGTTTCACTCGGGACTGCAGGCGGCCCCGATTTTTCTCTCTCTCTTGAGCTCATTTTTCCGTATATATATATATATATATATATATATATTATATATATATATATATATATAATATTATATATATATATATATCTGTGTTGGTGTGGGTGTGTGTGTTGTGTGTGTGTGTGTGGTTTGTGTGTGTGTGTGTGTGTGTGTTGTGTGTTGTGTGTGTGTGTGTGTGTATTTTATATATGTACACACACACACACACACACAACACAACACACACACACACACACACACACACACACACCACACACACACACACACAACATTTATATATATATATATATCTATATATATATTATATATAATATATAATAGAAACACACAACACATATGTATACATATAATATGGTATATATATATATATTATAATAATATATATATATTTTTAAAAAAATATATATATATATATAACAAAAAAATATATATATATTATTTTATATAATATATACACCACACACATACACTGTATATATAGTATAAGTATGAAAAATAGCACGACCAGGGTTTTGTTCCGTGAAAGAAAGCTCCTAATTATCAATGGTAAACTAATTCCACCCTGACAGCTTGGGAGGCAATTGCTAACATTTTTCTTATTCTTAATTCCTTCAGTTGACATTTTACTTTCCTAAGCAACGATAAAAAGACTGATAAAGAAAGGGCCTGCACCTTTTTCATACTGATTAGCTTCTATAATGCAGGTAATCAGAGGTTCAGCTGCAACCGTCCCATGAATGATGCAACATATGCTGAAACAACTGACTTGCTAATTGCTAATCCCGTCATAACGTTTTTTTTTAAATCCCCTGATCCTGGAATTATACTTTAACAAGGATATAATACTAAACTGCTCTAATCCAACAATCAATGGAAACTTGTAAAGTTCCATAAAATGCTGTTTAGAAAAAGAAAAAAAGGTAAAAACGTAAAGTATTATTTAGACTTCGCTCTTCTATCATTTACTCTTCTATATTGGTACGTGTGTATTTTACCTGGTTATGTACGTGCGTGTGTTTGTGCTACACCCTACACACACATACAGAAACATACGGGAACCAACACAACGCACACGTCTTGAACGCACAACAAACACCAAATCGTGCACAGCTACAACCCTAGATACAAACCATATATAAAGATTATAAATAGTAATAAGTTGAGTAATATATAAATAAAGATAAATTACATGAATGACTTAATTAATAAAATGAATAAATATATATATATATTATATATATATATATAGCTATCTATTATATTATAGATATATATAATATTATATAATATATATTATATATATGTATATAATGAAAACAGAAACATCCTGACTAAGCTTAATCTAAAATTTGGGTTAGCTTACTGTGACATATGCTCTCTCTTCTTCTCTTCTCTCTCAATCGCTCTCCCTCTCTCTCATCCTCTCTCTCTCCTCTCTCTCTCTCTCTCTCTCTCTTTACCTCTCTCGTCTTCACTTCTCCCTCCCCTCTCTCTCTCTCCTCCCTCTCACTCTCTCTCGACCTCTCTCTCTCTCTCTCTCTCCCTCTCCTCTATCCTCTCTCTCCGGCTCTCTCTCGTCCGGTCTCCTGATCTCCCTCAAGTTCTAGTTCTCTCGTCTCCCTCATGCCTTCGATCTTTCGTCTCTCCTCTCTCTCTCATCCCTCTTTCTCCTCTTCTCTCTCTCTCTCTCATCTTCTCCTCCTCTCTCTCCTCTCTCTCTCAGTTCTCGCGTCCTCTCGCTCTTCCTCTTTTCTCCTCTCTTCCTCATCCTCTCCCATCTCCTCTCTCTCCTCTCCTCTCCTCTCTTCTCTATCCTCTCTCCTCTCTCTTCTCTCCATCTCTCTCCTTTCTCTCCTCTCTCTCTCCTCTCGTACTCTCTCTCTCTCTCCTCCTCTCTTCTCGATCATTCTCTCTCTCGTCCTCTCTCTCTCGGTCCTCTCCCCCCCGTCGCTCTCCTCCTCCTCCTCCCCCTCCTTCTCTTCTAGTCTCCTTCCCCCCCTCCCTCTTCCTCTCTCCCCCTAATCCTCCCCGCTCCTCTCCTCCCATCCCTCCCCATCCTCTCTTCCTCCTCATCTCTCCTCTCGTCCCATCTGCACTCTCCCTCTCTCGGTCCCTCTCCTCTCTCCTCCTCCTCTCTCTCTCCAGTCCGTCTTCCCTCCTCTCCTCTCTCTCTGCCTTCTCCCCATCTCTCATCTCTCCCCTCTCTCTCGTCTCTCTCCATCTCTCTTCCATATTCTCTCTCTCTCCTCTCATCTATTCTTCTCTCTTCTCTCGTCTCTCTCTCCTCTCTTCATCTCTCCTCCTCTCTCCTCTCCCTCGTCTCTCTCTCCCTCTCGCCTCTCTCCCTTTCGTTCTCTCTCCTCCTCGGACGGCTCTCTCTCCTCTCTTCCTCTCAGGGCCCTCTCCTCTCCCTCCCCCTCTCGGTCTCTCTTCTCTCTCTCTCTCTCTCTCTCGTCTCATCTCTCTCTCTCATCCGTCTCCTCTTTCTTCTCTTCTCTCATCTCTCTTCTGTCTCTCTTCTCCTCTCCTCTCCTCTCTTCCTCTCTCTCTTTCTCCTCTCTCTTTTTTCTTTTCTCATCTCATTCTCTCTCACTCGTGTCTCTCTCTCTCTCTCGCCTCTCTCTCTCTCACTCTCAATATTAGCTCTCTCTCATCCTTCTCTCTCTCGTCTCTCGTCTCTCCTCATCCATCCATCTCTCATCTCTCTCTCTCTCTCTCTCCCCATCTCTCTCTTTTTTTTTCTCCCTTCTCGTCCCTCATCTTCCTCTCTCTCAACTCTCATCCCTCCTCTCCTCCCTCTCCACTCTCTCTCCTTCTCGTCTCTCGTCTCTCTCCTCTTCATCATCTCTCATCTCCTCTCTCTCGTCTCCTCTCTCATTCCGCTCTCTCTCTCTTTCTCTCTGTCTCTCTCTCTCCTCTCTTTCTCTCACCCTCTTTCCATCTCTTCTCTCCCCTCCTCTCTCCTCTCTCTTTCTCTCACCTCTTTCCATACTCTTTCTCTCTCTTTCTCCTTTCTCTCCTCTCTCCATCTCCTCTCCATTCTCTCTCCTCTCTCTCTCCTCATCACCTCTCTCTCTCTCTCTCCATCTCTCTCATTCTATCTCCTCTCCTCTCTCGTCTTCTCTCTCCTCTCTCTCCTCTCTCCTCTCTACTCTCGTCTCTCTCCTCTCTCTCTCTCCTCTCTCTCTCCTCCTCTCATCATCATACCCCTCCTCCTCGCTCTCTCTCTCTTCTCTCCTCGTCCTTCTCTCTCTCCCCCCTCTCACTCTCTCGGTTCCCCTCTCCCTCTCCCAACTCTCTCTCCTCTCTTCGTCTTCTTCTCTCTCTCTCGCTCTCTCTTCTCCGTCTCTCCATCACTCCCTCTCTCTCTCTCTCAATCTCTCTCTTTCTCTCTCTCTTTTTCTTCTTTCTCTTTTTTTTTCTCTCTCTTTCTCTTTCTCTCCCCCTCTTTCCCTCTCTTTCCATCTCTTTCTCTCTCTTTCTCTTTCTCTCTCGTTCTTTCTCTCTCTCTCTGTCTCGCTCTCTCTCTCTCTCTATCTCTCTCTTCCTCTCTCGCATCTCTCTCATCTCTCTCCTCTCTCTCTCTCCCCTCTCTCTCTCTCTCTCGTCCCTCTCCTCTCCTCTCTCTCTCTCCTCTCTCCTCTCTCATCCCTCTCTCTCTCTCGTTCGTCTTCTCTCTCATCCTTCTCCTCTCCTCTCCTTTCTTTTCTCTCTCTCTTTTTCTCTTTCTTTGTTCCTTTCTCTTTTTTTCTCCCTCTCTCCTCTTTCCTCTTTCT
>NC_051393.1:31884102-31886602 GCF_015228065.2 Penaeus monodon
CTCTCCCATTGTTGTGATGTTCTTCGAGCTCCATTCGACAGCCTCTTTCGCTCTCGCTCCCCGGCCCCGTCGAACTCTCTCTCTGTCAGAAATTACGCGAATACAAACACACACACGCACGCACACACGTACTATCTCAAACACACACAGACACACACAGACACACACAGACACACACACACACACACACACACACACACACACACACACACACATACACACACACACATACACACACACTCGCTCACACACACAAAGTAATCAAAAATAAAATATTTTCAAATACAATCATTCCACTTAACCAGTCTCTTGCACGGGAACACACGTGGGTATGCTCAAAAGCCAAACACAGGAACGAACTGAGAGAAAGAGAGAGAGAGAGAGAGAGAGAGAGAGAGAGAGAGAGAGAGAGAGAGGGGAGAGGGAGAGGAGGAGAGAGAGGGAGAGAGAGAGGAGAGAGAGAGAGAGAGAGAGAGAGAGAGAGAGAGAGAGAGAGAGAGAGAGAGAGAGAGAGAGGAGAGAGAGAGAGAGAGAGAGAGAGAGAGAGAGAGAGAGAGAGAGAGAGAGAGAGAGAGAGAGAGAGAGAGAGGGAGAGAGAGAGAGAAATGCAGACATCCGGAGGGGAAAAATACAAACATAGATTTTAATAGATAATTAGGGACGCACAGAATAGCATATAGAGAAAATAACCACACCGATGAATAAGTAGGTAGATATACAAATAAACAGGTAGAGAGGATGGTCTGAAAAAAATCAACAACGAAATTACGATAATGACAACCGAAAAGAATCATAAGTAAAGGCGCTAAGGTCGGAATTCTCATCGACAGAGTACTACCGCTAGACCATCACTTCCGTATGGTGCAATATTTTTTGGAACATTCGTGAAAACATATCAAGGTCACAGTGCGAGAAATCAACTTGCGTGGTTGCACTGTTTTGTGTGCATGTGCGTGTGATGTTATTGTTGCTTGTATTGCTGTCATTTATTACTGTTATTATTATATGTATATCTTCTTCCGGCTTCTCCTCTACGCGCATCATACATAGTCTTGGCTCGTTTTTTACTGCCGGATGCCCATCCTGCCGCCAACCCTCCCCATTCGTCCGGGATTGGGACCGGCACGCGGCATTTCACTAGATTGTGGCCTCATGTTTGTAAGCAATCGAGGTGAAGTTCCTCGCCCAAGGGAACAACGCGCCGGCCGGTGACTCGATCCCTCGAACTCAGATTGTCATAACAGTCCTTGAGTCCGATGCTCTACAACTCGGCTAACTACTGGTGCTGTTGTCATTTTATTATTGTTATTATTATTATTATTATTATTATTATTATTATTATTATTGTTACTATTGTTTTTTATTGCTATTATTATTATTATTATTATTATCCTCCTCCTCCTCCTCATCCTCCTCCTCCTCATCATCATCATCATCATCATCATCATCATCATCATCATCATCATCATTATTATCATTATTATCCTTTTATTATTATCATCGATATCAACAGGAACAGAATTAATATCTAGCATTGTAATTGCTTTTATCGTTATTTCCGTCATCGCTGAAATTGCTCCATCTTATTTATCATCAAATGTAGTACTAAGAAATTAAGCAATAGCATTATTGATGTTTTCGTCATTATTGCCATCATCTCTGCTTACTTTCCTTCATTTTTCCATTACGCAACCCCACATACCCGCTCGCTGCCATTGCAACTTGTAGCCAACAGTATAATATGCACAATATCTTCTACAATAGATCTAAACAGACAAGTAAATAGAGCGATTTTGATACAAGTAATTAAGTTTGAGAGGGTAAATATGTTGACTACTTCGTAAGAATTAATGACATTTGTTTTGTTGATTGGATGACCAGGGCAAGATACTAGTATGTGGAAAAAGAAAAGAAAACATAAAAAAAGAAATTGTAAAAAAAAGGAAAAAAGAAAAAGAAAGAAAAAAAACGAAACTAAAAAAGAATGCATTGAAAGGTTTCTTTTCTATCTGTTTACCTTCTCCTATTATTCAGTTAGAACCTAATTTACGAAAAAAAAGTTTCGCAGCTGTAGTATTCATATTGTTTTTGTATTGTTTTTCTTTCTTTCTGGGTGGTTCCGACTTTCATTTAGTTTTGTTTTTATTGTTTCCAGGAAATTTAGAATAACAGAAATAAATAACAAAGAATTCAAAAGACAGATCACACAAACAAGATTCATGAAAAAAGGTCTTGACTTAAAAAAAAAAAAAAAAAAAAAAAAATATATATATATATACATATATATATATATATATATATATATATATATATATATATATATATATATATATATATATATATATATATATTTATATATATATATAAGAGAGACGAGAGAGATAAAAAGAAAATGGCCCATAAATAGGTGACGCCGGTAAATGAAAATTAGCTACCTCACAATTTCACACTGCCAATTACAACAATTAAGAGAGAGAAAAGAATGGCAAATTGAGGGTCA
>NC_051393.1:31899102-31904102 GCF_015228065.2 Penaeus monodon
GCACACACACACACACACACACACACACACACACACACACACACACACACACACACACACACACACACACACACACACACACACATCTCTCTCTCTCCCTCTCTCTCTCTCTCTCTCTCTCTCTCTCTCTATATATATATATATATATATATATATATATATATATATATATATATATAGAGAGAGAGAGAGAGAGAGAGAGAGAGATAAACTGAAAAGGTATGAGTATGAACGAATATCAAGTAATGTACTTGGCCGGTTTCGATTATATATATGTATTTCTAGCGAAGATTTAATCGACTACACACACACACACACACACACACACACATATCTATATCTATATATATATCTATATCTATCTATCTATCTACCTATCTATCTATCTATCTGTCTATCTATCTATCTATCTATCTATCTATCTATCTATATATATATATATATATATATATATATATATATATATATATATATATATATATATATATATATGTGTGTGTGTGTGTGTGTGTGTGTGTGTGTGTGTGTGTGTGTGTGTGTGTGTGTGTGTGTGTGTGTGTGTGTGTGCGCGCGCGTATGCGTGTGTGCCCCAAGCATGTGAGCGAGAAATTGTACACTCAGAAATGAAAAGGTTCGACCGCAAAGCAAGCGAAGCCAGCGGATAACGGGTGCAATCAAAATAGTTTCCGACGAGCACACGATCGGCTACTTCGTTTGGAGGACAGATTCGAGGCTTATAATACAAAGCGAGTGGAGGGCGGACGTCCTGGGTTTTCCTCTCCAGTAAACACAGTGATCACCGCTTCCGTTCATGTTTGCTTTCATACATATGCACAGGTAGATCTGTGTGCGTCTGTTTACGTATACAACTATCTATATTCATGATATATACGTAATCATTACACACACACACACACATATATATATATATATTTACATATATTTATATATATATATATATATATATATATATATATATATATATATATATTTATATATATATGCATTTATCAAGTATATATATATATATATATATATATATATATATAATTTTTTTTTTTTTTTTTTTTTTTTTTTTTTTTTTTCTTTTCTTTTTAACGGTAGGTTCATGTTTGAGCCGCCGTGGCCACAACATGATACTTAATTGTAGTTTTCATGTTGTGATGCTCTTGGAGTGAGTACGTGGTAGGGTCCCCAGTTCCTTTCCACGGAGAGTGCCGGTGTTACCTTTTTTTAGGCAATCACTTTCTATCTATCCTGGCTTGGGACCAGCATCGACCTGGGTTGGCTTGCCCACCCAGTGGCTAGGCAGGCAACCGAGGTGAAGTTCCCTGCCCATGGGAACAACGCGCCGGCGTCCGATGCTCTAACTACTCTTTCTCCTCTTCACTTCCTTCGTGGAGCAATTCAATTCACAAATTTTAAACGGCGAACAAGGTTCCAAAATCCCCCCCCCATACACACATACACACGCACATAGAAAACTGGTACCGAATTTGTTGGAAATAAAAAATGAAATAAAATCCATATCCGGGAGCCAAGAAAAACTCAATTGAGTGCAACCTCATAAGTTGAGCATAAAACTTATTTGATTAGTAAATTTGACACTCGAGACTCAGAAAGAGTCTCCGACTTTTTCTGTAATTTCACTCGCATGCTCTCATTTAAATGTCTTTTTAATAATCCTTCCTGGTCTTGCACAACAGAAACCGGATCCTACCTCAAGCCTTAACGATGGTGACCTGAAGTTGCCCCAAGACAAATCGATGTTACAATAGATTTGGCAGGTAAGTTCAAGTGCCAAGGTCGTTTGCGTTAGTGTCTGTGCAGGGTAGAAGGAGGGGGTGGGGGTGGTGATCGTGTTTTTATGCGTCTGTGTGCGTCCGTAAGCATGTGTGAGTCAAGATGTGAGTGAGTAAGCGATGCGTGTGTAAATGATTATGGCAGATCATGGATCATAGATTCGCCAGTCTTTTCTTTTTTTTCTTTTCTTTTTATTTATTTATTTTTTTTTTTAAGATGTCATAGATTAGTGCCAGCATCTCGAATGCATGTCATCGATATTTGCAGTTCGCTGTGCATATACCGATGATCTATCTATATACATATTAAGGCCATTAAGTGTCATTTTATGAATTCCTCGTACTTTAATAGGAATATAAATGATTTGCCGATTTCTTCTATATTAATAATAATAAAAAACGAAAGCTAAACAAACAAACACACCGACGGAAAACAAGAAAACTTTCCAAACAAACAAAACTGCTTTCCAAATTAATTTCCTTAAAACACTAAATCCAGTTATTGCTACATAAAACTGTGGGAAACGAATGATACTTTTCCTTAGAGGGTAATCCCTATCCCAACAAAACAAAGAGTACGCATACTGAAAAAAAACCTAAAATATCCTTTTCCGAAAAATGTACGCACAAAACAGACAATGCCAAGACTGACAAGGAAAATAGAACAACACCCCTTTACCTGTCGATTTTCAGAGCCTCCTAGTTTAGAAATATGTGCTTAAAATCATCAAGCACCCCATTTTTTACTCAACAAATTTACTTAATTTTCCATTAACATCTTGTCTAACCTTCCCACACATTACCTTCATCTACTCGAAAATCCACAACAGTCTATGTACATCAGCCTTAGTCTGTCGTGAACCTTCAGGAAATCTACTTAAACTACTTTTAACATCTACCTTAAGCTACCCTCATCATCCATCGTCTTCCGCAACATCTACCAGTTTACCACTCTCTACCTCAGACATTAAACCCAATCTACCCAAATCTTATACGTTTCACCACAAATCTACTCTTACTCTACCCCAGCGTCTACTCATTTACCTCGGTTCGCTCCTAAACCATCGGCAACCCACCCATAAAACGTCATCACTATCGGTCAGTGACTTTTCGCGTAATCCTTCTGACAAACGAGCGAGCTGAGAAACCAACCAATAAAATAGTCAATTAACAAATGATTGGATATAAAGGTATTGTTTAACTTTGTGTCGTGTGTTGGCATGTATTTATTTGTATGTGCGTTTGTTCCATGGGATGCAGCTGTCAAACGTTAAGGGTAGATAGTATTATGTGATGGTGTTATCAATTACGTAATTAGAATCATTCCCTTTTATTCGCAAGTGGGATCATTCAGTAGGTCATTTCACTCATTACTACTAATACTTTCACTGTTATCTTCGTTACCATAAAAAATTACCATAAATTATATATAATCATAATTGACATGGCCTACATCATCATCGTTAATGGCGCGGTATAATTATCTCCAGTGGAATTCTTAATTCAGTTGTTATCATTTCTACTACAGACTTGTCACAGTGAGAATATGGATTAACATAAAGTCATTATTATGATCATTATCGTAAAAATATATTGTGAACAAAAAGTGATAGCATGAATGCCATAAATAATATGTCAATTACCAGCATTATTATTGCTATTACTATATTGATAATGACTACCGATGATAATCTTCTATTTTCTATTGATGAAGGGAACTTCTGATGATATGAATTTCCATTATATTGATCGGTAACGTTTCTTAATTTTATTACATTCGCTCCATTGCCATTCACTTCATAACGTTATTAATCATTGTGTATGTATATAATAATGATAAAAACAAACAAAAAAAGAAAAAAAAAGAAAAACAACAACAACAACAAAAACAAACAGAACTAAATCATTGTCTTTCAACACCGCACTCCTAACTTCCCTAGAAAAAACAACAAGTAACAGAAAAAACAGACACATAAAAGATTTGTGCCAACTCATCCGTCCAATTATAAAGAAGAACAAAACCCTATCCAAATATTCGAGACGGCGAAACTGTCTCTCTCAGACCTAAAGAATTATTGCCCCTTGCGCACTCAATAATGTAACTCCTCGGCCCTCGGCTGCCGCGGCCTTTATACATCTGATCCCTCATTTCTGTAACCAAAACAATTACACGTCGAATCCCTCGGTTTTGACTACTCATTCCCCATCCTTTACAAAGAGCAATAGGGTGTTTCTGAGCCTGGACATTTGTATTCCTGATGGCTTCTATTGTCTCGCCATCCTGATTGTCCAGAGTGACTTTCAATATCTACATACAATTATTACCTCTCCCCCTGCTGTTGAGAACTAATATACAATAACCGTCCTGGTGCATTCCAAGTACTGACGGGTATAATATTTTAAGCGGGAAATTAAGGCGGGAGTTTATATACATATTCAGGTCAGACTGGCGCTATTTTGTCTGCGGCAGAATTTGTAAATTATGTTGACGTTATGTTGAATATTGTTTAATTTGACTTTAAATGAATGTACACAATTGGTTAGAAAGAAGTGTAAAAAAAAAAATCTCAAGCATGGTCGATGCAAATGCCATTAAATATTAACGTGTCGCCTTTTATTTTTCCGTGGTTTTGCGTTTTCACTTTTATGAAGGCTCTTGACTTCCATGTAAAAACAATTTTTTCCTAAATCTGATAATATAAATATCGTAAACAGACTGAAATAGGATTTTGTATGCTGAGATTACTAATGAAATATGTGACTATTTGCCTGGCACTGGAAAATACACAAATTCTCTATATACTGCTTGTTGAGATTTCCCTGTTAAGAGCACTCCCACCCTCCCTGTTTCTCTCTCTCTCTCTCTCTCTCTCTCTCTCTCTCTCTCTCTCTCTCTCTCTCTCTCTCTCTCTCTCTCTCTCTCTCCTCTCTCTCTCTTCTACCACACACACACACACACACACACACACACACACACACACACACACACACACACACACACACACACATATATATATATATCCCTCCCTCCCTTCCTCTCACTCTGTCTGTCTCTCTCTCTCTCTCTCTCTCTCTCTCTCTCTCTCTCTCTCTCTCTCTCTCTATCTATCTATCTATCTATCTATCTACACACACACACACATATATATGTGTGCGTGTGTTTGTTTACTCTCTCTCTCTCTCTCCTCCCCCTTTCCT
>NC_051393.1:31981116-31986116 GCF_015228065.2 Penaeus monodon
AGTAAATAAATTAATAAGTAAATACAAGATATAAATAATGTAAAATAAAAAAATCAAAAGACAAAGTCTTCTTCAAATTAATATGGACTTAAATTGCACAAAACAAGGTAATGGAAATACGAGGAAAAAACGAAAGAAAAAGACAAAGAAAGAAGAAAATGTCACTACAAACACCAAGCAGACAACTCAGCAACAT
The DNA here is from genome assembly GCF_015228065.2 of Penaeus monodon. NCBI lineage: Eukaryota > Metazoa > Arthropoda > Malacostraca > Decapoda > Penaeidae > Penaeus > Penaeus monodon. Next base: position 31,981,313 of record NC_051393.1, read on the forward strand.
TACTTTTACACTTCAATAATGACTCAGTCTTATATAAAACAGAGCCGTAATAAAAAGGACGTGCGACTGAAGGCACACACAGGTAATAAAGTGGAGTTTCGTAGACAATAAACGTGGTAATTGTCACATGTCCTGATGGGGGGGACTGTTTACTGCGTCCACTCACCAATGCAACTCTGATTTTCGCGAACATGCACGCCTTAGAATCTGACTTTCATTCTTGATTTGAATAATGACAATGAATTTCAAGTACCTGCCTATCCCGGTCACATGGAGACACTCGTGCAGACACAGAAACACGGATGCACGGTGCTCAGTTGCACAGGCTGGGATGCATACAGAAACGTAGGCAGACAGACATGTATACACGTACAAATAGACATACAGACAGATACTTTATAGATAGGAAGGCAGACACTAATACGCGTAGTCACACACAGACACACACATAGACAGACATAGACACATACAGACATACACACGTACAGACAGATACTCAGACACATGGACAAACAAACAGACATGCACAACCGTTCTGCTTGGCTCTCCCTCGTTCCAGAAAGGCCTGGGAAGCTGCAACATTCCAATAAAGCTGTTCTGTCATGCAACGATCAGTCATCAGGACATGTGCACTCTCCCTCCGACGGAAACCTCACGCTGGGCTTGTGGAGTATACATTAATATTGGGAAATACGCACACACGCGGGGGACACTGGGGATTCAGCTGGAGTAGAAGCAGTGTGTCCTAAGGGTAGCGTTTTCAACTACAAAATCGAATCGGAGAGTAACGTCTCAGTAAAAATGAAATATATATATATATATATATATATATATATATATGTATATATATATATATATATATATATATATATATATATATATATATATATATATATATATATACATATATATATATATTCCAATAATAAGTAAAAATGAAGAAACTTTAAAGAGAAATTTCAATATACACAAATAAAGACTCACACAAAAAGTATTACACAATATAACATAAAATAAATTCTAGGAATTAGAACGCATATAAAACCTTTGAAAAAATATTAAGATATAAACATTCAAAGCTACAGACTTGCACATATGATATAAGTATATAATACAGCATAATACAATATCCTTAATTCCATGACAAGGAACAGATAGCATCATCCCAACCTACGCACCAGAAAATATCTTTGTATGCTCTCTCCCTCTTTCCTTGATAGGAAACGCAACTTGCAAACACATTTGTCACTCCCCAAAACACAACAGACACTCGTATATAGTTCTTGATATTGGGTATAAGTAATGCACGCGGATCTTATAGTGAGACTGATTGATGGTGAGGCATATGTTGTGAATCGTGCAATACGTAAAAAGAAAAGAAAAGAAAAGAAAGAAAAAGTGAATAATAGCATCTGTTGGTTGTCTTTGGGGAAGAGGTGGGTTTGTGAAGGATATATGATGGAAATGTCTTTAGTGAGGAGCGTTGTTTCCAGAGAGCTTGATTGACTCTTTATAAGGTAATGCAGAAGGATGCTGTGTTGGTTGTGTTTTATAGATTAATCATTATCATTAATATTAGCATTATCGTTAATGTTTGACTATGCTATTTTTTATTGTGAATATTGTTATTGTTATTATTGTTGTTGTTGTTGTTATAATTCTAACTATAATTACATCTCATATAATCAATATTGTTATCAAATATATTATCAATATCATTATCATTACATATATTACTACTATTATAGTTATTATCATTATCATTATGATGATTATTAGAACTATTATTGATATCATTATTATTTATATTATTATTATTATTATTATTATTATTATTATTGTTATTATTATTATTATTATTATTATTATTATCATTATCATTATTATTATTATTATTATTATTATTATTATTATTATTATTATTATTATTATTATTATTATCATTATTCTTATTATTTTGCTTATTATATCATTAGTTATTTAATATTCGTATTATTATTATTATTATTATTATTATATTATTATTATTATTATTATTATTATTATTATTATTATTATTATTATTATCATGATCATTATTATTATTATTATTATTATTATTATCATTATTATTATTATTATTATCATTATTATTATTATTATTATTATTATTATTATTATTATTATTATTATTATTATTATTATTATTATTATCATTATTATTATTATTATTATTATTATTATTATTATTATTATTATTATTATTATTATTATTATTATTATTGTTCTTGATAAAATAAATATGATCAGCATCTGATCATACCTGAGGTGGATTGCGAAGCTGTACTCTCATTTCCAATAAATCTATTTTTTGTATTGTGGGTTTTTCTTTCTCTTCATGATCATTGCTATTATTACGATTACGATTATTAATATTATCATTATTACCATTATTATCATTATCATAAATGCTATTATCATAATTATCACTATTACTAACTATTATTATAATAATTGGTTATTATTATCATTAATACCATTATTGATATTACCATTATTATTATTATTACAACTATTATCATTTTTTTTTCATTATTCATTCATTATTCTTATTATCATTATCATTACTATCATCATTATTATTGTTATTGTGATAATAATAATTTTGATTATCATTATTATCATTTATCATTATTGTTATTATTATTATTATTATTATTATTAATATTATTATTATTATTATTATTATTATTATCATTATCATCATTATCATTATTATTAATATTATTATTACTTTTATTATTTATATCGTTACTGTTATTAATGTTATTTTTATCAAAATTATTAATCTAATTACCATTTTTATTATCATTATCTTTATTATCATTGTTGTTGTTGTTGTTGTTGTTGTTCTTATTATTGTCATTATTATTATTATTATTATTATTATTATTATTATTATTATTATTATTATTATTATTATTATTATTATTATTATTATTATCATTATTATTATTATTTTCTAATTATAATTTTTATTATCATTATCTTTAGTATCATTGTTCTTCTTCTCCTTATTATTATTATTATTATCATTATTATCATTATTATTATTATTATTGTTGTTTTTCTTGTTGTTGTTGTTGTTGTTGTTGTTGTTTACATCTTTACTATTATTATCGTTATCATTTTTATTAAAACTATTATTATCATTATCATTAATATTGTTATCATTATTATGATTATTATTATCATTATTATTATTGTTACTATCATTATTGTTATTATTATTATTATTATTATTATTATTATTATTATCATTACTATTATTATTATTATGATTATTATTATTATTATTATTATTATTATCATTATTATTATTATTATTATTATTATTATTATTATTATTATTATTATTATTATTGTTTTTTGTTATATTATTATTATTATTATTATTATTATTATTATTATTATTATTATTATTATCATCATTACTACTAATATTATTATTATCATTATTATTTTTTATCGTTTGTTGTTATTGTTATTATTACTATTGATGTTATCGTTAATATCATTGTTATCATCATCATAAACATCATTTATTTCTTAGTTTTTATCATCATCATCATCACCATCATCATTATCATTATCATCAGCATTATTATTATTATTGTTATTATCATTATTATCATTATTATTAGTTTCATTGTTATTATTATTATTATTATTATTATTATTATTATTATTATTTTTATTGTTGTTGTTGTTGGTGTTATAAAATTTATTTTTATTGTTATTACTATTATTACTTATTATCATCGTTATTGATGTTAATGTTATTATTATTAACGTTGTATTTATCATTGTTATTAATACAGTTGTTATCATTACAATTATTGTTATTATTTTTGTTATTATTATTGATTTTGCTGTTATCATTCTTAACATAACTATCATTTTAATTCTTATTATTATTACTGTTACCATTATTATCATCATTAATGCTATTATCATTATTATAATCATCATTAACACTATTATTATTATTATTATTATTATTATTATCATTATTGTCATTATTATTATTATCATTATTGTTATAATTTTTTATAATGATTTTTTTGCTATTATTATTTTGATCATTATAAGAATTATTAGTACTATTATTATTTTTCATCGTTATATTATAATTTTCATCATTAGTAGTAGTAGTAGTACCAGCAGGAATAGTAATAGTAATAGTAGTAGTAGTAGTAGGCATGGCGAGAGAAACAGCATTAGGATAACTGATCCAGTACAAAAAATAGAAATGCATTTAGAAATAAAGCAAAATAATAAAAAAAATAACTTATTTATTCCTGCAAAGACATCGAGCCTTTTAATTATTCCTGTCTGGCCATAAAACGTCTATTGGAACATTAGATTCAATTTGACTTCAAACTTCAACCTGCCTTTCAGAGTAACGATACATTACTGATACAAATCTTCAATAATACATCCCATAATATTTTCCTGTATAAGAAAACCAGGAACACGAATTATGCCATCATCAACACGGCACAATTTGTAAACTATTCTTACCTATGATTCCTTGCCGGAGCGACACCACATACATCACATAAGCTCTTTTGTTGAACGGAGGTTACGTAACCGCATATCCATCAATCCATCACTCAGAGGCGACACATTGCGAGAGGAGCCTTTACGGGGAGGCTAGTAATACTGACCCACAAATAGCAACACTCACGCCTGGCTTTTGAAGGGCGCAACACCAGGTCTTTTGTCGAGAGCTTGCAAGACGCGAAGGCTGCTCACGAGGGCG
>NC_051393.1:32018616-32026116 GCF_015228065.2 Penaeus monodon
TTTATAAGAATGACGGTAAACGTATGAAATTACGACTACGATAACGATAATGGTAAAACTAAATTAATAATGAAAAAGAACAACAATAACAATGATAATACTGATGATAATTACGACAACATCTAACCCAATAATTGACAAGTAATATAAGCATGACATAATACATACAGATAACTCGCATTATTAATGATACCAAGAAGATATACATTGTGCATCAATAATCATTATATGCGGCTACAATAAAGATAATATCAGTATTGTAATAAACATTATCAAACATTAATATCAGCAAGACAGTGAGAAACACACACACACACAAACACACACACACACACACACACACACACAACCACACACCCCAAAACCACACACACCAAAACACACACACACACGCACACACACAACACACACACACACACACACACACACACACACACACGCACGCACACACACACACATACACACGCGTGTCGCCGACAAACGATAAGTATATGTTTACAACTTAACTAGTGTCATTAACAGAAAAGAAAGCATAAAGAAAAATCAAACATTATAATTTTAGAATGAATATATATCAGTGATTCGATAAATGAATGCATGAACGAATAAGATAAGAAATGAAAATGGAAATCCCCAACTAATTACGAAATCTCGTAACCTTGACTCCCAGCTCGAGTGCGGCGACCGAGGTGTCTGCGGGAGGGTCAGCCCCCCCCCCCTCCCTCGGCGCTCCTCTACTGCCTCCTCCCCTCTCCCATCCCCTCTGTCTCCCCTATTCCCGTCTATGCATATATAAATAAATATACATATATATATACACATATATACATATATATATATACATACATACACACCACACACACACACACACACACACACACACACACACACACACACACACACATATATATATTATAATATTTTAATATATATATATATATATTAATAAAATATATATTTATATATATTATATATATATATTTTTGTGTGTGTGTGTGTGTGTGTGTTTTGTGTGTGTGTGTGTGGTGTTGTGTTGTGTGTGTGTGTGTGTTGTGTGGTACGTGCGTGTTGTGTGTGTGTTTTTGGTGGGGGTTGTGTGTTGGTGTTGTGTGTGTGTGTGGTGTGTGGTGTGTGGATGTTTTTTGTATATTATACATAAAATTCAAATACCACACATATATGTTATATTTATAAATAAATAATTAATTATATAATATATATATATATAATATTATATATAAATATATAATATAATTAAATATGCTATTTTATATATGATTAATATGCATATTTTATATATATATATTTTAATATATATTATATATTATAATACATTAAAATTATTACATATATAATATTTATATATATACTATAATACATTATCTTTAAAATATATATAATATAATAATATATTTATTAAAATTATATCCCAAAACCCAAAAACCACAACACACACCCACACCACACACACAACCACACACACACCACACCCAACACAAACACAAATAAAATATATATCTATATATATTAATTATATTATATATAATAATTAAAATAATACATCATACATCACACACACCACCACACACACACACCCCAACACACACCACAAAAACATATAATGTGTGTTAATAATTAAATTATTTTATTTATTATTATATAAAAATTTTATATTGTGTGTGTGTGTGTTGTGTGGTGTGTGTGTGTGTGGGGGTGTGTGTGTGGTGGTTTGGGTGTGTGCGTACACACCACACCACCACACACACACACCACAGACAAAACACAACACCCCACCACACCACCACACACCCCAACACAATTAATAATTAAAATTATATATTTATTTATATATAATATTTATTAATATAAATGTGGGTAGACAAGTATTTTAAAGAGGGGGTTATAAAAAAAAACCCCCCACCCCCCCAACACTCTTGCAAAAATATTTTTTTTTATTTTAATTATTTTATTTTAAATATTATATATATTATGTATAAAAAATTTTAGATATAGTATAGATAAATGATTACCCCTGTTTCTATATTATTTTATATATATTTTTAATTATTTTATAATATATTTAAAATATTTTTAAAAATAGTGTGTGTGGTGTGTGTGTTTTTGGTGTGTGTGTGTGTGTGGGTGTGTGATGTGTTGAAAACACACACACACACCCCCAACCCCCCACACACACACCAAAACCACATATAAATAAAATAAAATAAAATGTTGTGGTGTGTGTGTGTGTGTTTGTGTTGTTGTGTGTGTGGTGTGGTTGTGGTGTGGTGTGTGTGTGTGTTTTTTGGGGTTTTGGTGTGGTGTGGTGGTTATATATTTAATTTATATATTTTATATTATAATTATTTATAATATATTTATCAATTTATAGGTGTTGTGTTGTGGTATATTATATATATATAAATTATTATATTTTAATATATATATTTATAAAATTGTATTGTTGGTTTTGTAAAATATTAAAAACCTTTATTTTATCTTTCATTAGTCATTATTTTGTATTTTCCATAACTACTATTTTTCATTATTTTTTTTTTAATTTTTTAAATTTATTTTTATCTTTCCCTTTCAAAACCGTTTTTACTATTATTTTTTTTCATTGTTTCTTTTGATATTACTATTATTTTTATATTATTATTTTTATTTTTTATTATTATTATTTTTTTTATTATTTATTTTATTTTTATTTTTTTTTATTATATCTTTTAAATTTAATAGTAGTGTAGTATATATTAATAATAATAATAATAATAAAAAATAAAAATAAAAATAAAAATAAAAATGATAATTATAATAAAAAATAAAAAAATAATAAAAAATTAATAAAAATAATATAATAATAAAAATAATATAATAATAAAAATATAATTAAATGTAATAATTGAAAATAATAATAATAATAAAATAATGTAATAAAAATGATACAATGATCTAAGATACAAAAAAAATAGTAAAAACGGTTTATAAAAGGAATATATGAAAAAATTATAATATGTAATAAAAAAAAATGATAAAAATTTTAAAATTAAAATGGAAAATCTACTATACTAAAACATAATAGAAATGGTATGATAAATAAATTAGATAAATTAATACAAACCAAAAATAACAAATAATAAAATAATTGATAAAAATAGAAATAAAAAAAAGTCAATACTATACTACTACTATACTATACTCATAACACAAAAAGAATATGAAAAGTTTTAAAATAATAAGGATGATGATAATAACGAAAAAATTGGGGGGAAAGATGAGTTGAGAGAGGGTAAAAAAAAATGAAAATAATAAAACAAAATTAATAACACTAACAGTATACTATGATTTCGTGGAAATATTTGCTAAATTTGGGTATAAAGGGGATTTAGGAAAAAGCAAGTTTCAAAAGTAATACGACGAAAAAAGAGTTCACTGGTGACTAGTTTTAGAAGAAGAAGAAGAGAAGAAAAAAAAAAAAACACGACCGAAAAACAACAATATAATAAAGTAAAAGATAAAAATTAATTGGGAGAGGTCAGAACATATTTTAAAGAATGAGGTAACGATAAAATTACGACTACGAAAACGATAATGGTAAAACTAAATTAAAAATAAAAAAGAAAAACAATAAAAATGATAATATGATGATTTACGACAACATCAAACCCAAATAATTGAAAAGAAATATAAGGCATGACATAATACATACAAAAACTCGCATTTTTTATACCAAAAAATATATTTTTGGGCTCAAAACATTTATGCGGCTACAATAAAAAATATAGATGTAATAAACTTATAAACTTAAATCAGCAAGACAGTGAGAAACACCCACACCACACACACCCCAAAACACACACACACACACACACCCCACACCCCTCCCCAACCACAACACCACAAAACACACACACCCCAACCACACACAAAACCCCATACACAAACACACAAATACACACATATACACACACACCAACATACCACACCCCACACACACACACCCCAAACACACACACACACACACACACACACACACACACGCACGCACAACACAAATACCGCGTGTCCCCGAAAAACAAAAAATATTTTCAACTTAAACTAGTGTCTTTAACAGAAAAAACAAAAAAAAATCAATTTTTAAAATTTTTTGAATAATATATTTCAAGTGATTCGATAATGAATCATAAACAAATAAATAAGAATGAAATGGAAATCCCCAACAAATTTCAAATCCGAACCTGACTCCCAGCTCGATGCGGCGACGGGTGTCTGCGGGGGGTCGCCCCCCCCCCCCCCTCGGCGCTCCTCACTGCCTCCCCCCCTCTCCCATCCCCCTTTTCTCCCCTTTTCCCGTCTATCATATATAAATAAATAATATAATATACATTTATACATTAATATAACACATCAACCACCACCAAACACACACACACACCCCCAAACACACAACACACACACACATTTATATAATATATATAATAATTATTTATAATATTTAATATTTTAATATATATATATTTATAATATATAATATTTTGTTGTGTGTTGTTGGTGTGTGTGTGGTGTGTGTGTGTGTTTTGTGTGTGTTTTTGTGTGTGTGTGGGCGTAGTGCGTGTGTGTGTTGTGTGTGTGTTTGTGTGTGTGTTGTGTGTTGTGTGTGGGGGTGTTGTGGTGGGATTTTTGTATTATATAATATATATCAAAAAAACCACACATTATATGTATTTTTTAAATAAATAATTTTAAAATATAATATATATTAATATATATATATATTAAAAAAATTATATTTTATGATTATATATGCTATTTATATTATATTTTTTTAATATGCCTTTTAATATATATTATATTTAAATATATATATATAATGTATATTACTATATAATTATACAATTTTAAATTTTTAAAAAATTAAAATAAAAATTCCATATATAAAAATATATATAAAATTTATTATATATAATATTATATAATATATATATATATAACACACACAAACCCCCAAACACCACACAACCCCCAACCCACACAAAACACCACACCACACAACACCACACACAAAAACATTATATATATATTATTATATTTTAAAATTTTATATAATATATATAAATATTAATACATCTACACACCCCCACACACACACCCCACAAACACACCACAAAACCCCAAACAATATATGTTGTGTATATATATATAATATATATTTTAATAATTATTTAAATATAAATATTTATTTTGTGTGTGTGTTGTTGGGTGTGTGTGTGTGGTTTTGGTGTGTGTTTGTTGTGTGTTTGGGGTTGTGTGCTACACACCACACACACCACAACACAACCACAGACACACACAAACCACACACACACACACCAACACACCACACACACATAATATAATTATATATAATATTAATATATATATATATATATATTAAAAAAATAGATGGTGACAGATGATAGATATTAGATAGGTATAGATATACACCACCACACACACACACACACAAAATTCATGCATACATATATTATATTTATATATATATATATTATATTTATATATATAATATATATATATATATATTATTAATTTAAAAAAAAGTATAGAATAGATATATATAGATTATTCATGTATATACAATTATATATTATATTATATATATATATATTATATATTATATATTTATTATTATATATATTATGTGTGTGGGTGTGTGTGTGGTTGGTGTGGTTTTGTGTGTTTTGGGGTGGTATGGTTATGAAAACCACCCCCAACACACACACACCACACACCCCCACACACCACATATAATTTAATATTATAATATGTTGTGTGTGTGGTGGGGTTGGGGTTTGTGTGTGTGTGTGTGGTGTGTGTGGTGTGTGGGGTTTTGTGTTTTGTGTGTGTGTGTGTGTTTGTGTGTGTGTGTGTGTGTGTATAATATATTATATATAAAATATATATATTTTATATATATAAAAATTATATATAATATTTATAAAATATTATATAGGTGTGTGTTGTGTGTGGAAATTTTTTATATATATAATATATATATTATATATTTATATATATATATTATATATAATATATACACACCACCCCACACACACACACACACACACAAAACACACACACACAATATAAAATTATATATATATATATTATAATATTTATATTTTTATTATGTGGGTGTGTGTGTATGTGGGGAAAATTTTCTTTTTCTGTTACAGGTGTGGATAATTCATTTCGTTACCAGGGGCCCCCGTGTGTTTTCCACGGGACCCAAAAATTCCCCAAATAAAAAACCCACCGCTCAGCGAGGGCGGAGGTCACATTTTTATACCTCGTTTACCGGGGGTCCGGCCAAGTTTACCGACGCGGAGGGTCAGCTCTCGCCCCCCTCCGGGGGGTTCGTGTCAAGCGACCAGCGCGGTGGTCAGCTCGCCCCCTCTCCGGGCAGCTGCCGTTCCTCCGCCGGGGCTTTTGACCCTTTAGACAAAACTAGCGTCGTCGTAGCGTGTGTTCACCCTTTTCGTGTTTTTGCGTCCCTGTCACCACTGTACTAAGTACCTGCCTTTTACTCTGGGCGGGTGGGGCTGCTCCCCTTTCCCGGGTCGCAGCTGAACGCAAATCCCGAAGAAAAACCCCTCGACCGCTTTTAAAAACATGGGGTAAAAAAAAAAAACACTAAGTAACGTTTTTGGGGCCCTTTCTTATTTCTTTTCCCCTTTTTTCCCATCATGTGTTAGCCCTTTTTTTTTGGGGTTAAAAGGTGAAGGCAGCAAATGGCACGTTCTCCACTATTCTTCCACCTCAGATCGCTTTCCGTGCGATCGAGTATGTGATAATAAACATGAAATCGTTTGTTAGTTAGTTTAAATTTTTTTCTTCGTTTTTTAGGGTTTAATTGTTTTTATCTGCAAAAATTTAACGCGTTTTTGTGATTTTTCTTATCACGAAAAATTTTTATTTTATCTCGTTCCTAACCCCGCCCGACCTGACCTTTCCCTTTTTTCCTTAGGGTCACTTTGGTTTAAAAAAAGGTTAATTCCTGTCTTTTCCTGACCTATTCTCTTTTCCGGCGGTGGGGGTGGGTAAAGGGCAGTGACCATTTTTTCATTGCTTTTTGTGACACGTTTTTTATGCGCTAGAGCGAAACGGTAACAAAATTTTATTTTTTGGGGTATAGCGTAGGTCTTCCCCCCTACATAGTGCCAAAAATTTCCGTATTGCCCCGGGGGTTGCGTAAAAAGCCAAAAGATCGGGCCCCCGTCGTTCGAAGTAAAATTATTCGTTCGTTCGGCTCCCTTTGAGTCGGTGTGACCCCCGGTTCGTCCTTTTTAAAGTAGGAAGGGTTTTTAAACTAGAACTTATTTGTTATTAAACACACTTTTCCCCCTTTGAATCGCTTGCTGTTTTGGTACCCCCAAGCGTTTGTTGTTCGTGAATTATATATCCTTCGGGGTTTGGAGCGCCCATTACAGATGCAAAGAGAGCAGGATA
>NC_051393.1:32036116-32041116 GCF_015228065.2 Penaeus monodon
ACTGCCTTGCTCTTGTTTTATAAAAAAAAAAAAAATCATTGATTAATAAATCTTGCGCAAGTGCTTTATGCCACAGGCTGTTGAAAAGTAATGATATGTGAAATCCTAGTAACAGATACTCCGAGATCTATATCTACACTTTGCTTGTTGATTTACTAGACGAACAGCATGGTCAGGCCTAGGGATTCCAACATGCGATGGAATGCACACAACACGGCCTCGTTCTACACGTTTATCCTGATGTCATTTGCAATATTTCCTGCACCTTTGTCTAGTGTTCAGAGGGTTGGAGAATACTCTGTGAATCGCGGAAAATGATCCCTAAGCCTTGATGCAATAGAAGTTCGGTGGCCATGAGTATTCCTGCCAACTCAGTTTGTGTAGTGCTAGCCCAGTCATGTACTCTCCTACAATCCTGGTTCTGCAAAATATTGTTTTTATATACAACGAAAGCACATCCTACTCTGCTTCCGGATTGCAAGGATCCGTCAGTGCAGCATTCATATGCACTGTACAGAGTTTCATGATGCCCATTTATAATTGCTAGTGCGTACTGCAAGGGATACACTGTCTTTTTGGAGGGTAAGTGTATAAAATACACTTAGGTCCGACATTTTCCACGGTGGAACATAACGTCCATGCAGGGTCTCATGGGTATGTTCTGAGTATGTTCAGCTGACATAAGTGTTTACGTGTTACTTGAAGCCCTGGATTTAAGTATGATTCGGTGTTGTCAGTTAAAGTTAACTCCACTATTCTGCTTTAGTTGTCTTTGGAACTATGTACAATAGAGGGGCTCCCTAATTGATATGACAGTAAATGTGGTATTTATGTATAATATTCTGAGAATTAATCAACTCAGGCAAGTCCTTTTTGAAAGAGCCTTAATGATGTATAAAACCCTAGAAAGAGGTACCCCAAGATCTATACCCACACTTTGCGTGACACATGTTGTCTTTGCTAGGCGATCAGCATGGTCAAGCCTAGGGACTCCAGTATGTGATGGCATCGCACAAAACAAAACGTACATCATGGCCTCGTTCTTTTGCACGATACACATTTATCCTGATGTCATTTGCAATATTTCCTGCACCTTTGTCTAGAGTGTTCAGAGCCTGGAGAGCACTCTGTGAATCACAGAAAATTACCCCTGAGCATTAATTCAATAGAAATTTGGTGGTCATGTGTATTCCTGCCAATTCAGTTTGTGCAGTGCTAGCCCAGTCACGAACCCTCCTACAATCCGGGTGCTGCAATATATATATATATATATATATATATATATATATATATATATATATATATATATATATATATATATACACACACACACACACACACACACACACACACACACACACACACACACACATATACATATATATATATATACATATATATATATATACATATATATATATATATATATATATATATATATATATATATATATATATATATATTATATATATATATATATGTAAGGCATCCTGCCTTGCTCCCAATCTGCAAGGATGCGTCAGTGTAGCCTTCATATGCAATGGACAGAGTTTCAAGATGCTCATTTATAATTGCATGTGCATACTGCTTAAGTATAGCAGAGGGGACACTCGTTTTTGGGTGCATCACAATTTTAGGTTAGTTTAGTCCTTTATTTACCACCCTGGCTAACTGCACTGACGTGGACAAGCTTTGGTACATTTGATGCATGGTCTTACATTATATTATGGTATTACATTTGAATTTTAGCCTATAACATTATTATGATAAGTATTATATCAGTTAAAGGAAAGGAACAATTACACAGTGCTTTATCTACTCGTCTGCCACGCCAGCGTACAGCTTGGGCGTGGAAAGGCATTTGATATACGGTGATGTGATACTACATTCCAAATTTTGGATACAACATAAGAATATATTCTAAGACATCAGATGATATGAAATATGGGGTGATTTTATCGTGGAGTTTAACACATGATGTTCGTTTATGTGTGTATGATCAGTGGTAATGATAATGGTAATAATGATGTTGGTGATAACGGCAGTGATGATATTCATAATGATATCAATAATGACAAAGATAATGTTGATAACGAAGATATCAATGATAGTCACAATAATGAAAATAAGTAATGCTGTTAATAGTTATATCAGTACTGATAACATCAATAGTAATACTACTGATATCAGTGAGAATAATATAATGATGAATATAACGATGGTCATACTGGTGAAGATCATGATAATTATGGCACTGAGATAAATAGTTCTAATTAAAATAATTATAATTAATAATAATAACGACAAAAATGGATATAAATTTGACAATGATAACTATAATAAAAATAGTGACAGTATCAACTATGTTTACTGTAAAACTGATGATTATCATCATCGTTGATCCCCGTCAGAAAAGTTATCCCTCATAGAATGCAGCGTTGCAAGCCACCAGTCGCCACTATTTCGTCGAATGTATATTCGTATCTGTATATGTCCATCAATTTCTCCATCGTTCGAACGAAAGGCCACATCAAGTTCCATCACGTTTTCCATTTGCAAATTTATAACGATTATCTGAAAGAGGATTACCCAACTTAGAACCAGCGAAGGACTGCAATACAAAAATCTGAATGAAATAACATTTACTCTCATAATGTTTGCGTCTTAATGCTCCTTTTCAAACCCGGAATCGCGTTTAATCCTTATTCTGAACTTTCTAAATTGGGACTTTTATTTCTTTTTCTTTCAGCACTTTTTGGTCGTTATTTTCTTGGTTTTACTTAGATTAAGAGAACAATAAGTGTTGTAAAAGCGAAGGGAAAAGGAATCGTCCTTACGTGTAAAGATAAAAGAAGATGCAGAAGAACGAAGAAGAGGAATGGAGAAGAATAAGATAATGATGAAGAAGAATAAGAGGAAAAAGAAGAAGAAGAAAAGAAGAAGCAGAAGAAAAAGAAGAAGCAGAAGCAGAAGAAGAAGAAGAAGAAGAAGAAGAAGAAGAAGAAAGAGAAGAAGTAATCCAGAATCTTCATAAATTTCGACCAGTTTTTATTACTTGGGAATAATGAGTCGTGAATCTTTAAGTCATGACGAGATGAAACTCTGATAAAAAAAATAAAAGATAGAAAGAAATAAAATAAAGAAAAGGTTCACTTAAAGAGAAAGGAAGAAGAAGGCGACTGATAATAAGAAAGATAAGAAGAATATAATCATAGCAAAGAAGAAGGAAGCGAAGAAAACGAAAGAAAACGAAGAAAAAGAAGACAAAAGAAAAGTAAGAAGAAGAAACTGGAGAAGAAGAAAGAGGAAAAGTAAGCGAAAGCAAAACAAAATGAAAAAGGAGAAGAAAAAGAAGACGAAAAAGATAGGAGAATAAGAGAGAATAAAAATAACCACAGACACAAACAGAACACGAAAGCTATAGAAGCAACAAGAAATACACGAGAAACGGAGTTCATATCAACTCCATCGCTAATCAGAGAAAATAACGGCAACTACCTTTCACAAGACATTACAATACCCCGCATTTAACATCTCGAGACAGCATCTCTCAGCTCTCGTGGCTTGTCAAGAAGAAGTCAAGATGGATGTAATACACGCAGACCCGCTACTTTTGCCGAGAGAAAGCACCCGATCCACGCGATGGGTAGGAACATCCGGGAATCCAGAGGTGGGTTCACACATGACTAAATTATTTCACATTGAAATACATGTCTTCATCCTTTCCCTTCTATCCCCCCTTCCCCCCCCTTCCCTCACGAAGACCTATTCTCCATCAATGTCTTACTTTCGGGCTTTCCCCAGCACCCTCTCCCTTTTCCCCCGCACTAGCTGTAGCCTTCCTCTATCAGTTCCTTGCTCCCCATTTCATTCTGTCGTCTCCCTCATTCTCTGGTCTTCCTTTCCCCTCGTTTCCCTCACCCTCCCTTCTGTCTCCCTCCCTTTGGTCTTATCTTCCCTCGCCCTCTACTCGCCCTATCCCCTATTCTTCCCTCTCCCTTTTCATTACTCTCTTGTCTCCACCCCCCCCCCCCTTTTCACATCACCATTTACCCCTCCCCGAGTCTTCTTGCCACCCCCACTCCGCCCCCTCACCACCCCCACCCCCACCCGCCTCGAAGCCTTACTTATGTTCTAGCGAGATATAATTTGGTCCTGACCTGGCCAACGTCCGGAAGATTGAACTCCTGACGGAATAATGTCGGTTGGCGCACACATTATATGTATTTCAGAGCACTTGCGAGAGCCCTCTGAGGCATGCTGGGGAGGGGGGAGGTGTAGAGGGTACGGGAGAGGAGAGGGGAAGGGGAGGGGGGCTCTTGAAGAAGGTAATGGGAAGGGGGAAGGGGAAGGGGGAGGATGGGGAGACTGAAGGGGGGGAGCAGGGGAAGGGGGGGAATGGGGAACTTGAAAGGGGGAAGGGGGCGTTAATGGAGGAAGGGTAGGGTAAGGGCAAGTGCGGTAGAAGAGGGGAAGAAGAGGGGAGGAAGGGGAAGGGTGGAGGAGTTCGGGAGAGGGTGGGAAGGAGGGAGATAAACCGGAGTCGCGGTCGAGCTGTCTGGTGATAGTCGAGATAACGCTGTTGGCGGAGGTCGGCCCCGTCGCTGTCTCTGCTCTGGAGGTGACTGCACTAGGAAATGATTGAACATCATAACGCGTATGCGCAAAGATAGATAGCTTCACAGAGAGATAAAGATAAACATAGATAGGTAGATAGATAGATAGATAGATAGAGAGAGAGAGCGAGAGAGAGAGAGAGAGAGAGAGAGAGAGAGAGAGAGAGAGAGAGAGAGAGAGAGAGAGAGAGAGAGAGAGAGAGAGAGAGAGAGAGAGAGAGAGAGATGGATAGATAGATAGGTAGATAGATAGATAGATTGATAGATAGATAGATAGACACAAACACTTATTTAGCCTCCTCCCCCGCCGTTCACTGTTTCTCTCTTTGCCTCTGCAGTTGTCTGTCTCTGTTTATCTATCTGCACGTCTGTCCGTTTGTCTGT
>NC_051393.1:32098616-32103616 GCF_015228065.2 Penaeus monodon
TAACGTCGGGAATTCCGATTCGAAAAGCGCATATTTGACCGCTACTGATGGACGGGAAGACGCACTTCGTTTGGGTGAGGGAGGGGGGTGAGAAGGGGAGGGGGCGATGAGGGGAGGGGGGTGGGGGGAGAAAGGTTTTGCTGTTGCTTTTCTTAGGGTTATGTTTCTTATGATTATGGTTATTATTATTGTTAGTAGTATTATCATTATTATTGTTATTATTATTATTATTATTATTATTATTATTATTATTATGATGATGATGATCATTTTCCCTATTATTACTACTATTATTATCATTATCATTACTACTACTATCAATGTTGTTATTATTATTATAGTTATTATTGTTATTATTATCATTATCACTATTATTATTATTATTATTATTATTATTGTTATTTTTATTATTATTATTATTGTTATTATTATTATTATTATTATTATTATTATTATTATTATTATCATTATTATTATTATTATTACTATCATTACTATTATTATTACTACTACTGTTGAGAGATGTACAGTACGTGTGTGTGTTCGTGTGTGTGTGTGTGTGTGTGTGTGTGTGTGTGTGTGTGTGTGTGTGTGTGTGTGTGTGTGTGTGTGTGTGTGTGTGTGTGTGAGCTTTTGTGCGTGTGTGTGTCTGTATCTGTCTTTGTCATTATATCATATAATTGATTTGCATTCTCCAATATTACAATACGCCATTAAGTTTGGCTGTTTTACGAATGACGTAAAGCAAATATGTAAGAGAACTAAGTACATGCTTAGTCAATAAAGCTTTCTAAGTAATGTTTGACAATTCTTCATATGTCATAATGATATGATTAGGTATATATTTGTTCTGACGTAAACAGAGCAAATTACTTTTGACCAAGTACCAATAAACAACAAGTAGCAGTTTTGGTGAAATGTCTGTTCTACAAGAAATTATTGGAAAACGTTGTTATTGGTAATCTTATGAAAATTAATACACATGTTGGTGAAAAATGTAAGGAACACGCAGTCGTATTTGTGTGGATACTGCATACTGTATGTGTTCGCACGTATCGCCCCGACAGCGAATTAAAGTACGTTACTGCCACTTTACCATTTTGTTAATAATTTGGAAAAGAAGACGATAACGTATGAGTTATTCAATCGCTTCATTACTAAATTTGTTATTATCATCATTATTTCATTATTATCATCAATATAGTAGTAATATTATTATTAGTATTAGTATCATTATCATTATTTTTTATTATTATTGATATCGATATCATTATTATTGTTATTGTTATTACTATAACTATTATTATTATTAGCAGTAGTAGTAGTAGCAGAAGTGTCACGATCATTATTATTATTAGTAGTTGTATTATTGTTGTTATTATTATTATTATTATTATTATTATTATTATTATTATTATTATTATTATTATTATTATTGTTATTATTATTATTATTATTATTATCATTATCATCATCATCATTATCATCATCCTTACTACCGCTATCATGAATATTGGTATTATTATTGTTATTATCATCATTATTTTTTCAATATTATTACTATCATCATTATTTTTATTGTTTGTTATTGTTACTGATATCATTATTATGGTTATTATTATTATGATTATCATCATCATTATTATTATTATTATCATTATTATTATTATTATCATTATTATTATCATAACTATTATTATTATTATTATTATTATTATTATTATTATTATTATTATTATTATTATTGTTATTATTATTGTTTTTATTTTATTGTTATTATTATTATTATTATCATTATTATTATTATCATTATTATTATTATTCATCATTATTGTTATTATTATTATTATTATTATTATTATTATTATTGTTATTGTTATTATTATTATTATTATCATTATTATTTACATCATTATCATCGTTATCATAATAATTATTATCAAAGTTATTATTAGTGATGTTATCCTAATGATAACGATTATAATTATTATCATTGGTCTTGTTGTTTCTTTTCGTATTCTCTTCCCTATCCTTTTTCATATTCACATACTTAGACTATACCATTGCTGTTTTACTAATAATACTATTACCTTTCTTCTATTATTGTTGTTGCTGTAATTGTCATCATTATCATAATTTTTGGTGTGTTTTGTCTTCTATTTTAGTAGGAAAGCTGTTGGGCGAAATTGATAGGCATGTAAACAGACAGACAAAGTGAAAGAGAAAGACATTATATACGTGTGGATAGGCCAGTAGGGTGTTAGGTATAGGTAAAGAAATTGAGAGAAAGTAGACAAGTACGTAGTTAGATGAACAGATAAAGAGAGATAGAGACAGACAGATAGATAGATAGATAGATAGATAGATAGATAGATAGATAGATAGATAGATAGATAGAGAGAGAGAGAGAGAGAGAGAGAGAGAGAGAGAGAATGTGTTTACCTCCCCGAGCACGGCGAGCTATCAACAGGGCTCCGGAGCCTCATCATTTAGGCCGTCCCATACCCCCTTAGGTGTCAGAATAAAATAAACTGTTTATTTAGTCATACACAAAATGTCAAAGATGATAGGGAGATTGACGACGGAAGAAATATTCATTTTTCGTTATTTTTTATGGGCATAATTACCACCAAACCCCTCCCCTCCCCCTCCCCCTCTTTTAAAATATGTCATCACTTCTTTTTATTGAAAGCAAAATTCTCCGCACTCATTGCCTCCCATACAGCAATTGTTTCGATTGATCAGGGAACATGATTTGCATATATAGTGATGACTGATTGATCCATATTCAGATTGGAAGCCCGGTTGCATTAACGCTTGTGATGAGGCTAAGTTGTGAAGATGCGAGAGGCAACTTTCCGTCAATTCCTTTGTCAACTCTTGAGTCCGCTTCTGTGAAGGACAAAGAGAAACAGACACGGAGAGGTGTGTTATTATCTTCTTTTTTCTCTCGTTTCCTCTTTTCATTCTTGGTTTATCTGTCTGTCTGTCTGTCTCTCCGTCTCTGTCTGTCTGTCTGTTTGTCTATCTATCTGTCTGTTTCTCTTTCTTCCTCCTTTCTCTGAATCTGTCTATCTATTGGTCTATTTACCTCGCATGAATATTAGCGATATGCAGAATGAGCCATACACTGTTTCCCATGGAGGCGAAGTTGCACTTGAGAATGCAACATATTTTATAATGTCGTTGTATTTCATATAAGTATAACCACCACTGCTGTCAGTTATCAAGTTATTATCACGATCAATCAGTCAGTTATCATTTACTTATGATTACGAACCTGTCGTTGATTAATTGTTTATGACGACCAGTCTGTGAGTTTTGATGACCATACTGTCAATTATCAACCAATCATCACTAACCTATCAATTTTCAATTATTTATAGTATCAACCTTCAGTTACCAATTTATTACAAGAACCAGGTATCAGCTAATCATCGTTACCAACTTGCCAAATACCAATCAGTTGCCAACCAGCCAGTTACCGACGCCTTGTTATCTCGAATCTCTCAGTTGTCTATTAATTACCATTCCCAAACCTTACAATTATCAGTAACCTGTCAAGTTAATATAGTCTAAATATCTTTGTATAGCTATTTCCAGAGTGCCATAAATAAAATATAGTTTGTATAATCTAAAATATACAGACAAACGTCTGTAAATATCATTTTCAGAGTTAATAAACCCCGACTTTTTCCTGTTGATCTAACCCCGAATCGTTACCATTTTCGTTAACAATTCACACGGAACAGCTGTGGCTGCATACTGTATCACAGAACGGACATGAATGGGTGTGAATTCTTAATCTTTATCTTGGATATTGTAGAAGCTGATTCAGTTTTCAAGTTTGCATGAATGGAGTTTCGGAATACGCTGTAGATCATTGATGAGAGTCCTATGAATGCATTCACGAGCGACACGGGTATTTGACAACTTTCTACTCCGATGGGAAAGTTCCGGCGAGCGGGCGGAGAAGGACACTTGTGCTGCGGGGATATATTTTTATTGATATTATATGTTATTTGTTTGTTTTATATTTTATTTTATTTTTGTTTATTTTTTTCCGTTTTTTTTTTTTTTTTTTTTTTTTTTGTGTGTGTGTGTCTTGTGTGTTTGCCTGTTAATCTTTCTGCCTCTCTTTCTCTCTGTCTTTCTCTCTTTCTCTCTCTCTGTCGTTCTCGCTCACCTGGTCTGCCTTTCATCCCCCAGCCCTCTCTTGGTCTCCTTTCATATCTCTCTCTCTTCTCTTTTGATTTATATATACATGTGTGTGTATGTGTGTGTGTGTGTGTGTGTGTGTGTGTGTGTGTGTGTGTGTGTGTGTGTGTGTGTGTGTGTGTGTGTGTGAGTGTGTGTGTGTGTGTGTGTGTGTGTATATATATATATATATATATATATATATATATATATATATATATATATATACACATAATTTCATTCCTTATCCTCCTTCCTTTTTCTCCCTCCAGCGTACGGCGTGCACAAAACAGAAAGGGCGATGGTGACAGTTGCTTCGTCATTGTATAAGAGAAATATAACCAAGGATTTTGACTAATGTGAATAACGGATGCGATGGAATCATTATCGCTGTTAGTATTATTATATATCGAGAATATGCACACAGAATGGAAACGACTATTGCTCTCCGCGCTAATCATAAGCCAAGTACAGTCAATTTAGCTAGCGCTTTATTAGTCATGAATTCAACATAACACTTCTCAGTCGATTCACAAAGAAAGTGTGGGATAAAACAAATTAGCAAAGTAAAGTATGATAAGTGAATGTGCTGTGTATACTATGCTTATTAATATTATTTACTGACAATGCAATTTATGCTCAAGGTGTATTGGATTTTTAGATATGTAATGTAGATTGTGTTGCAGACGCTTCGCAACACATTTTTATCTTCACTATGTTTATTTGGTCAATTACTGCAAAATTGCGGGCAATATCGTGTGATAAATCTGTAGGATTTAGCATTGATCCTTAAAATTCTTAGT
>NC_051393.1:32108616-32111116 GCF_015228065.2 Penaeus monodon
CAAGATGTCTTGACTCCTTTATTGTATAGTATGATGAAGTAGGGCTGCACCGAGAATCGAGGTGTTGCTTCTTGGCTCCCCGCAGGGAATCTGCCTGTCATCAAACACAGTGGTCTAAAGATGGGCATAAATCAGGTGCTTGCCATGTGCCAATCGATGGTGATGAAAGGCAGTGTTACAACAGTGCATAGCTCTTGTGGAAGGGGATAGACAACACAACACTGGAATGTCTAGTGTGGCAAGAAGAGACGAATAAACAGGTAAACCAATGAACATAATTACATGTACGTTACAGCATTGGAATGTCTAGTATGGTAAGAAAAGATGAATATTCAGTTAAAGCAACGATCATGAGTAAATACATATGTATATGTATGTGTGAAGCTACGTATGTGGCAAACATGTTAGGTAATATAAAATATGTAGAATATAGTAATATGATATAGATATAGCTGGGTTACTATATATATATATATATATATATATATATATATATATATATATATATATATATATATATATATATGTATATATATGTGTGTGTGTGTGTGTGTGTGTGTGTGTGTGCGGTATATATATAAATATATATATATATATATATATATATATATATATATGTGTATGTATATATATATATATATAGGGCCGCGGTGGCCGAATGGTTAGAGCGTCGGACTCAAGACTGTCACGACGGCAATCTGAGTTCGAGGGTTCGAGTCACCGGCCGGCGCGTTGTTTCCCTTGGCAAGGAACTTCACCTCGATTGCCTGCCTAGCCACTGGGTGGCCAAGCCAGCTCAAGTCAGTGCCGGGTAAATAGAGATGGTGACTCGATAAAAACACCGGGTGGAAGGCAATGGCAAACCACCGCTCTAAATTGCTAAGAAAAAAATCATGGAAGCCCATGATCGTCAAGGCCGCGGTGGCCGAATGGTTAGAGCGTCGGACTCAAGACTGTCACGACAGCAATCAGAATTCAAGGGTTCGAGTCACCGACCGCCGCGTTGTTCCCTTGGGCAAGGAACTTCACCTTGATTGCCTACCTAGCCACTGGGTGGCCAAGCCAGCCCAAGTCAAGTGCTGGTCCCAAGCCCGGATAAATAGAGAGAATGATTACCTAAAAAGGTACCACCGGCACTCTCCGTGGAAAGGAACTGGGGACCCTATCACGTACTCACTCCAAGAGCATCACAACATGAAAACTACAATTAAGTATCATGCTGTGACCACGGCGGCTCAGACATGAACCTACCGTTAAAAGAAGAAGAATATATATATATGTGTGTGTGTGTGTGTGTGAGTGTGTGTGTGTGTGTGTGTGTGTGTGTGTGTGTGTGTGTGTGTGTGTGTGTGTGTGTGTGTGTGTGTGTTGTGTGTGTGTGTGGCCTTATATATATATATATATATATATATATATATATATATATATATATATATATATATATACTTATTATATATATGTTTATATATATATATATATGTATATATATATATATATATATATATTTATATATATATATGTATGTGTGTGTGTGTGTGTGCGGTACGCTCTGCATGCCCGGCAACACCAAAAGAAGTGCTTCCACCCCCGCTACCCCGACTCGCCACCGCACCGCCCCGCTACACTCGCCGCCACCGAAGCGACCGCTACACTCAGCCGCCGCCGAGATAACGGCCGCGACACCATCGAAACGCTGCTAATTGGAAGGCGCGCAAGGGCGGTCGAGGGATCGCCCCCCCCACTCCCAGCCTTTATCTGATAAGGGCAGACAGACAGACGCGCGTTAAGGTCGTCTAATTGCCAGGAGGCGGCGTAGGGGGGGCGGGTTGCAAGGAAGATGAGAGGCTGAGCAAGGGAGAAATAAAGTCGAAAATAGGGAAAGGAGAGACAAATACCTAGAAGGGAATAGGCAGAGAAAGGAAGAGGAGGGGGAGGGGCTAAAGAGCGAAGGGTAGTGGAAGGGGATGAGGGGGTGAAGGGGGAAGAGGTAGAGGAAGAGGCAGAGGAGGAGGAGGAAGAGAAAGAGAATGAGGAGGAAGAATACGATGAAAAGGAGGGGGAGGAAAAGGGAAGAGCCAGGATGAAGAAAAGGAGGAGGGGGAGGGGAAAGGGAAAAGGGAAAGAGATGGGAGAGAGAGAGAGAGAGAAAAGAGAGAGAGAAGAGAGAAAGAGGAGGAGAGGGGAGAGAGAGAGAGAGAGAGAACGAGAAAAAAGAAAATGACACGAAGATTGCATAAGCAAATACAAATGATAAATCATAATGTAAAGAGAAAAAACATAAATTGATAAACGAAAATACAGAAGACAAGAGAAAGCGAGAGACAAAAATAATAGGGAAAAAAGGAGAGAGAGAAAAAGAAAGAAATTAATCAAAGATGCATCTAGAATGAGAGAAATTAAAACATAATGTAAAATTGTCGCGAAAAAGAAGAAAAATACGGCAAATAAAGAAACTGATAAAGGAAGGGCACAAGGAAACACCGACGAAGAGGAACGACGG
>NC_051393.1:32130673-32143173 GCF_015228065.2 Penaeus monodon
TTTAAATTTCTGTATCGTTTCTTTTTTTTTTTTTCTCTCTTTATGGTTTTTCTTCTGTCTGTCTGTTTTTCCCTTTTATTTTTGTTTTCTTTTCCCCCTTTCGCCCTCTCTCTCAGTCTATCTGTTTGTTTTTCTCTCCTTCTCTCTCTCTCTCTCTCTCTCTCTTTCTCTCTCTCTCGATCTCATTCTTTTTCTCTTTTTTTTCTCTCTCCCCTCGCTCTCTTCCCTATTTTTTTTTTCTCTCTCTCTCTCTCGCTCTCTCTTTTTCTCTTTCTTTTCTCTCTCTCTCTCTTTTCTCTCTCCCTCAAATTTTCACCCCACCCCCCCCTCTTTTTCCTCCTTCAAGTCCCCGCCCCCGAAAATATTTTATCGTTCCCAAAACATACTGCCTCCGGGAAAAAAACCCAGGGGTCAGAAAAGAAAAAAATAGAAAGAACGAGAAAAAAAAGAGAAAAAAAGTTTGGAAGAAACACACACACACACACACACACACACACACACACACACACACACACACACACACAACCACACCACACCACACACAAACCCCACACATACAACGCGCGTTTTTCGCGCAAATTTTTTCCTTTTTTCCCCCCCATCACTAGGGTTTTTTAGCTCAGCTTAAGGAGGGAAATTTTTGATCGAAAAATTTTCCCCAAACGGGAAATTTAAGCGGGAAGCTTCCTAATGGGCGCTGCGCGGCGCTAAAGTCCTTGCTCGGGGCGCGGGGACCGAAAAATAGAAAATGGGGGGCCCTTTTAAATTTTTGAAAACCCCTATAATCCCCGTTATTTATTTGTCAGAGATATCATTCGGCTTTTCAGAGTGGTTGGTCAGGCTCTCCGGACGCCGTGTACCGCAGAGGCCCCAGGCTTCTCTTTCTTATTCTCTCTTTTTTGTATATATAAACCAGTAAATATATTTTTTATGTCGACTCCATACTAACACATATCATTTGGTCGTTTGTAGGGGCGGCGGGAAGGGGACCTTTCGCTTTGTAAGCCCATTTGGGTTTGGGCCAAAAAATTTTAATTTTAGATCAAAAAGGGCCCCCAAAACAGGGGGAAGAAAAAAAAAAAAAAATTGTTTTGGGAATAGAAAACCAAATAAGGTAGAGAGCCCAAAAAGGAAAGGGGAAAACGGATTTTGGAAAGAAAAAACAAAAGAAAAAAAAAGAAAAAAGGAAGAAGGGGAAAAGGAGGAAGAGAGGAGGGGGAAAAGGAGAGGGGGAAGGAGAGAGGAGAAAAGAGAGGGAAAAAAAGAGGAGCGGAAGGAGAAGAAGAGAGGAGAGAGGGGAAAAGGAAGAAAAGAGAGAGAAAAGGGGAAAAAAGAAGAGAAAAGAGGGGAAGAAGAGAGGGGGGAGAGGGGAGAGCCCAACCCCCCAGGGAGATAGAAAGGAGCCAAAAGATAAAGGGAGGGAGGAAAAAAGGGAAAGAAACGGGGAGAAAGAAAAAAAGAGAAAATTTAATAAAAATTTGAGAACGTAAAATGACAAAAAAAAAGAACACGTCTACAAATTTAATTTTTTTTTCTCAATATTGGGGTTTGGTTTTAAACGAGGTTTTTTTAAAAATTTTACTTTTTTTTTTTTCCCCTTGGGGTTGATGGGCAAAACGCTGCAAGGCGTAAAGCGAAACGTGTCTTTTTTTAAAGGGGCAGGTTAGGTCGCCGTGAGATAGTTTGGATAGTTTTGGCCCGATGATAGTTTAAAGGAGGAGAAGAGAGAGAGAGGAGGAGAGAAGAGGGGAGAGAGAGAGGAAAAGAGAGAGGGGAGAGAGAGGAGAGAGAGAGAGGGGAGAGAGAGAGGGGAAAGAGAGGCCCGAAAACAAAACGAGAGAGAGAGAGAGAGAGAGAGAGAGAGAGAGAGAGAATAATGGAGGGATAGATGGATAGAGAAAGCTCGTATTCAGAGTCAGCTCAAGCTTTTAAGGGGCCCAGACTTTGCCTTGAGGGATCCCTTCGCCCGAGCACTGTTGTTAATACGTGATCGTCTCTCCTCGGGGGTAGTTTACATAATATTACAGGATGACGTAAACGTTTATGATACAGCAACAACAATAATGATAATGATAACAACAATGACAAGAACAACAACAATGATAATAATGAAATGATATGAGTAATAGTAATAGTAGTAGGGATGATAGTAGTAATAGTAGCAGAATTAGTTGTAATAATAGTAGTATTAGTGGTGGGGGTTTAAAAAGGTATTAAGTAGCATTATAAGTAAACAATAGTAGTTTAATAACAGTGGGAGAAACGTAAAGATGATGATTTAATTTAATTTTATAATCATAACAACAACATAATCAACAATAATACCAGCAATAACTGGATTCGCTCATGGGGACCGCTGGTGGCTAACAGATAAATATATGGGAAAAAAGGATGTCTATGATATTGTTTATGTCCACTCAGTCGCACGAAATATTTTGATAAAGGCGAAACAAAGAGAATTTCTTTTCATAAAGTTAGCAATGGCATGGTTGTCCAGCTTCTGATCAGTTCAGATCAGTCTTTTTGTGAAAAAGTTGTTTTTTATTTTTTTGGGAAAAATTTACTTGTTTTTTTCAAAGTTTTTTTTTCTTTCTTTCTCTCTTGTAAAGGAAGAACAAAATTACAGGGCCTCATTATATTTTTTTCCTTTTTTTTACAAGAAGTTAATTATTGTCATCTCGAATATGTTTTCGTTAACAATTAAGCAAATGTTCAACTTTAGATGTAGAAGTTACCATTCTGGGTCTGCAACTTTTTCACTTTATGATAAGCCCACGCACAGGTTCGAGCAGAAATCCGAATTCGAAGCTTTTATATATAGAGGAAAATACTGATTACTGTAGACTGTATAAAAGCCAAACTATTTCAAACCACAGTCTATCAATATCTCATGAATGACAAAATCATCGGTCGTACTATAAGGGAATATGGGTGCTAAAGATAAGGGAAAAGGAGAGAGGTATCCATTCACGCTGTCTCTATCACTCATGCTCATACTCTATCCCACACTCATTTTTTTTCCCCCCGCACACTCACACACACATACAGAGAGAGAGAGAGAGAGAGGAGAAGGGGAGAGGAGAGAGAGAGAGAGAGAGAAGGGAGGAGAGAGAGAAGGAGAGAAAAGGAGAGAAGGAGAGAGGGGAAAAGGAGAGAGAGAGGGGAAAGGAAGGAGAGAGAAAAGAGAGAGAGAGGAGAGAAGCAGAAAAGGGGGCAAAGAGAGGAGAGAGAGAGAGAGAGGAGAGAGAGAGAGCGAGAGAGAGAGAGAGAGAGAGAGGGGAAAAGAGAGAGAGAGAGAGGGAGGAGAGAGAGAGAGAGAGAGAGAGAGAGAGGGAAGACTTTTAAACCCTTTCCCCTCTTGCAAAAGGGGTTCATGGAGATACCCTTTGTAGCAAAAACAAAACGGCATTACTTAAATAAAAAACGGAGATAACAAATGTCGCCTTAATTTCTTTGGGTAAATTTAAATACAAAATCGTTAAAATTTTTTTTGATCAAATAACATATTTTAAACGCGAAGTGCCTTTCAAAAACAAAAAAAGGGACCCTTAAATTTACAAACCCCAACCCTTACTTTAAAAATATTTTCCTGATGGCATTGCATTCTCTTGCGTCCAGTAAATATGGTGCAGTCACACAATACAACGCTTTTGATATCAAATGATGTCACAGTGCAATGCGGACAATTTTCCACATTTTTTTTCCCGAAGAGCAAAATGCCCTGCTAATAGTAAAATTTTTTTTGGCCCTGAAAATCTAAAAAAAAAACCAAATTTGCAACTTTTTTTGCGTTTTAAAATTTTTGAAAAACGCCATCGATCAAACCCATCTTAAATGTTTTTTCCCCAACGAGCCAAGGACCCTGTTTGGGTGACAAATAAATTGGGTGGATCGATCAAAACGGGGGGTTTCCCGGGCCCCCCAAAAATTTCCCGAAACAAATTTAAACAAAATAAAAAATTTGGTATTTCAAAATAAAAAGCCCCCTCCGTCCTCAGTCGGGAAAATTAAAATTTTTTTTTCCTATACTTTCAAAAAAATAGGACCCCAAATCCCAAATCCATAAACTTTTAAAGGGGGGCCAAAAAATCGGGCCCCTTTTTGGGCAGTAATACGTAGAAGCACAATCAATAATAATATATACTTGATGTCAGCTTCTTGTTCATAAATTCAACAACACGATGATATCAAATGGCTGCAAACCTCGTTATTAAAAAACCTTTTGCTCCCCCTCTTGTTGAAACCCCATAAATCCGGGAAACCCTTTTATCTCTCGGGGGCCTCATGCAGGGCCGGAAACCCCTTCCTAATGGAAACTGGTGTTTGTGTCATTTGTTTTCTAGGCAGCCCTCGTCCTCAAGGTGAAACCCTGCCTTGGGGTGTCCCCCCCTGCGGTCTCCCTTACGGTGTAACCTCCCGGGGATCCCCTTGGGGCGGTGTCCCCCTGGGGGATCTCCCCTTTGGCGGGGGTCCCCTGGGGCTCGCCTTGGGGGTGTCCCTGGGGGCTCTTCCTTGGGGCGGTGTCCCCCTCGGCCCCTGCCTTGGGCCGGTGTCCCCTGGGGCTTTTCCTTGAGGGTGTCCCCCCTGCGGCTCTCCCTTTTGACGGTGCCCACCTGGGGCTCGGGGCCTTTTGCGGGTCCCCCTGGGGGCCCCCTCCCCCTTGGGAGGGTGTCACCTGCGGATCTGCCTTGACGGTGTCACCTGCGGATCTGCCTTGACGGTGTCACCTGCGGCTCTGCCTTTGACGGTGTCCCCCCTGCGGCTTCCCCTTAGGGTCCCCCAATTTGCGGCTCTGCCTTGAGGGGTGCCCACCTGCGGATTTTCCCCCTTTACGGGTCACCTCAGTTCTGCCCTTGGGGACGGTTAAAACCACCTGGGGAATTTTTCCCCCTTTGGGACCGGTGCCCCACCTGCGGTCTTGGCCTTTGACGGTTTCACCTGCCCCCCCTCCTTTGCCTTGACGGGGTAACCTGGGGGATCTGCCTTGAGGGGGTGCCCCCCTGGGGGCTCGCCTTGAGGGTGTCCCCTGCGGATCTGGGCCTTTGGGCGGTGTCCCCCTTCGGCTCTCCCTTAAGGGTGTCCCCTTTGCGGACCCCTCCCTTTGGGCGGTGTCCCCCTTTGCGGCTCGGGCCTTTGGGGGGTGTCACCTGCGGATCTGCCTTGGCGGTGTCCCCCCCTGGGGAAATCTGCCTTGCGGGTGTACCCCCTGGGTTCTCCCCTTGGCGGTGTCCCCCCTTCGGCTTCTGCCTTTTAAAGGGGGGGTCACCTGCGGATCTGCCTTGGCGGTGTCACCTGCGGCTCTGCCTTGACGGTGTCACCTGCGGCTCTGCCTTGACGGTGTCACCTGCGGATCTGCCTTGGCGGTGTCACCTGCACTCTATTTTAAAGGGGTGCCCAAACCTCCCGGATCTGCCCTTGACGGGGGGGCCCACCTGCGGCTCTCCCTTAAAGGGTTTTCACCTCGGCTCTGCCTTGAGGTGCCCCCCTGCGGACCCTGCCTTGGCGGTGTCCCCCTCCCGGCCTTTTTTGCCTTGGGGGGTGTCCCTGGGGACCCTGCCTTGGGGGGGGTGTCCCCCTTGGGGCTCTCCCCTTGACGATGTAAACCCCCCCCTGCGGATTTTGCCTTGGGGGGTTTCCCCAACCCCTGCGGCTCCCCTTTGGGGTGTCCCCCTGCGGATCTCCCTTTGGGGGCGGTGTCCCCCCCTGCGGCTGGGGGGGCCGTTGACGGTGTCCCCCTGGGGCCCCTTGCCTTGGGGGTGTCCCCCTGCGGCTCTGCCTTGACGGTGTCACCTTCGGTTTTTCTGCCTTGGGCGGTGTCCCCCCTGCGGTTTTTCCCTCCCTTGAGGGGTGTCCCTTTGCGGATCTGCCTTGGCGGTGTCCCCTGGGGCCCCTGCCTTAAAGGGGGGGTCCCCTGGGGGATCTCCCTTTGACGGGGGGTCACCTCCCGGATTTTCCTTGGGGTGTCCCCCTGCGGCTCTCCCTTTGGCGGTGTCCCTTTCGGCTCTGGCCTTGACGGTGTCACCTGGGACTTCCTTTGGGCGGTGTCCCCCCTGCGGTTTTCTGCCTTTGGCGGTGTCCCCCCTGGGGCTCTCCCTTTGGGGCCGGTTTCAACCTGCGGCTCTCCCCTTTGGCGGTGTCACCTGGGGCCCCCTTTTGGCCTTTTTGGACGGTGTCACCTGCGGCTCTGCCTTGGGTGTAAACCTGGGGCCCTCTGCCTTGACGGGGGTCCCTTGCGGTTTCTCCCTTTGGGAACGGTGTCACCTGCGGCTCTGCCTTGACGGTGTCCCCTTTGGGGGTCTCCCTTTGGGCGGGGGTCCCCCTGGGGCTCGCTTGACGGTTCCCGGGCGGCTTTTGCCTTGAGGGGGGTCCACCTGCGGCTCTCCCTTGACGGTGTCCCCTTTCCCCCTCTCCCTTAAACCGGGCCCTTTTTTTGGGTTTCTCTCTTTCCCCCAGAGGCGTGGGGGGTTATGAGGTAAATTTTTTATTTTCTTTTTTCGGTCTTTTTTGGTAATCTACATATTGCACAGTCTGTCTATATTTATCAAGTTCTATGTCTGTGTAATAAAGGCCTTAAAAAGACGGAAGAAGATGGAAGAAAGATAGAAAAGAAGAGGGAATAAGTGAAAGACGGTTGGTACAAAGAAAAGACAGAAAAAAAAATATATATATAAAAAAATAATAATATAAAAATAAAAATAATAATAAAAATAATAATAAAAAATAAAAAAATAATAATAAAAATAATAATAAAAGAATAATAATAAAAATAATAATAAAATAATAAAATAATCCCAAAAATTTCACAATAATAATAATAATAATAATTAAGAGGGGTAAAATTTCAATATGGCAGTGACCTCAGGATTAGCCGCACTCGCGCAGGGCCCCAATCCACACAATCAGGTAAGGAATCCACCTGGTGAACATTCGAATTTTCAGATGCATGACAAATGATAGCAGCAATTCCTAGCAGCCGATCACAGGAATGGCAAACCTTTTCCGTGTAGTCTTTCCAGTGTATCTTTAAGTTGAAGCACTAAACAGGTATCCTTTAGGTCTCTCAGTCAGGGATTGTGATTATAGTGCTGTGGTTATGACTGCGCATATTTACATGGTGGTTTGGGGGGTGGGTTTTTTTAGGTTTTTTTTTAGTTTTGGCGTGGTTGGGGACGGGGATGGTGGGTTTTTAGCGATGGTATGATGCTGCTGAGATGTGCGAATCGAGGCCAGGACCGATCTTGTCTCCCGCTTGCGATGGCTTTTGGGAAAACGGGCGAGAAAAATAATTTTGATTCAGAAGGCAAAAAACGGGAAAGGAAACAAAGCAGAAGGCGGTCGGGGGGTTTTAAAACCCCCGTCTTAAAAATGTTTACAAACCTGGGTGGCATGGGTTTTTGCTCTCCCTCCCCTCCCTCTCTCCCTCTCCCCTCTCCTCCTCTCTTTCTCCCTCCAAACTCTCTCCCCCTCTCCCCCCTTTCCTCTCTCTTTTCCCCCTCGGTCACCCCCCTCTCCCCCTCTCTCTCTCCTTTTCCCCCCCTCTCCTCTCTCCCCTCTCCCTCCGCCTCCCCCCTCTCTCTCTTTCTCCCCTCTCCCCCTCTCCCTCTTCCCCTCTCTTCTCTCTCTCCCTCAAAACTCTCCCCCCCTCCCCTCTTCTCCTTTTCCCTTTTTCCCCTCTCCTCGTTCCTCTCCCCCCTCTCTCTCTCCTCTCTCCTCCTCTCTCTCTCCTTTTCTTTTTCTCTCTCCCCCCTTTTACCCCTCTCCCCCTCTCCCCTTTTGGGTTTTTCTTCCCCCTCCCCCTCTCAAACTCTTTTCTCTCTCCCCCTCTCTCTCTCCCCCTCCCCTTTTTTATCCCCTCCCTCGCCCCCCTCTCTCTTCTCCTCTTCTCGCTCCCCTTTTTCTCCCCCCTCCTCTCTTCCCCGCCCCCTTCTCCCCCCTCTCTCTCCCCTCTCTCTCCCCTCATCTCTCCTCTCCTCTCTCTCTTCCCCTCCGTTCTCTCTCTCTCGCTCTCTCCTCTTTCTCTGCCCTCTCTCCCCCTCTTTCTCTCCCCCTCTCCCCCTTTTTCTCTCCCCCTCCTCTCACCCCTCTCTCTCTTCCCGCCTCTCTCTCTCGGTCCCTTCCCCTCCTTTTTCTCTCTCTCCTCTCTCCCCTCTCTTCCCCCTCTCTTCCCCCGCTCCCCCTCCCCCTTTTCTCCCCTCTCCCCTCTCTCTCTTTTCTCCCTCTTCTCTTCCCCCTCTCTCTCTCTCCCCCATCCTTTTCTCTCTTTGCTCTCCCCTCCCCCTCCCCTTCCCCTCTCTCTCGCTCTCCCCGGGGTTTTTTTCCTCCCTTTTTCCCCCTTTTTCTCTCCCCTTCCCTCCTCTCTCCCCCTCCCCCTCTCTTCCCCTCTCCTCTCCCCCTCCCTCTGGTTTTTCTCTCTCTCTCCCCTCCCCCTCCTTTCCATCCTCCCCTTTTGCTCCCCCCTTCCTCTCTCTCTTCTCTCATCTTCTCTCTCCCCCTCTCCCTTTTCGCTCCCCGTCGTCTCTCCTCTCCCTTTTTTCAATCCCCCTTATTTTCTCCGACCCCTCCCTCTTTTCCCCTCTTTTTTCTCATCCCCCTCCTCTCCCCCTCTCTCTCCTTCCCCCTCTCCCCTTTTCTCTCTCTCCCTCCTCTCCCCTCTCCCCCCCCCTCTCTTTCCCCCCTCTCTTCCCCCTCTCTCCTTTTCTCTCCCTCCCCCTCTCCTCCCCTCTCTTCCCTCTCCCCCAAACTCTCTTTTCTCTCCCCCTTTTCTCTCTCTCCTTTTCCTCTCTCCCCTCTCCCTCTCCCTCCCCCTCTCTCCCTCTTTATCCTCCCCTCTCTCCTCCTCCTCTCCCCTCCTCTCAATCCCCCCTGTTCTCTCCCTCCCCTCTCTCCTCTCTCCCCCCCTCCTCGTCCCTTTTCCCCTCTCCGGCTCTTCCCCTCCATCTCCTCAATTTTTTTTCCTCCCCTCTCTTTTTTCTCCTCTCTCCCCTCTCCCCCTCTCTCTCTCCCCCCTTCATCTCCCTCCAATCTCTTCTCTCTCTTTTCCCTCCCCCCCTCCCTCCTCCTCTTTTCCTCTTTCTCTCCCCTCTCTCCCCTTTTCCCCCTCTCTCCCCCCTCCCCCGTCCCTCTCCCCTCCCCCCTCTCCGGCTCTCCCCTCCACTTCCCCTCCCTCTTCTTCCCTCTTCCCTCTCCCGCTCTCCCCCTCCCTTCCGCTCCCTCCCCCTCCTCTTTTCTCCCCCCTCCCCCCCTCTCTCGCTTCCCCACGCTCTCCCCCTCAAGTTTTTCTCCCCTTCCCCCCTCCCTCCTCCCCCCCGCCCCTTTCCTCGTTTTCTCCCCCCTCCCCCTTTTTCTCTTTCCCCCCTCTCCCCTCTCTTCCCTTCTCCCTTTTCCCTCCTCCTCTCTCCCCCCCTCCCCTTCCCCCCTTCAAAAATCTCTTTCCCTTTCTTCCTCCCCCATCCCTCCTCCGCCCCCTCCCCTCCCCCGGGCCCCCTCTTTCCCCTTTTCTTTTTTTCCCCCTCCTCTTTTCCTCTCTCCCCCTTCTTCCCTCCCCTCTCCCCCTTTCCTCTCCCCCTCTCCCTCTTTCCTTTCCCCTTTCCTTCCTCTTTCCCCCTCTCTTCCCCCTCTCCTCTCTCTCTCTCTCCTCCCTTTTCCCTCTTTCGCTCCCCTTTTCCCCCCCTCCTCTCCTCATCCCCTCCCCTCTCTCTTTTCCCTCTCCTCCCTCTTCCTCCCCCCTCCCTCTCTCCTCTCTTTCCCCTCTCCTTTTCGCTCTCCTCCCCTCGCTATCTCTTTTTTTCTCTCTCTTCTCCTTTTCTCTCTCTCTCTCTCTCTCTCCTCCTTCCCCTCTCTCCCCCCCCTCTCTCCCCCTCTCATCCCCTCCCCTCTCCTCCCTCTCCCTTCCCCCTCTCTCTCTCCCCCTTTTCCCCTCGCTCTCCTCTCTCTCCTCTCTCTCTCTCTATCCCCCCTCTCCCCCCCTCTCTCTCTCCTCCTCGCCCCTTTTCCCCCCATCTTTTTTCTTTTTAAATCAAGTTTTTCTATCTTTTTCTTTCCCCCTATCCCCTCCCCCCTCTTTCCTTTTCTTCCCCCCTTTCTTCCTCTTCTCTTTTTCCCCCCCTTTCTTCCCCTTTCTTCTTCCCCCCTTCCTTCTCTCTTTTAACCTCGCCCTCCCCTCCTCCCCCCCCCTTTCTCCCCCCCCTCCCTTTTCCCTTTCCCTCCTTCCCCCTCCCCTCCCTCCCTCTCTCTACTCTCTCCTCCTCTCTCTCCCCTCCTTTTCCTTTGTCTTCCCCTCCCCTCCTCTATCCCCCCTCTCTCTTTTCTCTCCCCTCCCCCTCTCTCCCCTCTCCCCCTCCCCCCTTCTTTCTCTTTCCCCCGCCCATTTTCCCCCTTTTCCCCTTCTTCTCCACCCCCCAAAAAACCCCTTTTCTTCCCCCCTTCCGGGTTGCTCTAACCCCCTTCCCCCCCCCAGTTCCCTTTTAAATTAAAATCCCCCCTTTGCCGAAACCTTTTTTTTTTTTTTTTTTTTATATTATTTTTTTTTTTTTTCTTGCCCTTTGTTTTTTTTTTTCTTTTTTTTTAAAAAAAAACGGGGTTTTTTGGGGGGCCCCCGGGGGAAAAAGGGGGGGAAACCCCCGGGCAGGTTTTGTTTCCCCCCCCAAAAAGGGCAAGACTTCTGTAAGTCCTTTAAAAACCGGTTCCTTTATTAAAAATTTTCTTTTGGGGGGGGAAAGAAAAGGGGTCTCCTTCCAAAACCCTTTAAATTTTGTTTCCCCTTAACTCTCTCTTTCCCCTCTCTCTCTTTTTTATCTCTCTTTTCTCTCTTCTTCTCTCCTCTCTCTCTCTCTCTCTTTCTCTCCCTCTCTCTTTCTCCAACTATCTATCTATCTATCTAGTTCCAGTCACACCCATTCCTGTATCCACATTTCTATCTACACGAATCCGGCCATTACATTTCATCTTGAAGACTCACCAGTTTCCCTTGTTCTTGCGTGATCTACCACAGAAAATAACCATTTCGTAAGAGCATCCTTGACGCAGGTGCGTCTAACTGTCTCCCAGTGTCCAGTTTTGAATTGAAAGAAGTGCCTTTCGCGCGAGAGACAGATATATATATTTATATATATATATATAATATTTATATATATATATATATATATATATATATATATATATAGACAGATAGATAGATAGATAGATAGATAGATAGATAGATAGATAGTCAGATAGATAGATAGATAGATAGGTGGAAAGAGAGAGAGAGATAGACAGAGGGAGAGAAAAAGTTAGAGAGATAGATAGAGAGAGAGAGAGAGAGAACGAGAGAGAGAGAAAGAGAGAGAAAGAGAGAGACAGAGAGAGACAGAGAGACAGAGATTTAGATAGTGGCACAGAAAGAGAAAGACAGAGAGACTGAGAGGCAGAGATTGAGATGTGACAGAAAGAGAGAAAGACAGAGATAGATAGAGAGAGAGAGAGAGAGAGAGAGAGAGAGAGAGAGAGAGAGAGAGAGAGAGAGAGAGAGAGAGAGAGAGAGAGAGAGAGGTTGAGAGAGAGAGAGAGAGAGAGAGAGAGAGAGAGAGAGAGAGGAGAGAGAGATAGAGAGAGGGGAGAGAGAGAGAGAGAGAAAAGAGCGAGAGCGAGAGCGAGAGCGAGAGCGAAGCCTTAGAGTCAGAGACAGACCAACCCCGGGCCTCCGCGAAGCTCCGCCGACCTCACCCGCGGCAAAAGGTGTCAATCGCACGTCATTTTTGAGTGCCATAATTTAGCACTAAGACGGCTCCCAAGACGTGAGGTAAAGACAAAGAGGGTTCAAGATGGAAAACACAAAGAGGTTCTAAGAGGGATTAGCTGCTCGATTGCCGGGTCTTTTGGACAAGCACGCGAGAGTCTTTGTACCCCGACGTCGCTCCAGTGATTTGTCGTTTTGGCTTGAATGATGAACCGAGTGAGTGGTTAAGGGCTGGAGGGCTGAGGGAGGCTCGCCAGTGCAAGCTTTGTTTACCTGATTTGCCTCTAGACTTGCTTACTTCGTTAATTGGGTTTAAGCTAGGTGCTGAGAATCAAGAAGACAGACAGGCAGATAAAAGTGGGAGAGAAAAAAAATTATGCTAATAATGATAACAATACTACTACCACTACTACTATTTCTACTACTTCTTTTTTTACTGCTACTACTACATCGACATAAATGATATTGATACCATTGATAATAATAAAAACAATAATGCTAATAATGATAATAATGATAATCGTAATAATGATAATAATGATAATAATAATATAATAAATAATAATGATAATAATAATGATAATGATAATAACAATAATAATAATGATAATAATGGCAATAATAATATTAATAATAGAATAATAATAATAATAATAGCAATAATAATAATAATAATAATTATTATTATTATTATTATTATTATTATTATTATCATTATCATTATTATTTTTATTATTATTATTATTATTAGTAGTAGTATTACCATTATTATTATTAATCATCA
>NC_051393.1:32178536-32181036 GCF_015228065.2 Penaeus monodon
AGGAAGATACAGAATGTAAGTAAGAAAACAAACAGATAAACAAAAACAAAGTCTCAGAAGGCCAGGAGCAGCATCCTCTCCCTTCGACCCTTCTTGTTGCAAATCCCGATCCCGAACAACAAGGACAAATCGGACAGTTTGAAATAGGAATTGCATGATCATTGCATCATATTATATTTCAGCATATCAGATAGAATATGACAACGTGTGTATCAGATACTGTATTTCAAAATTCAAGTGTTCTAGAGATTGGAATTATTCTGGGAATTTCCCTCCTATTGTTTATTCCTCTGTTTTCATCGGCATTTTAACAGTTGATGGAGAGGAGATTAAGTAAGTTTCGATCCGATTTCATCACAAGAAAATCTAAATTATTTGTCAAAATCTCTTTGCGAGGAATGTTGCACCTGCAGTGAAATAGACGTATGGTAATAAAATCCCCTTTTAAATCCAAGGTATTATTATTTTTTTCTTTTTTTTTTTCTTTTCTTTTTTTCCTTTTTTTTCTTAATCTCTTTTTCCTATTTTACTTGCTTTGCTCTTTTCTTCGCTCTTTTTTTCTCTCTTTTTTCCGTTTCACTTATTTCTTTCGTTCTTTCTGTCGCTCTCTCTCTCTCTCTTTCTTTCGATTTTTTGTCGCTCTCTCCGTCTTTCTCTCTCTCTCTTCTCTCTCTCTCTCTCTCTCTGCTCTCTCTTTCTCATCTTTTCTTCTCTCTTCCCCTCTATCTCTACTCTCTCTTTCTTTCACGCTCTTTCTTCTCCCCAACGTTCTCCCCTTCTCCCTTTTTTCTCTATTTCCTCTTCTTTCTCCCTCTCCCCCCCCCCCTCTCTCTCTCCTTCATTCATACCCATCTTTCTCTCTCTCTCTACCCCCCTCTCTCTCTCTCACCCCTTCTCTCTTTCTCTCTCTCCCCCTCCTCTCTCTCTCTCTCTCTCTCCTCTCTCACTCCTCCCCTTCTCTCTCTCTCCTCCTTCTCTCTCTCTCTCTCTCTCTTTTCCCCTCTCTTTTCTCTCTCTCTCTCTCTCTCTCTCACTCTCTCTCATCTTCTCCTCTCACTCTCTCTCTCTCTCTCTCTCTTTCTATCTATCTATCTATTTATCTATACCTCTTCCCCCCCTATCTGTCTAACTCTTTTTCCCAGCTTCTTTTTCCTTTTTCCTCTCCTCTCCCTCTGTCTCCCCTTTCCTTTCTCTCCCCTTCTATCTGCTTCTTCCCCTCTCTCCCCTTCCTTTTCAAACCTCCCTCTCTCTCCACCTCTTTACCCCTCTCTCCCTCTCCCCCTCTCTCTCCCTCCCCCCCTCTCTCTCCCTCTTCCCCTCTCTCTCCCTCTCCCCCTCTCTATCCCCCCCCTCTCTCTCTCCCTTTCTCTCCCTCTCCCGCTCCCTGTCACCCTCTCCTTCATATACCTCCTTCCGGTCATTGTAATTACCGCTTTTAAAGAGAGCTCATAATGCGATTCAAAAACCCTCTCGGCTGTTCAAATATCAGGTTGATTCACCAGCTATCATTTACTCTATTCATGTAATAATTCGCCAGTGATTTTTATTTATCTATTTATTTTTTTTTTCGTTCTTTCATGTTTTGAATAATCGACGCGCATCATCGCCATTTTTCGTGATGATAAAATACCCACCGATGGCTGAAAAAAGAGGTGTGATCTCGGAACATGGTTTGTTTGACACCGGATCTTCTCATCGCGTTACAGATCATTTGTCGTTTTTCAGGGAGAACTGAGCGAAAACATACACCAGCTAAGCAGCAAATAAATGAATTAATGAATAGACGAACCGATGAATTGAAGAATGGATCAGTAAATGTATAAATGTATGATAGGATCATTGAATTGATTATGAAATGACCTTAAGATTAAAAGTATATATAAGCATTGCTGAATAGTTTAATGAATAAAGCGTATAAATTGATAGATTAGTGAAAAGAATTTTGAAGGAAATTACTGTATGTACACAATGAGTGAATTGATAGGAGAGACGTAACATACAGATTATTTGGAATGAAGAAGAATGTAGAATGAATTACAGAAAGATGGATAACTAGACGAATAAATGGATGAAGTCTTTCCATAAATCGATATATAAATGAATGAACTGATGAATAAATTGATATATGAATGAGTTTATTGATACATAAATGCATGCAGAATGTATGAAAGGACATTATGAATAATGAGTGCATATACAAAGAAATATTCCAATCAATCAATCTAATCTTATTAAAAAGAATTCTTAAAATTCGCAACTTCATAGAAAATGTTTCATTTCAGAAATTATTATTATTCCTTCCGTCTCCTCGTCCTCCTCCTTTGGCCGCGTCCTCCTCCTTCACCACCTTCCTCCTCCTCCTCCTCCTTCACCTCCTTCCTCCTCCTCCTCCTCCTCCTCCTCCTCCTCCTCCTCCTCCTCCTCCTCCTCCTCCTCCTCCTCCTCCTCCTCCTCCTCCTCCTCCTCCTCCTCCTCCTCCTCCTCCTCCCCCCCTACTCCT
>NC_051393.1:32207332-32209832 GCF_015228065.2 Penaeus monodon
CATGTCAAGTGAGGAGATGAACCTCTGCTGAAGGTGAGATTCCAGGTGAACTCTTAACAATGATATTGTAGTCAGATAGAAAGTCTATTTCTGCTCTTACTTTTATTCACTGGTCGCAAGTACAGCACACAACATAAACACAATAAACCATGATTACCACATGACCAGTCTTGATCTCTCCTTGGTTCTGATTGACTCTGGCTCCACTCAGTCTGCCTCTAGTCTCCCTCTGACTCACTGTCTGTCAGTCTCTCTCTGATTCTGGAAGTGAGCATCAGGTTTTTATACATAGTTGGGAGCTTCAGCTGTCTCCCCTAGTCACCGTAGTAACACCTGCAGGACTGACCTGCGCTGGCCTGCTGGGGTCAAATGTCTATGAGGGCTATCAATCATTTGCTCCTAATTCTAAACAAGAGGTCAAGCAAGGGTCAACCAGGTGGCCTTCAGTGAGGTCCAGGTGTCTTCATGAGACTCCGACAGAGTTATTAATTACTTTTGATTTGTTAGGATTAGCTAGTTCAGTACAATACCATCATATTGTAGGGAGAAAAAATAGCTGGACAAAAATTCCATATCTAAACATGCAAGGATATATGCTTTGAACACATAGGCAGCTGGGCCTTCATTCTAACCATGCACGTCTCAGGCGTAGGAGCGTAAGCGTGAGTAATTTGTCGGTTTCCTTCTTTTACAGCCATGAGTCAGGCTTAAAATTAACATGTGGTGATAATAACTGTGTATGCCTATATAAAACATGGTTTCTGCGATGCATTACCATTATTTGTTACATATTCACCAATACCTTAAAACTGAAGAAGCATAAATTCCAACATAACTGAGGATGAGATATCGAACTTTGAGAAGAAGTCATTAAAGAATTAGAGTCAGGTTTAAGTCAAAGGGATGGCACTTATTACACTTCATAATCCTAGAGTGTATTCCATGTATAGTGGTCAACTAAGTCAGTTAAGGGTAGAGCAGGTAATCGACATGTATCTTAAAACTGTGTAAATAAGCGACTGATTAACATGCAAGTACATGGAAATGCAGGTCAACGCAGTTGTTGTGAAAGAACAATATACACACATTCATGGAGAAAGTAGTAACGAAGTACTTACTAATAGGGTACAGTATGCAGAGGAAACAATAATGTTACAACGAAGATCGCAACAGTAAATATGAATAACATAACGGAGAAAACCGAACATGTTAATAATTGAATGGAATTGTTTGTTTTGTGAGAAAATTTTATATATTAAACTGCAATATGAGGACAAAAATTATAATAGACAGTAATAGCACCAATAACACAGTAAATCAATTATGGAATGATTAAGACAGGGGAATGAGGTCTGAGGTTAGTGAGGGTCAGTCAGTTGGGTCTGATCTCAGAATGTAACTTCATTTGTTGTTGTGTCAAACAGTGATGGTAAGAAGTTTTGTAATATAGAGTTAGTAATGTGTATTCATTGAGTGGTGCTTACTTTGAATTTGAAAGAAGACAACTTGTATGTGTGGGTGACTATAGGGAGGGCAATAGTTAATCAGGCAATAATAGCCACACTTTATTTAATAGTGTGGTTATTAGTGCCAGATTTTACTTTAATAGTAGTGAGGAAGTATTGACAGTGCTGGGTAGAATGGCGGCTCCATGATTGTGGTGACGAGGCAGGTGGGCCGGATCTGCGAGGGTGGCGGCATAGAGTGTGGAAACATATCGTCAGCAACTTTGTCAGGAGGGTAGCACAGGCGTGAGGGATCAGCATGAAGTAGTAGGACAGACATGGTGTGGGTAGGCTTGGATCAGAAGAGGACTTGTAGCAGTAAGGGAGGCGAGGAGGCACTTAGACAGGAATACCTTGTCGACAGACAAGGTATTCCTATGGATCGGCAACAGGCATCAGGGATAGTAGGTGAATTAATGATGGCGTTGTGAGGTTCTTGATCACCCCTGCCATGAGATGTTAACGAGAGAGAGTGGTCTTAGTGCAGGTGCATGAAAGGGGTTTTTGCTTGTTGATTTATTGTTGAAGGTAAATGTGAGAACCCTAAGAGACCCTGTGTCCCCAGGGTCGAGGACGAGGTGGTGGAGATGGATCCTGTGTGGCTTGGTCATCTGCCGTGTCTCTCTTCCTCTCTGTCTGAGACGTGTCCTTTATTGTGACTGCTCCCTTCGAGGGCAGATGCTTACTTCCGTCATAGAAGTGTCAAAAGAGAAAGCAGAGCAGGACCGGCGTCCCCCCAAGGAGGAAAGGCAGCTGCTGAGAAAAGAGGTGTCAAACGTACCATATGGTCTTGCTATGTATTGTTTAAAATATGCATGTGTGTGTTGCATGTATGTGTCTATAAATATTTTTATATGAACATATATGTGTGTGCGTTTGGTTGTATAGCATATACATAAGTCAATTTCTGTTACCAGCAGACTACTGGCTGTTTGCCACGTGGATCCAAGTCCCAAATAGGAACCATTCACTCAGCGAGGGCGTAGATGACGATT
>NC_051393.1:32234832-32242332 GCF_015228065.2 Penaeus monodon
GTAGCATATCGCCTATGTAAAAGAGTGAGATTCTCTGTACAATTTGTAGAGTACAATATTTTATTTTGTCTCTGTAGTCACACATCTGGCAGTAGCACTCTCGGCCAGAAGCTGAGGCATGGGGCACAGGACTATGAAGAACTCCATTTTATTTTTGTCAGAGCTGATCTCCAATGAACCTACTTTAGTTTTGATTGGTGTATTCTTCTCCCTCAAGCATCCTAGAGAAACACCAAACAAACATATATACGAACACGACACAGTGAGTATACAAACACTCTTCAGCTTGAAAATAGCCATTCTAACCTCTGTTAGGGTAGGAGGTTCCTCACTGATGGGTGGGTCCAGCAGAGGCACTGAGACATTGCTTGCATCCAAGCTGACTGTTGGAGGGTCTACCTAGTACAACTGCTCAAAATACTCAGCCCAACGTTCACAAACCCCAACATGATCTAAGATGATCCGTCCATCCATCAGACTGCAG
The DNA here is from genome assembly GCF_015228065.2 of Penaeus monodon. Lineage (NCBI taxonomy): Eukaryota > Metazoa > Arthropoda > Malacostraca > Decapoda > Penaeidae > Penaeus > Penaeus monodon. The sequence continues at coordinate 32,235,317 of NC_051393.1, forward strand.
TCATCTGTGAGGAGAACTTAGAGTTCAGTTTTCTCAGGGCTTGGTAGGCAGGACGAAGGTCATTTACCAAGAAATGGCCTTCAGCCTCCTCAGCAAGATTCCTGATGAACTGTGTTGTTGCCTCTTTGCATCAACATAATATATTATCTCCTCAATATCTGATATAATCTTAATAGTTCATACGTCATATTTCTCTCACAGATCTTACTCTTTCAACTTGTATTAATTTGTTTAGACAAATGTAAAGGAAAGTTCACAACTTATTAGAGAATCTACAACTAATTTATTAACTGTAAAGTATTATAGATAGTAAACATGTAAAGTCAATCACATAAATTTATATGTCAATAATATAACATCTGAGTTCATTATAATCCAATACAATAATTATACCAAATTAATTATCCATCTTTTAACTTTAACAAATAACTTGTCACTTTACTCTAATTGTTAACATACAAACTACATAATATAAATTTAAGCAATCTGTTATTAAGAAACCAATGTCAAAGCTTAAAATAGACGTAAGCAGTTAATAAAAGAATTCCTTTCTTCACATACAATGATTGAAATCATAAAAATATTTGTAAACAAATTGAAATACAGAAAATAGTGAGAATTATATTTAGGCAAGATGAATTAATTATACCAAGCAATTTAAAAGACTAAGTTAATGTCTTTACACAATTACTAACTTAAACTCAAGATTATCTCCATCAAAAAGTAAATGAGTTCATTCTGAAAATGGACATAAAATGTCTTGTGCTTAATCAAGCAATCATAATACTGAATTAATATTGCTAAGCCGCAATTAACTCAAGCAAACTTATTCTAGGAAATACTTAATGATTACATACAAAACACAAACTTATTCTTACGCTCTACCGGAAATTAACAATCATCATGACTGTTAAGTCACACTTCCGTAGAGCTGAGATCTCTTAAAAGTAAATCATTAGTTCCTTACTCTCTATGCTAACTCAATATATCAGTACACTTAGAATTCAAATCTATATGTCTTCAATTATATCATTCTTCAAACTTGACAATCAAATCTATAATTATTCCATTATATAATTATTACTTCTAAACTGAACTTAGTCAGATACAATCCTTGGTCCTTTATATAGTCATACATCAATCAAGAAATACTTATAAACTACTTAATACACATTTTCCATAGCACATTCCCGTCCACCATGTTCCCCCTTAAACAAGAAACACTTAAATTGCTTCAATAGGGCTTACCCAAAAATGCCACCAAAGTGACATGGCTGCAAGGTGCTACCAGGGATGACTTTCAAGACCAACTCCAAACTCCTACTCCTACTCCTCCGTTGGTCTGTCTCGACCCGTCTTTTATCCCCGCTATGGGGGCCCTTCCTGTCACACCCTTAGCAGTTATCATGAATATAATTATAATTTCTCTTCACTTATTTGAAAACTATCTGCGTCAGGACTTTCCTATGTCCCAGCAAATTTTCAACTGTATTTATCACTTTAACTTTTGTCTATCTGCCTTCCGTGTTATTTTCTTGATACCCGACTTGAATATTGTGATATATCTAGTGATCGCCTCCAACTAGTTGTTTTCGTATTCGTGGCTTCTAGAAGCTTCTGTTAGTCATGTGCTCAGTTTGACGTCATGGGTCATTTATCCTGTTTACCATCTTTTCATCTGACCATAGCTTCTGGACTTCGTCCTCATCTTCGCCGTATTGTTCTATTTTTTGATGTTGCGACCGGATGGTGCATCCGCTCTGCCTCGCATTGTTTACGAATAATGCGTATCTGTCCACGACAACTGTTCCTTGTCCCTTCTCAGCAGTGTCCGAGCCCTACGCACCATGGAGTGATGCAAGACTTGATTCCCATTCAGCTGAGCCTTGCGACACGCTTCAGTGGCCTCTAATGTCTACAGGGAGATGGAATTCTGCCTTGCCCTCGGGTGTACACCAATGGACTCCTGAGCTGCTTCGAGTGCTACGCACTTGAAGAACTCCCACAGAGCAACTGGGTCCGTCAGGTTGTCGAGTTCTGTGAATCAGTCAGAGACTGCCATGGTGAACCCATGGGCACACTCCTCCTCCCTTAGTCTGTCCAGGTGAAACACCTTTAGGTGGCCACTGGAGGGACGGGGAGTTTTGAAGTGGACTCACAGGGTAGCCACAACCAGCCTATGGTCGGTGCCACAGAACTCGGCAATCCGGTAAACCCTGCAGTTCTGGAGGATCAGGAGCCAGAGATCCTCATTTTCTGGGACCTAGCAAAGTCCCGGAGAAGGAGGCTATTCTCGCTACTGGGATCAGCTCCCGAGCCATGGGGTCCGACAGACATCTCATAGCCAGCTCGGTCACAGCCGCATACCACATTGAAGTACCCGAGAACAATCTCGCCGGGGGTAATTGTCTGCCACAGATGCGAGTTTGGCATAGAACGCCTCTTTCACATCATATTCCTCGAATAATTAACCGAAATTAATGCATCCATTTCGGTTACTTATTCGTCCGATGTATATATGCATACATATATATGGATGTGTGTCTGTATATATGTATACACACACACATGTATATTTATGTGTGTATACACACACACACACACACACACACACACACACACACACACACACACACATATATATATATATATATATAATATATATATATATATATATATATATATATATATATATATTATGTGTAAATAAATATATAACACACACACACACACACACACACACACACACACACACACACACACACACACACACACACACACACACACACACACACACACACATAGGGTTCACTTCAGGGTGTTTCACTTGGACAGACTGAGGGGGAAGCAGTTTGCCCGGATGTTCACTTCTGCTGTCTCCGGTCGATTCGCAGAATTTGAAAACTCAAAGGATCCCATATCTCTGTGGGATTTATTCTTGACACATTGGTGAACACCCGAGATCAAGGCAGAATTTCATCTCACAATAAACGCTGGAGGCCACATATGCATGTTATATGGCTCGCCTAATTGGCAATCGGGATTTGCGGTGTTCCTTGCTGTTCAGGACTGAGATGCTGTCGAGAAGAGATAAGGAACACTAAATCAGGAATCTTAGGTTTAGACGTCACCTGGACAAAGACCAAGATTCAAGATTTTAGGGACCTGCTAGGAGAATCTGTTCAGTTGGTATATGCATGTGATGAAGGTAATGAAGTCACTGAAAGATTTACATCCTTGGTAGTTCATGACTGACGGATTGGTCTGGCAGCAGGTGCACCTGAACAGAAGACCAACCTGATCCTGCCAGGTTTCCTTATGACAGTGAAACCTGGATGCTATCAAATGCCTTGGGATCGCGTCTTGATGCTTTTTGTAACAGCGCTGAATCAAAGGGTACTGTTGGCAGGATCATGTGTCCAACCGATTGTGATGTGAGACCAGCTTAGGACCTGTTACCTGCACATCCCGGACAGTGGTGCCTTTTTGGTACTATTGTACCAAATTTACTTTTACATGCACCAAATACGTTTGGTACAATGTTAGCAAAAATGACAAAAATTGGTACCAAATATTGTCCTAAAACCAGACTGTCCCTGTCCTGAACACGAATGTGGAGATTCGAAGACACACTGATACAACTCGGTGGTGATTGGCCGGTCTGGCATTCTGTCTGAGGTATCCGAAGTGTATCCGAAGCGAGAGATTCAGAGATATGTGTTCAGAACAGGGACAGGTCCAACAATATTCCCCATTCAGTATTTTCCTGACCTGCAATGCATGTACCACCTCATCTGTGCATTCCTTATCAAGAAAATTGAGTGCAGAAAGAAGTACCCACGTGGAAACTATGGAAAGTGACAGTGATATACAAGGCACACAAAAAAATAAGAAAATACACGTAAGAACATGAATTGCAAGATAGGTGGCTGCATGATCCGAGATTTTTCTCGTGACTCTCTAAAGTCAAAATTCAGGAAATAAAGCATTTGCGATGTATGTAAGTCTGTGATGTCAGGGAGTGTAACACAACTTGAAAGGCATCGTAAAACCGAAAAATATTTGAAAAGTGTACTGACCAGAGATAAATCCAAGCCAGCAAATGGCTTCTTCAAGCCAGCAACATCCTCAATTTTTGAAAATGGGTTGCTGCATCAGAATTAAAACTCAATTCGCCCATCGCTATCATGGATCACTCGCCAGGACTTGTGGCAAATGTAGCCCCAAGACTCAAAAGTTGCGAGCAACATGTAGTGTGCAAGAACGAAGACAACAGCTGTCTTCCGCCAAGAAAAGTAAGTTTTCTCTAATTACGGACGAGTCACCGGATTTATCAACAGTAAAAGAGTTTGTTTTCATTCGGCTTCATGATGTAAGTATTCAGAAAAAATGACAATTTTACGTGCTTACTGGAAGTCAAAGACAGGGTGTATATATATATATATATATATAATATATATAATATATATACAATATAATATATATACATATATATTGTGTATGTGTGTGTAATATATATTATATATATATATATATATATATATATATATATATATATATATATATATAATATATATATATATATATTGTATATATTTTTGTTATGTATATATATATATATATATATATATATATATATATATATATATTATAATATATATATTATATATATATATATATATATATATAATATTATATATATATATATACGTATATATATATATATATATATATATATATATATATTATCTATATCTATATCTATCTATCTATCTATCTATCTGTCTATCTATCTATCTATATATCTATTTGTCTGCCTATGTATGTATGTATATATATATATATATATATATATATATATATATATATATATATATATATATATATATATATATATATATATATACAGAAAGAGAGAGAGAGATAGGTATGTGTATTTGCGTGTGCCCACTCATCAGAAGTGTAAATTAACAAACACATATATCCACATTCACGCCAAATATGTTTATTCAAACGGTTATCCAGAAAGGTGAATAGACAACTATCGATCATTGACATCCAGTGGAAAAAGTGCCAAAAGAAAGCGACGTCCACTCGCGTGTTATTTCCACCTGACAGGTCATACGCGCTTTGCCACCGTGGCAATAACTCTCCTGATCAAAAGAGGAGGGACAGCGCGCAGGAGGGGGAAACGGCAAATGCAACCATCGCCAAAGCATACAGGGTTAAGCTGTCCGTGTGCATGACGATCGCATGGCACGAGCAGGCGAGTCTAGGACAATAGGGCCTCGGGCCATGCTCTATTTAGAGAGGTTTGTTCTATCATCCGCTAATGGCACCGCGCGTATAAACATCCGGCATCGATCATCCAATCAGCGGCCTAGCCATGCGTGACGTTACATCCGGTCCTGACCTGACCAATCAGTGTGTCTGGAAAGCGTGTGACGTCACTAACCTTCGCCTTTCACTGGATTGTAAGAACGTTATAGAGAGTTCCGAGTTCCCTTGTTTCTGCATTAGCATATTGGGACTGGCCATTGTCCAGCGCCGCGGAAATACACAGCTTTCCAAACATGTGTCCTGCATTGTTCAGCGCAGTGTTGATTCATTCATAAATTGCAACATAAATATAGCGGGAAACCGGCGATCATAATTTTACTTTTTGTGGGCGGCAAAAAGAAGGGAAAAATATGGATATTTATAAATATGCTTCCAAAACTCATGTGCGTGAAGTGAACTGAATCTCATTATTGCGGGGTCGATGGTTGTGAATTTATTTGAAAAGATTTTTTGTTTTTGTTTTAAACAAAAGCTGGAAAGCATTTGATTTTTACTTTTTTTTTCTTTTTCCTTTATTTTTATTTCTTTTGCAATAGAAATGACTACCATTTTTTTAGCAACATCTAGGCTTTCCTTAATCTGTTCATGAGGCCAGCCATTTCAAATGTAAATGCTTATCACGTGAAGACATAATACATAATTTCCTTATCATGACCCTGCAATCCTTGAGTGAATGTCAGGTGCCATGCCACTGCGCTCTACACACACACCAAAGGAAAAGAACATTAAAAACAAACTTGTAATTAAGATAATCGGAATGACTTTAAGCCTTCGCGTTTAGCATCTTTTCCGGCTTGGCTAAATTTAGATTCCACTCGGCGATACGTCTTTGCAACATCCTGAGGAACCTCGTCATTTCTGTGATTGCAATCTCATCATTAACGTAAAATATAGTTGAGCCTTATGCTAGATCGTTAAACATTTTCAGTGACGATTTTATCATAATAGTTTTTTTTTCTCTCTCTCCATCTCTCGTTCAGTCTCTCTCTTACTCTCTGGTTCCTGCCTTTCTTCTCTATCTCTGTTGTATCTCCTACCCCCCTTTTCTATCATTGTTATATCTTATCCTCACATATCTTCACTATCAACACCCTGCCCCCCCCCTACACGAAAAAGGAGGAGAAAGGGGCAAAAAACATGCTTTTGAACTCATCAACACTTGCTCTCTCGCAACATCCGGCGCTGACAAGGAAACAAATACCCTTATTGTTATTCTTATCTGGCGACGCTGACATATTTCCTCAAGGATAAAGCTGACATGCCAATTATTCACACGAGTTTGAAAGTTTCGTTTCTTGCTCCGTAGACTTATGTGCCGGTGTGAGGACGAACGAGAGAGAGAGAGAGAGAGAGAGAGAGAGAGAGAGAGAGAGTGATAGAGAGAGAGAGAGAAAGGGGGGGTAAAGATAGATCTATAGATAGAGAGAGAAGGTGGGGTAAAGAGAAAAAGACAGAGAGAGAGAGAAAGATTAGACAGACTGACTGACCGACTGAGAGAGGGAGGGAAGAATAAGGAAAGAGGTAAAAAGCGAGAGTGAGTGACAATTAGATGCATAGAATGATAGAAAGGTATATATATAGACAGATGGAGAGAGAGAGAGAGAGAGAGAGAGAGAGAGAGAGAGAGAGAGAGAGATTAGACAGACAGACAGACTGACCGATTGATAGATATGGAG
>NC_051393.1:32277891-32280391 GCF_015228065.2 Penaeus monodon
ACAACACACACAACACCAACAAACACACAACACACACACACACACACACACACCACACACACACACACACACAATATATATATATATAATATATATATATATATATATCATATATATATTAATAATATATATACATACATACTACATACACACATCTATATAGTATATAGATAGATAGATAGATAGATAGATAACATTATATATAATATATATATATATATTATATATATATATGATATATGAATATATAGTATATATATATATATATATTATATATCATATATATATATATATATATATATATATTATATAATATATATATATGTAATAATATTATTATAATGTGTGTGTGTGTGTGTGTGTGTGTGTGTGTGTGTGTGTGTGTGTGTGTGTGTGTGTGTATGTGTGTGTGCATGTAATCTCTCTCTCTCTCTCTCTCTCTCTCTCTCTCTCTCGCTCTCTCTCTCTCTCTCTCTCTCTCTCTCTCTCTCTCTCTCTCTCTCTCTCTTTCTTTCTCTCTCTCTCTCTCTCTCTCTCTCTCTCTCTCTCCTCTCTCTCTCTCTCTCTCTCTCTCTATCTCACTCTTTCTCCTTTTCTCTCTCCCTCTCTCTCTCCTCTCCCTGTCTATATATAATATATGATATTAAATACATATATATATATATATATATATATATATGAATATATATATATATATAACACATATATAAATATATATAGATATATATATATATAGATAATATATATATATATATATATATATATAATATATATATATATATATATATATATATATATATATGTATTATATGTATATATATATAATATATATATATATATATATATATATATATATATATATATATATATATATATTATCAGAAGAGAAAAAGTCGACCCCAGCATCAGTTCCTCCAGACCCTGAGCTCCCTCTCATGGTGTCGCTGGATGGATGAAAATTAGAATTGTCGGCAAATGCAGATTAATGTGTGATTCGTAGATGATTTTTCTCCCGAGGGGAAAAAGCGATATATCTGTGAGGCAATAAATAAACGCGGAAAGGTTGGATGACAATTTTAAAGAAGCTATTGGAAGTAATTGCGTTTCGTGCCTCTCGCTCTCGCATTAAAATCCCACGAAACTAATACGTCTCAAAACTATATATTGTTTTTATATGCAAATATTTTCTGTAATTGCTCTCGTAGTTTCGCTTATCGAAATGGGGTTGTGCGTATTGGGAAAAGTTAAGATTAATAAGAATCCATTCTGAATGACTCCATTAGCAATATTATGAGCACCGGAGTTTGGACGAAAAAATGATGTCGTAAACAACTTTTTTTTTGCATAAATTGTTCAACTTGATATTTAGTTTTGTTTCCTTGCGATTGCAGCATATAACAAATCATTTACTTTTAAATTCCATTTAAAAAGGCGACTGTTAACGTACACCATTTGTTGCAAATAATGCTGTTAAATTTATGATATTTTTCACTTTAGGCTTCTGAATGGAATTTATAGTAATTGAATAAGTGTGTATCGTGAAGGGCGAAGCTATTATCATTAAGTCAGATTCTACATCTTTTATTCACATCAAAGTAAGAGTCGTTCTTTCTCGAGCTCAATGCAGTATTAGTTCCGAACACACATAAATCCCAGTAAGAGTTATTAGAACAAGATGACTCTTCACGCCGCCGCTATAGAACAGAACACGAGGTGATGGTGAACAACTGCTCGTCCTTGCGCTGTGTTCAGAGATAACGTTGAAAGCGTCATTTGTGAGGAGGACTGTTTTACGAGAGTAAGTTAACGTGTAACTTCTTTACTCTCTTATTCGAACGAAGTGTTCTAGCCTTTCCAGGGAGACGGACAGCGTCTTTGATTTATACATTCATTAAAAATCTCACACTCGCTAATGACGGTTGTATGGTAGAAGATTTTAGTTTGTTAAATATGCTGTTTAATACTACGTGAAATGCCACGGAGCACTGAGTAAGAATGTAAACGCTTCCTCAGTGTGTAAGGTAAATACGTTACACAGTTTATTTATTTATCATTCTTTATGGCAAATGAAAATCTTGTAGCCAGATTCTTCACCTTTTCATTGTTACATATAGTTTTGCAATTACAAAGACGGCCATTATTGTCATCATTATTGCTAATGTTAAGAAGTAATTGTAATGCTATCAGAGTACGTCTACACCGCAGCTATATCCACGTTAATATAAAAAATCTAAACCAAAAAAAAATATATATAAAGCCAATAATAATGAGACGAACAATATATAAGTAGTAGCAATTGGACACGCATCACATGGATCATAAACCACAGGCAAATTACATAATAGCGACTACGAGTATGCTAAGGAAAATGATAAGAGGAATTAGGATAAAAACAGTAATAACAACGCCGTTTATAACATGAAGAGTGTCGAAGAAAGAGTTAGCCGAAAAGTCCGACAGCGATGAGACGCCATTGAATATTCTCTCGGCGGATTCTCCT
>NC_051393.1:32300391-32302891 GCF_015228065.2 Penaeus monodon
CCAGCGGAGCGCGCGGAGACTGCTTGCTTGCGAATGTGTTTTGTCGTGTTTTGAATTTTATCTTGCATACCATCATAGCGATCTGTTGACTTTCACCAAGCTTGAACTTTTCTTTTTTCACTAAATGTTATATATGCATACTTGCATGGATGTATCCACACACACACACACACACACACACACACACACACACACACACACACACACACACACACACACACACACACACACACACACACACACACACACGTGAATATCAAGAGAGAGTAAGTCACAGCATAGCATTATTGTATATATATATTTATATATACACACACACATACATACATACATACATATATATATATATATATATATATATATATATATATATATATATATATATATATATATATATTCACTTTGTTCCAAGGTAATATTGACATTTATTGTATTTATTGGAATTGTTGTACTAGACGTTTCTTTCTAAAAGACATGGTAGAGCATTTTCTTTTAGCTTGTCATTGTAGTGAACTTATGTAGTCATCTTAACTGATATAGCCTGTTTCTAACTTTTAAAAAAGTGTATCTCTTCAGTGCTTTTCACCCTAGATCTTCGCTATGCTGTGAATTTCATCCCCAACTTTCTCTTTAGATCCAAACTGTGAAGCCATTGCAAGCCATATTCACAAACCGATTTTGTTTTTGTCCTTTTTATACCGTATGTACCGAGATTTCTATCCCATACCTAATGCACAGCGCAATTTCCATCCCAATTAGTAAATATCAATTGATTTGCTCTACCTCTTCCTCTCCCTCCCTCTCCCTTTGGCCTCCCTCGCCCCTCCCTCTCCCTTTGGCCTCCCTCGCCCCTCCCTCTTCTCCGTCCTTCCCTTAACGCCTCTCCTTGCCCATTTTCTCTCCTCCGTTTCTCTCATCTTCTGTCTCCCTTCCCCTCTCTCTCTCTTCCCCTCTTCCCTTCCCTCCCTTTCTTAGTCCCAGTTTACATATCTCTCCTTCTTTTCTTTTCACTCCCTCTTATTTCCCCCTATCACTTACCTTCCTACTTTCCTATCTATCCTTTTCCCTCGTTCGCCTTCTCTCTTTCCTCCTTTTCTTTCATTTCTCTCTCTCTCTCTCTCTCTCTCTCTCTCTCTCTCTCTCTCTCTCTCTCTCTCTCTCTCTCTCTCTCTCTCTCTCTCTCTCTCTTTCTCTCTCTCTCTCTCTCTCTCTCATCTCCCCTTTTCTCCCCCTTCACCTCCTTTCCTACCTTCCCTATCCTTTGCCCTCTCTATCTTTTCTTTCTTCTTCCCCCTTCTCTCTCTCTCCTTCTACTCCTTCCCCTTCCTCTCCCTCTCTCCCCTCCCCTTCATCTCCTCTTCCCTTCTTCTTTCTCTCACTTGCCTTCTTCACCCTCCTTTTCTTTCCTCTCCCACTCCCCCTTCTCTTTCCATTCTCTCTCCTTCATCCCTTCCCTGTTTCTTTCCTCTCTTTCTCCCCGTTTCTCTCCTCTCTTTTTCTTCCTTCCCCTTCCTCTTTATATTTCCCTATGTTTTCCTTTCCCTTTCCATTCCTCTCCCTTTTGACTTTCCCTTTTCCCTCCCTCTCATCAAACTTCTCCTCTTATCTTTTCTTTCTTTTTTCCCCTTCTTCCTCTCTCTCTCTCTCACCCTTTCTCCCTCTCTTTTTTCTTACCCTTTCTCTCTCTCTCTCTTGCTCGCCCTTTCTCCCTCTCTCTCTTGCTCACCCTTTCTCCCTCTCTCTCTTTCTCACCCTTTCTCCCTCTCTCTCTTGCTCACCCTTTCTCCCTCTCTCTCTTGCTCACTCTTTCTCCCTCTCTCTCTTTCTCACCCTTTCTCCCTCTCTCTCTTGCTCACTCTTTCTCCCTCTCTCTCTTTCTCACCCTTTCTCCCTCTCTCTCTTGCTCACTCTTACTCCCTCTCTCTCTTTCTCACTCTTTCTCCCTCTCTCTCTTTCTCACTCTTACTCCCTCTCTCTCTTTCTCACTCTTTCTCCCTCTCTCTCTTGCTCACTCTTACTCCCTCTCTCTCTTGCTCACTCTTTCTCCCCCTCTCTCCATCTCTCTCTTTCTCACCTTTCTTCTTCCTCTTCTCTTCTCTTTCTTTCCCTCTTTTCCTCTCCTTTCTTCTCCCTCTTCCTTTTTCTACTCCTATACTCTTCCCCTTCCCCTTGCTCCGCCCTCTTTCCTCTTCCTCTTCCTCTTCCCCTTCCTCCTTCCCCTTCCTCCTTCCCCTTCCTATTCCCTTTCCTCTTCCCCTTCCTCATTCCCCTTTACTCCTCCCGCCTTCCTCTTTCCCTTCCTCTTCCCCTTCCTCTTCCCCTTCCTCTTCCCCTTCCTCTTCCTCTTCCTCCTTCCTCCTTCCTCCTCCTCCCTTCCTCTTCCCCTTCCTCTTCCCCTTCCTCTTCCCCTTCCTCCTTCCCCCTTCCTCTTCCCCTTCCTCTTCCCCTTCCTCCTTCCCCCCCTTCCTCCTTCCCGTTCCTCTTCCCCTTCCTCCATCCT
>NC_051393.1:32375391-32377891 GCF_015228065.2 Penaeus monodon
GTAAGTAGCTGAAAGGAGGCTTATTGGTCGGTAGTTTTTTTAGATCCTTTCTGTCCCCTTTTTTATGTATCAAAACATTGTTGCATTTTTCCAGGCTTTCGGAGTTTTCCCGTTGATAAGGCATTTGTTAAAAAGATTGGCTAGTTTCACTGTTGCAATTTCTCCTGCATCTATTATAAGGTCTATACTAATTCCATCTTCCCCCGGTGTTTTCCCCCTCTTCATCCCTTTAAGCGCTCTTTTTATTTCTTCTGTTGTGATGTTAGGTACGTCTCTAGTTACCGCATTCGCTTCTATCCATGGCTGTTCATTTGAGTTGTATAGATCCCTGTAGAAGTCCTCCACTATTCTTATGATTTCATTCTTATTGTATGTTACTTCTCCATCTGGTTTCTTTATTGCATACAATTGATTTCTCCCTATACCGAGTCTCCTTTTAACTGTTTTCATGAAAGCAGGTAATTAGGAACCCTGAAGTCCGTGATTCGCTGACCACTTCCATTTAAGGCATCACCAGGCAGGTTTGCAGAGGTGTTGGCCACCCACAGCTCAAACAGGTCACATCCATAGGTGCATGACATTAGATTTTTGTGAATTGATGTTAATAGTGTCGACAGATATGAACCAACTTTCGGTCAGTCAGAGGTGAAATAGCTAGAAATGGCAGCAGTGACGGAAAGTGCCTGTATAATGGCACTGATAATTAATCATTTATTTGGCTTTATATAATTCCTTATTGTGTATGTTCCTACTGATATGTAAAATCCTGAAAGATATATTTAGAACCAAAGTCTTTTCTTTGTACGAGTTGACTTTGATGCTATACAAATCTGCAGTCAAAATGGTTATGAGGTACCTGTTGGATTTAATGACTAGGAAATCAACACTCCAGATTATTTCACTAAAACTTAGTAAATTTTGAGTTGAAATTAGGCAAGAGATTGATTAAGGACATCAGAAGGAAAGACCATTCGCACAGCTGTCCAATACATCTGATGGTCTGTGTTCCACTGATGACTGGAAAGGGCATTGTTGTTGTGTCCCCTAGATACAGCATACCTATGTTGAGACAGACACTTAGTGAGGCGGTTTCGCCAAAGTACTGCTTATCACAGGAGGCACAAGGAGCAACATAGGTGCCCACCTTCGATTTACTGGGAGGGTTAGTGTGGACCAGGTTGCAACAGAGTGTTGACCTGGTAAAAGATAAGCCTGCAGTTAACAGAGAGTGTAGATCTCCTTAGTGTAGGGCAGGCTGAAGACGGGCAGGTGAAGTCTCTTTAGGAGAGGAGGTATGGTAAAAAGTATGCCACATCCTGGAGAACGTAACGTCGAGAACATGACGAGTATAGCCCAGTTTAGAGAATGAATGATGTAGGAAATCAATCTCTCCATCTAGGTACTGGGGGTCACAGATGTGGAGGACACAGAGGAACAGTGAGGTGGCAACACCTCTCTTCACATGGAGTAGATGGTACGAGAAGAAGTGTATATACATTTTGTTGTGCATAGGTTTCCTGTTTACAGAGAAGTGGTAAACAGAGCGATGGACTAGGATGTTCAAGAGAGGGAACTTGTTATCAACCTCCCATTCCACTTTAAAATGGATGGAAGGAGAGAGTGAGTTCAGCTGCTGGGAGTAGAAGCGACCTTCAGTCACACAAAAATTAATTAGCTGGAGGAGGACGTCGTTGGGCAAAGCGAGTCTAGGATCCTTGGGTGGAGCATCCTCAGAGGGAAAGCAAGGATGTCATCAAGTGGGACCTTGGTGAACAGAGAGTCGACATCCTGGTCGCTGGTGAGATACCATGGACACGGGAGATGAAGTCCTAAGAGTGGCAAAGGTGAACCAGAAAAAAAGATGCAAGAGTGCGCATCACAAATCACCAGGAGGATTTGATGGGGAGCAGAGATACTCCCGGCTTATGGATTCTGAGAGAGGCGAGGGTGATGACCTTGAACTCTGGTAGACTTCAGAAAACAGGTTGCTAACTCTCAGGCGATGGTGGAAGGTAGCGGCAATACATTCTCAGGGGTCATTATTCAGGAACACATATGTGGAGGCGTCATGCAACAGGTCCTGGGCCTGTTGTAGGTTGGAGGCACGGTCGAGGACCACCACCAAGTTACCCTTGTCAGTAGGCAAAATAGTGACATCCTCCCTATGCAGACTTTGAAGGACCTAAAGGGCCTAATGAAATTAACTACATCCTTGTTAGTACACATATATGGAGCACTAGGTCTGTAGTTCCAATTGCAGATTGGTTATCTCTACATTCCTAGAGACTGGTGCGGGATATGGGTGGTGTTATGATCCTATTGCCTGAGGTCCCCATTAGTGACTGCTGTCAGGGAGGGGTCTCCAACACGAGGGATATTTGCAGCATACGCACTGAAATGAAGTCATTTGGCTCGAAGATCCATGCCACCCTGGTAGTCTGGCAGACCTAATAAAGGTACAAGTAGAATTTATTCTGAGCTGTCCTGCAGACCATCAGAC
>NC_051393.1:32402891-32407891 GCF_015228065.2 Penaeus monodon
GTGTGTGTGTGTGTGTGCATCAGTTTACTTTGTGGCTGACGGTAATACCCTTCTCCAGAAGAAGCTCAACCATGGAACTGTCTCATCCCCCCTAAGTTTCTGTACACCCTATGTTATTACGTCCGAAAAAAAATCTACATTTTACTTGGTCCCTGAAGATTTGTATTAGTTTGCATTCTTTGTATTTAGAGTATCGTTCGATTTTACAACATTTATGTAAATCTTAAGAAAGATTACACAGACAGAGCAACAGAGCCTTCCATGGTATTGCTGATCTTTGGTGAGGCGTGATAATGTATTTGATAGTTGAGGCTGAGAACCAATTGCTTTCTAATGGTTGTAACATTACGACTTGCAGGCTGACTGCTAATTGGTCAATCGGCTACCGAACTGGCCACTCTCGGCAGCTTAAGGAATAAGTTTACAATGTAAAGACTGAACTTTCAATGTGCACTACATTATAAAATATAAGTAAATGAGTAAATGACAGATGACTAAGTAAAATAATATAGTATATCATGCAATAAAAGGATCGCAAGGTACTACGTAGTAAGTCAGTTACAACGTCCTCGACCTTGTAACGAATTGGTTGTTTTGAGTACCCCGGCGGGAGGGCCGAATACTCAAAACAGTTTACAAAGTTTTCTCTCTCGTCCAAGGCGTTACACTGGCAAGTACTCCGCGACCGATTCTCGAAACAAAAGTAACTCGTAAGTTACGACAGATCTGGGGTTGTCGTTCGGGTTTCAAGTCGGATATAATAGTTAATTTCGCGATTACTTAGTCGACGACATATGGCTTTTCGTAGTATACCATTTTGCCTATTTAATACCGGGAAATTGAAATTGTTTGGTTATTTCATTACTTGCCATGCTCTATTTTTATAAATTAGATATCATTTGAATGTGAATTGTGTTGACTGACAAACACAAGTCTGAAACTGCTAACTGCTTATCTTCACGACTGAGCCTTGCAGACACTATAGTGAAGTCTTAGATCCTGCCCATGAAAGGGATACACATTTATTACGACATTACAAATTTCCTTGACTCCAACTAAACGAAACTGTCTAAAATTATTTTTCCAATGTTGCAGTTACTCTTCCGTACGTGTTGGTTTATCTTTATTTACTTTATCGGGTAAAATTATATTTTTTGGCTTATAATTTTACGTACTCTACCCCTGCATCACAAAGTTTCGGTTCACTCTGTACTACTGTAATGCCCGAAGAAAAAACTATATCAAATTATATCAAATGGGGGATTCTATAAATACAACATGAAAACAGGAAATAATGTTGGCATAAGCAATCACCAAGTGTTTGCAGTCATAACTATGCTTGGGATCCACATGAGGAAAAATGTATATTTTCTGTCTGAAAATGACTGCTAGATTGTGCTATGGGACGCACAGTTATTCAGACAAATTTATCGTCGTTAATTTATTTAAACAACGCTTGATTGAATCTTTGGGAATATTACGCGGGGAGACCGGCACACGGCCTTTCATCATAGTGTTGGCGGTCGTTTGTAAGGCGTAGTAATAAGAAGTGAATTCCCATTGGTTGTTACGTTTCCCAGGCTAGCTGCTGATTAGTCAATCGTCTACCGAACTGCCCTCTCCTGGCTACCTGTGGAATTAACTTACAATTTAAACGTTGACCTTACAACGTGTTTACTACATTGTAAAACTTTATTGAGTATGGGTGATTGCAATGTCGTAAGATCGGAAGGTATGTCTTCGACCATGTAACGGACGGGTTCTTTTGATGATTGCGAGCTCATTCTCGTCATTCTTTCCCTAATTCATTCCTCTCCTTCGGACAGTCTCTACCCGCCTCCTTCACTTTTTCGCTCTCTCCGTCTTTGCCCCTCATTTCCTCTCATTTTCACTCACACTTTCTTCTGCCTCCCCTTTTACTCCCTCTTAATTTCCGCACTTTTTTGTTCCTTTACATTTACCCACATCTTTCCCACCATCTCGTCTTCCTTGTATCTTATTTTCTCACTTTTCAGCCTTATCTTCTGAATTCTCCCTTCCCTCTTTCTCTGTGTCCCTGTTTCTCTCTTTTTTGTGACCGTATCTCTTCTCCGTTTTCTTTGCGCCACTTCCCCGGTATCACCTCTGTCGTTTAAAGATTCTTAAATTAGAATCTGTATATATTGTGATTCAAAAATAGAATGCTATGGTGTCTTATGAGCATGGCTTTCATCAAACACTAACTTCATTTGAGGCTTGACATTTTCCCTCAGTGTCCTGTCAAAAGTTACAGTCAAATTATTAATATTCGCCAGTTTTTAAGGAGAGATGCCTTTTCTGCCAAGTCGTCACCCGCTATATTTGGAAACGATGAGTGACTGGTTCCTCTCGGTCGTGAAATCTGATTCTGTGTCCTTTCCGTGTTACGTTATGGGCTTAATACCTATGGCCGTGAGAGTGAGTTCAGGGTTTCAGTGTGTCGTTGAGTTAAAAGTCAATCTTTTTCGTTGTCTAATCATCACAGATCAATCGGCAAATAAAACAAAATCCTGAATACACATAGATGTAGAAGCATACAGTTGATATAGTGTGAAATTATAAAGGATCCAAAATTAAATACAAAATAAGCGTCCCACCAAATGCAACACAAATCTCCTCTCACGGCACACTTCCGTGAAGGAAACCTCTGGGTCTGCGGAGGAATCAAGCTTGCTTCTTCATCCATCTATTTAGCATTCCACTAACGACATCAATCTTGCAGGAAGTATCAACACTCTAATTCATAGAGTGGCAATTAATCCCCCAGTAAAGGAATGTCTCTCTAAATACTGATACGACAAACCCAAAAACACAGTGCTCTCGATACATTTTCGTCGTTAAACAGATTCTGGGAATTATGATAGGCGTCCGAACTTAAAATGCCTAAAATGAGATATCATTTGCCAGTATTGGTTTATGTCTATCTAAGGTCAACGATATATATTTCCACTCGACACTGTCAGAATTGCTCGAATGTGCAAATACCTGTTGTATTTTGAAAGATCAGTGCATGCTATACAGCGAAAAATAGATAGCTCTTGCTGGCATTTTCATCCTTATTATTATCGTCATTACTAACATCATATCCTGACGCAGTATTAGTGTTGCTTGTACTACCATTACAATTGTATGTACACATGCGCGCGCGTGCACACACACACACACACACACACACACACACACACACACACACACACACACACACACACACACACACACACACACACCACACACACCACACACACACACACACACACACACACACACACACACACACACACACACACACACACACACACACACACACACACACACACACACACACACACACTATTGTCGTTATTATTATGATCATTCTTATCATCATTATTAGTATTATGACAGTTATGATTATCCTTATTTATCATCATCAGTGTTGGTATTATTATTATTATCATATATTAACGATTGCTACTAGCAGATATTGATCTTCTGTTATTGACTAATTCATTCATTTATTGAAAATGTTCTGCCGCGCCAACATCGAAAGTCACTAACGGTGTACTGAAAACATAACGACAGGGTGGGGCATCATGTGGCGAAAAGGGTAAAATGAGTCAAGGATTAGGATAAGAAGAAGAAGAGAACGAAGAAGGAAAAGGAATGGGAGAGAAGAAAAGACCGTGCAAAATCAGTTGATGCGAGGGCTGAGGTCCAGAGAGGGGCGGTCCCCTACATTGGGCCTCAGTCCCCGTCTCCTAAGCCCCCCCACGACAGCAACGAGCAAGGACTGGGTTGATCACTATGAACGTTATTATAGCCTCCGCCACAATGAAAAGATTTATTGGTCAATGTGCTTCTTGATTAATTAGTTAAATGGTATATGTGTTACATGGTCAGAAAATAATATCAAGTGGAAAATTACTGACAGATTGTGATGAACATTTCAGAGGCTCAGCCATCATTAGATAAGTTCTGGGGGTGAACTTACTTCCATAAGGATCAAGGATTCAAGGGTCCAATGAAACGATTTAGGGAAGAAAATGTGCTAATGTTACCTGTGGTCGATGTGTATCTTAAACTGAATTTATTGACGCTGGTGGAGATCTGCGCTCCTAAACCGGCTTCTTGTTGCTTTCTAGCCTTCGTTATTACTAAATATATTTGCTATTTTCACTAATGTCATTATTATTGTTAATAATGATATATTTGTGATCCCTGTTACCGTAACCATTGTCATAATTATTATTGTAATTAGTGGTACTATTATAGTTATTCTTTGTTATTATTTTTGTTACTAGTACAAATACCATTACCATTGCCATTATTTACTACTAATATGGTTGTTATCAGCATTATTATAAACATTATCACAGTGATTACTGATACTACCATACTTATTACGTCATACATTAATACAGCCACTTTTTTTAATCACTAATATATTTTTTTTTTTTTATTTAGTCTATTATTACAGAACATTTTAGGTATTTCAGAATCTTGTTTGTATTAAAAAATGGTTATCTTCGCTAATCGGTTTTACTTAGCACGCGATGGTATTCAGGAGACTCCAAAACTATTTCTAGAGTTTTCGCTAAGAATCGATTTGCGGCCAATTTCAAATTTAACGCTGCTGCTTTGAATAAACATTTACAGTGTTATAGACCCTATAATTACAGTGCAATGTATAAGATGATGAAATAAATCTTTGATGTTATATATATTGCAATGATACTATCAAACATTTAATACATGCAAATGTCCACTGTAATAAGATGGCAAACTAAATATTGCACTATATAATACTCTTGGCACTAAAATCACTTATTTAATATATTAAAATGTGAAATGGCATTCTTACGTTTGTTTTACGTTAGCAGTGAATACGCTGCGCAATTTATACATTATATTTTTTTACAGAATTCTTGGGTAAATATGTAGGAAATGGCTCAATCCACGCTTTAGGTCTCTCAGTGTTCTTATCATTTCCGATGCGGCATTAT
>NC_051393.1:32425391-32430391 GCF_015228065.2 Penaeus monodon
ATAATAATAATAATAATAATAATAATAATAATAATGATAATAATAACGACAATGGTTCTTTCAATAATGACAATAACAATGACATTGATACTATCATCATCATCATCATCATCATAATGATAATAATAACAATAACAATAACAATAACAACAATAATAATAATAATAATAATAATAATAATGACTATAATAATGATTTTGATAATGATAACGGTAATAATGATAGTAACAAATATATTAACAATGCTAATAATATAATAGTGATAATAAAATTAATAATGAAAATAATAGTAATATTAATTATGATTATAATAAGAATAGTGATAATGATAATAATGATGATAATAAATAATTGTAATTGCAGCAATAATACTGATGATAATAATAACAACAATAATAATGAGAATGATAATAATAATGATGATGATGATGATAGTAATGATAATATTGATAGTAATAACCATTATAATGATAATGATGATAATAACGCTAATCAAAAAAATCAATAATATTAATATAACCCGTGATAGCAATGCTAATGCTGATAATAGATAATAATGAATAATGATAATAATAATAATAATAATAATAATAATAATAATAATAATAATAATAATAATAATAATAATAATAATAATAATAATGATAACAACAACAACAAAATATTTAGCAAGAAAGTAACAGTGATGATAATCATGAAGATGATACTGATAACGATGATTATAATGATATTTATAAAAAGGATAAATGTAATGCTACTGATAGTAAAGATGAAAAGGATATCATCCATGACAACAATAATAAACAATAATGATAATAGTGAAAAAAATAAGGATAACCTTAATGATCATAATATTAGTAATCATAATGATGATAATAATGGTAATAGTCCTCAAAATAATAATGATGATAATCAGCATTATTATTATCTTTATAATTTGCATGCTTTTTATTATTATTGTTGTTGTTTTTGTTGTTGTTGTTGTTGCTGTTGTTGTTATTAAAGTAATCAAAATCTTGTAATAATAATGATAAAAATAATAATAATAATAATAATAATAATAATAATAATAATAATAATAATAATAATAATGATTATGATAACAATAATGATAACAATAATTCTAATGATGATAATAATGGTAATGATAATGATGATAAGGATAACAATAACAGTAGTAATTAAGATCTTAATAACAATGATAATAATAGAAATAACAATAATAATGACAATAATGATAATAATAATAATAATAATAATAATAATAATAATAATAATAATAATAATAATAATGATAATAATATAATTGCAATCATTATTGTTAATATTATCATTTTTATTATTGTTATTATTAGTAGTAGTATCATTATTATCATCAATATTATTATTATTATTATTATTATTATTATTATCATTATTATTAAAATTAATAAGGATGATAATATTAAGGATTGTAAAAATAAACATTATAAAAATGAATATAATAATAATAATGTTAAAACAATAATAACAATAATAATAATAATAATAATAATAATAATAATAATAATGATAATAATAATCACAATAATAATAATAATAATAATAATAATAATAATAATAATGATAATAATAATCACAATAATAATAATAATAATAATAATAATAATAATAATAGTGATAAAAGTTACAATAATGATAATGATAATAACGACAACAACAGTAATGATGATGATGATGATGATGATGATGATGATGATGATGATGATGATGATGATGATGATATCAATAATAATAATAATAATAATAATAATAATAATAATAATAATAATAATTATAATAATGATAATAATAATAACAATGAAATTAATAATTATAATAATACTAATGATAATTCATGGTAATAATAGTAATGATGATAATGGTAATAGTAATGGTGCTAATAACAAAAAAAAATAATAATAACAATATTTATTTATAATAATTATATTAATGATGATAATTTAAAGGAATAATAATAGTAATAAAAATGAAGATGATGATAATGATAATAGTAGTAATAATGAGAAAGATGATTATAATAGTCATAATAAGAATCATCATCATTATAATAGTAATAATGATAGTCATAATAATAATGACAATAATAATAATTATTATTATCATTATTATTATCATATTATTATTATTATTATTATTAATATTATTATTATTATCATTACAGTAGTAGTAATAGATTTAATAATAATGATATAGGTAGTAATAATGTCATTAATTTTATTATAATTATTGTTGTTGTTTGTATCAGTCTTATTAGTATAATTGATTTATCATCATTGTTATCATCGTTGTCATTTTATAATCCTTATCGTAATTACTGCTGTTATCATCCTCATTCTCATCCTCATCCATATCATCGTAATATACTTTAGATTATCATTTCTTTCTTTCATCATTCAGTGAGTTCTCGTCTCATTGTAACAAGATTCTATTGGCTCCGTTGCGTGCATTGGAACACAAGACCCCTTGGAGTGCCTCAGTTGTATTTTTAATGCAATTCTAATCTATTTGTTCGACCTTGGTGTTGATTAAGAAAGAATGAAGAGAGAGGTTCGTGCAAGCATGAATACATTCAATCACGTGCCTGCATTCTTTAGTGGGACCGTTTTTCAGCCTCAAGTACATTTTTATGCTGATTTGCAAGTATGAACTGTCAATCCTTCATATTTATGAACATTCATGAGGGCAAAAAACGAAGAAAAAATACACAACGAATCAGGCAGAGACAGACTGATATATTTTTAAGAACAATATCAATTTGCAGTTTGCTTTACATATTAAACGATATCAGATTTCGATAACACATGTGCTGGCAGAATTATTTGTGCCACAGGGGAACAAACAACCTTTTCAGATTCTGCAATTCTTTATAAGTCATGAGTGATTAACATCAACATTTTTTCTAGTTCCATGAAACAAACATGATCCTATTTATCACTTCTTCAACAAATGAAATCTATTTGCCTTATTCATTAATTCTCTCCGCACCCCCCCCCCCTCTCTCTCTCTCTCTCTCTCTCTCTCTCTCTCTCTCTCTCTCTCTCTCTTATTTTTTCCTAATTTTTCATTTTCCAAACACACATCTGTATGTAACAACAAACCTGGATTAACATATAAACAGTGAAGGAATTTTTACATGCATAAAGTTTACCAGTACTGCACAGAATAGTTACACTCGCGGGGAAATATGTGTAAGCAAAATGCATTTAGCGTCTGTAAATGTATATAGACAAATATACGTACCCTGCACACATTGAGGGGAGGTCGAGGAGGTGGGGTTGAGGTGGATGTTCTGGTGGACTGAGGTGGAAAAGATCGGGGGGGGGGGTAGAATGGGAGGAAGATTTTGGAAAGGAAGGAGGAAATGAGGAGAATGGAGTAAGCAAGAAATGAGGGAGAGGAGGGCAGAAAATGAGATGAAAAGCAAAAATGAAACTGGTATGGAAGATGAAGAAATGATGAGAAATAACAGTCTGCAAGTGGAATCAGAATTAGCAGATGTGTTAGAGTCTGTGGCGAAAAATAAAATGTGCTGATGGAGGAAACGTAAATACTAGGATGGAGGAAGATCTATAAATAGAAAAGGAACAAGGGGAAAAGAACAAAAGGAGGAGGAGGAGACACTGTAGGGAAACTTGTAGAGAAAGAAGCAAGGAACTGAGAAAAAAAATCAATAAACAATACGAAAGCAGGAAGAGAAAGGAAACAAAGAGGAAGAGGTAGAAAACAATAAAGAAAATTGAAAGAAAGGACAAAGAGGAAGAGCAAGTGTAGAAGAAGAAGAAGAAGAAGAAGAAGATGAAGAGGAAGAAAGAAGATTGGAAACAATAAGGAAAGACAAATAGAAAGAGGAAAGAAGAAGAGGAACAAATAAGAAAGGGGAAAATAGCAAGAAAACAGAGGTGATAAGAAAGGAATAAGGATCATGAAGACTATGCCGTCGTGTAAGAACCAGGGGAGGAGGAAAGGGCAAAAGGTGGGGGAGGAAAGGGCAAAAGGTGGGGGAGGAAAGGGCAAAAGGTGGGGGAGGAAAGGGCAAAAGGTGGGAGAGGAAAGGGCTAAGAGGGAGGAGGAAAGGGCAAAAGGTGGGGGAGGAAAGGGCAAAGAGTGGGGGAGGAAAGGGCAAAAGGTGGGGGAGGAAAGGGCAAAGAGTGGGGGAGGAAAGGGCAAAAGGTGGGTGAGGAAAGGGCTAAGAGGGAGGAGGAAAGGGCAAAAGGTGGGGGAGGAAAGGGCAAAAGGTGGGGGAGGAAAGGGCAAAGAGGGAGGAGGAAAGGGCAAAAGGGGAGGAAGATGGCCTAGGCGAAAAAGGGAAGGAGAAAGAAGAGAATGATTGGTGGAGAGAAAGAGAGAAAGGGGAAAAGGCGTAGAAGGGGGCGGGGGAGGGAAGGAGGTGGTGAAGAAGGAAAGGGATGAGAGTCGCAGAGCGAAAGGAGGAGAAGGAGGAAGCGAAAGGGGAAAAGGAGGAGGCAGGAGAAAGGATGGAGTTGTCACAGGGGGAAAGGAGGAGAAGGAGGGAGCGAAAGGGGAAAGGTGGGGGTAGGGAAGGGGGTAGAGGGGTCGAAAGGGAAAAGGAAAGGGGCTGAAGGGGTAGGATAGGGGAAGGAGGGAGAGATAAAGGGAAGGACAGGGAAAGGGAAGGACCGCGAAGGGAGGCACAGGGAAGGGAGGGAGAGGGAGGGGAGGGGGGCGAAGGGGAAAAGAAGGGGACTGAAGGGGTCGGATAGAAGGAGGGGGCGAAGGGGAAAGGAAGGGGAGGGACCGGGGGTTTGGCAGAGAAACAGCTCGTGGGCGAAGGACAGAGGAGGGTGGTAATTACTGCCCCGACCCACTGTAATCACGCGAACCATATTGATTCTTTGGTGAAGATGAACGAGTTAGTGGTTCACGTCGGAGGGAAGGGAGGGAAGGGAAGGGAGGGAAGGGAAGGGAGAGGGAAGAGAGGGAAGGGAAGTGAGAGGGAG
>NC_051393.1:32435391-32437891 GCF_015228065.2 Penaeus monodon
GCTGTGTATGGATATTAGGAAAGGAATGAGAAATAAAACTCGAAGCCGTTTTATCTTGTGCTAGAGTGTCTGTGCAACTTATCGTCATATTCTTATTCTTATTCTTATTTTATTCTTATTCTACTTTTCTTCTTCTTCTTTTTCTCCTTCTTCTTCTTCTTCTTTTTCTTCGTTTTCTTTTTTTCTTCTTTTTCTTCTGTTTCTTCTTTTTCTTTCTTCTTCTTCTTCTTCTTCTTCCTTCTTCTTCTTCTTCTTCTTCTTCTTCTTCTTCTTCTTCTTCTTCTTCTTCTTCTTCTTCTTCTTCTTCTTCTTCTTCTTTTCTTCTTCTTCTGCTTCTTCTTCTTCTTCGTTGTGTTTTGCAATTTGTTTGAAGCATAAAACCCCATTGTCTTGAATAAAATTGCGATTCAGATTTTGCAATTATCAAATCACATTTAAAGGAGATAAAATGTGTTTTCTCTAAATGCAATTACTTTATGATATCAGTATGTTAGAGAAAATGCATATGATTAAAACATATTAAATATTTCTTGTGTCGTATCTTTTGTTAGTGACTTGTAAAAATTAGTATCATCGAAAAAGGCTATTTAAAATATAGAAAATAACACATATGTGAACTATTGCAGAGAGAATGTATAACCTAAAATGACATACATAGGCATTTTGATTAAATCAACAGGTTCGTATAATCTCTAAAATTACCGGCACACTGTAATGTATATGACTGACATATTTATGCAGTTTTGTCGGAAGCCGATCGCACGTTATTTATCATAACATTTTTGGGTTAAGTTTACTGGTTATCAAATGTAATATGATGTGTGACAGGTTTTTTTGTTTGACATTCTGAAGCTATGAAGTTCATTTTTGTTGTTGCATTAAAAGAAAATACGATGTTATCAGTTCTCGCTTTTTGATATATAATGTGAGTGGACTTTTAACCAATTTGACAAAGAGCCGAATGCACACACACACACACACACACACACACACACACACACACGGATATATATATATATATATATATATATATATATATATATATATATATATATATATATATATATATATATATGTATATATATATAAATATATCTGTGTGTGTGTGTGTGTGTGTGTGTGAGCATGAATGCACGTGTACACATGCACACACACACCCGCAATCAAAATAAGCTCCGGGAATGGAAACAGCTGACCTGTCGCGAGCGGACGCGAAGACCTCCACAAGCAATCATCCCGTGACGGCCTCTGTGACAGCTGCGACGGCGGCGAGGGAAGAGCGACATTAGGTAACCCTTTCCCGTGACAGGTTAAAAGGGGAGCAGCTGCTTATGGCCGAGGGATGCAAGGACCTGCTGGCTGCTCCTCGCCCGCCGCTTTTATTCTGTGTAATGGACCCACGTGTTTGGATTTTAAACATATGTGTTTACATATATATATATATATATACATATATATATATATATATATATATATATATATATATATATATATATATATATATATTATATATATATATATATATTCATACACATATGTGTGTGTGATTTTTGTATGTGTATATATATAATACATACATATATCTATATATGTATATATATGTATATATATATATATGTGTGAGTGTGTGTGTGTGTGTGTGTGTGTGTGTGTGTCTCTCTCTCTCTCTCTCTCTCTCTCTCTCTCTCTCCCTCTCTCCGTATATATATATATATATATATATATATATATATATATATATATATATATATATATATATATATATATATATATATATACATACACATATGTGTGTGTATGTGTGTGTTTGTCGGCCGCCCACGCCCGCCGCTCGTTCCCTGCCGATCGTTCCCGCCGCCCACGCCCGCCACTCGTTCCCCGCCCCTCGTTCCCGCCGCCCACGCCCGCCGCTCGTTCCTCGCCGCTCGTTCCCGCCGCCCACGCCCGCCGCTCGTTCCTCGCCCCCCGTTCCTCTCCGCCCACGCCCGCCGCTCGTTCCCCGCCGCTCGTTCCCCGCCGCTCGTTCCCCGCCGCCCACGCCCGCCGCTCGTTCCCCGCCGATCGTTCCCGCCGCCCACGCCCGACGCTTCAGACCGTATCTGCTAAGCGCATTACCTTTCCTTCGCCATGGCGCCCGCACGCAAACTCAAACATCTCCGTCGCGCCTTAATCATTTTATAACTCGAGCTGCTGTAAACGAGAAAGCACCGGCGTATGTGGACCTTTTAAGCGAACTTTGATGCATCTGATCACAGGATGCTGCAGCCGAGCGGGAGATAACTTTTCATCTGTCGGACACGAGGCAATTAGTTTCAAGATGCATTCTATTATGTGTCGTCCCTTGCGAGGGGGGGGTGAGGGGGGTTGGTGGGCGGGGCCAAGGGAGTGCAAGCACAGAGCAACACGTAGCTATCATGTGAATTTTTTTTTAGGGGAGGGGGGGGGAGGTTGGCTCGAGAGGAGGATAGATACTGATTCTCTCTCTCTTTCTTCTTTTTTT
>NC_051393.1:32445391-32447891 GCF_015228065.2 Penaeus monodon
TCTGGAATGTACACTCGGGTCCCATGGAGTAATCCCTCGAAATAATACAAAGATTTGCAGAGAACATTAGGTCAGAAATTTCTGATAGGTTATTAAAGGTAGCATTAAACATATCCCATGTCGATAATCATCTGTTTAAAAAATGTCGTATATCTACTACTTCCCGTCGATGAAATTGGACAAATCTTATTACCAAGCTCGTCACTGATTTCCTCTTTTAATGTGTATAGTTGGGATTAAACGTGATTGACGAGCTAACAATGCTGTTTGTGGTTTGACCGACGCTATTTAGTATAAAACTTCCATATATTACTTTGGCGGGGATCCCTTCGAGTTCTCCAGCGACGTGAGAACGAGTATAACTTGATGACAAGGAATAATGTGCTAACTGCATGTATCCTCACAGTGTTTATCTTTTGCGAGATGCTGAGGTAATACGGAGAGGGACAAGTCGGGAGTCCGTGCTTATTTACACCATTGTGGAGTAATTGCACAAGGCAAAAAAATCGCATGCCCAAGACTCATGCGACGAATATAACGCTGCTGCCCGTGCTGGCACCCAACGCCGGCAGCAACTGCACTCGGGAGGAGAAGGCCTCCTTGTCCCTCCCCGGGGTTAGTTCCGTCTAGAAGGGCTTTATCAGCGGCATCTTCACAAAAGTGAAGGATTCAGCCATGTGGCAGATATATCGCTCTGTTGTGAGAAGGCTTCTCGTGCCCAAAGCCGAAGCCGGTCGCCCTATCACCCCAAGACTCACTCGATCGAGATGACGCCGCTGCCCGTGCTGGCCCCCAACGCTGGTTGCCCTCGCGAGTAGAAGACCTTCTTGCCCCTCCCCGAGATGGACACCAGGACCCCCAGTAGCTTCCAGAGCCGCCTCCCCAATCCTGTCGACATGATGCCCGTGCCTCCGACCACGGGCCATTCCGACCCAGCAGCCCTCTCGTTTCCAGTGCCGGTTAATCACAAGCCCAGAGCGAACAGCTGGTGATCAACCGGAAACCCATCGCTTAACGACCGACGCTCAGGCCACTGAGTCGGAGCCACGTCCTGGCTCGCTAGCTCTGCGCCCGCTCGCGGCGTACGCGGCGAACGCAGTAATGATGATACAAAAGATCATTAAGACATCCATTCATAATGCCGATTATTTCTTTTGAATATTAATCTTTCCCCTTTCTCTCTTTCTCTCATCTCTCTCTCTCTCTCTCTCTCTCTCTCTCTCTCTCTCTCTCTCTCTCTCTCTCTCTCTCTCTCTCTCTCTCTCTCTCTCTCACTCTCTCCTCTCTCTCTCTCTCTCTCTCTCTCTCTCTCTCTGTCTTTCTGGAAGTGCATCCAGTCAGGCAAGGGTGGCAGTGCCATATAACCTCTCAGTAATGAAATAGGAGAGGCCTAAGTCCTGCAGTGGAATGAATTGCTATTAAAAAATATATATGGTCCAGTGGTTAGAGTAACTTCATCGTATCTAGGTTCGATTTGCCTAAAATTATTTAATTCAGTGCGAGTGCACACACTAATCGCTGCATGCGAGTGCGTGGGTGAATCCGCGCACACACGCATCGCACTGATTTGAATAATTTTAGGTAAGTTGAATCTAGATACGATGAAGTTCCTTGGGCAAGGAACTTAACCTCGATTGCCTATTTAGCCACTGGGTGGCCAAGCCAGCTGAAGTCAGTGCTGTTCCTAAGCCCAGATAAATAGAGAGAACTGGGGACCCTACCACGTACTCACTCCAAGAGCATCACAACATGAAAACTACAATTAAGTATCATGCTGTGACTACGACGGCTCAAACATGAACCTACCGTTAATTATTTATATACATACGTACATATATACACATATATATATATATATATATATATATATATATATATATATATACATTTATATATGTGTGTCTATATATGTATGCATGTATTTATACACTCACACATACATCACACACACGCACACACACATACATACATACATACATACACACATATGTGTATATATATATATACATATATATATACATATATAATATATATACATATACATACATATATATATATATATATATATATATATATATATATATATATATATATATATATGTGTGTGTGTGTGTGTGTGTGTGTGTGTGTGTGTGGTGTGTGTGTGTGTGTGTATGTATGTATGTTTATGTACACACACACATACATATATATATATATATATATATATATATATATATATATATATATATATATATATACTTACATATTTATATATATATATATATGTATGTAAGTATGTTTACACACACATACATATCTTCTTTTAACGGTAGGTTCATGTCTGAGCCGCCGTGGTCACAGCATGATACTTAATTGTAGTTTTCATGTTGTGATTCTCTTGGAATGAGTACGTGGTAGGGTCCCCAGTTCCTTTCCACGGAGAGTGCCGGTGTTACCTTTTTTAGGTAATCATTCTCTCTATTTTATCCGGGCTTGGGACCAGCACTGACTTGGGCTG
>NC_051393.1:32467891-32477891 GCF_015228065.2 Penaeus monodon
GGTGCGAAAATATAAAGGTCGGTAAGCGTGAAATAAAGCCGAGGAGAGGCGTGTGCGGGGAGAACTCTCCAACGCAATGAGTAGCGTAATTGATACTTAGAACTGGTTCAATTAATAGATCCTTTTTCCTTTTACAAGTTATGAGGAAGACGGTAATATAAAAGTATAATTGATAAAACATTTATTAAAATAAAACTGACAGTAAAATATCGAAAACATAAAAGCACTGGCACAGTAAAACAGAAAACTTAAAACACGAACAGAAATCACTGGCACAGTAAAACGGTAAACGGTAAAACGGAACTGTAAAATACACAGACATTAAAATACAATAAAAAAAGGCACCAAATCACAAGGGTCACTTTCCGAATAAATATCTCACAAATGTTTCTCACTTCCTGTGTAAAAATATATCCACACGACCACTTATCTTAAGGAAGGCCCATTCCGGGGACTCCTTAGTTCCTGACAAGACGAAGACCAATCCCCGAATCCCCCGGCTCTTTGTTTTAGGCCTCCCCACGTAAACTCGTACGCGGGGAACTTTTATAAAAAGTGGTTCTTTTTAGAATTTAGAAAATGAATTAAAAACTACGTTAAGATATCTAAAATATAAAATCATAATATTTATATAATAAGAGTACTTAAAAAGTTACTGATGTAAAATAAATAAATAAAAGAACTTGTTAAAAGAACCATCGGGAAGTTAATGGAATTCAATAAAACTCTATAAAAGAAAAAGTAAATAAATTAAGGAAGCTTTGAATTAAAAATGAATAAAATTGTGGAGACTTAAAAAGATAAAACTTCTAATATGATAAATACTTAAAATACAAAGAAAAAGGATTCGACCCAATGACTTTCTTATTGTTATTCTTTAAAAGTGACTTGTGCCGAAATACAATACATGAGTTTATTTAAAAGAAAAATACAAATATAAAAACGGTAGCCGCTTGTGGCAACACCATGTGCGGGCATCCTCCTCACTCGCGGGATAAATGGCTTGCCCTGGGCTTCGGCGAAGTGCCAGCGACCGAAGTCCAGGTCCTGCATTCTGTCTGGAGATGCAAGGGAACTCCTCATAATGCAATAGTCCCCCCCCTCATAGTTTTCCACGCGTGGGGAGGGCAAAACTTCGCCACGCCGTGGCTCCTACAGGAGTGTTGCCACCTCGAGTTCTTTTAGTTCTCGAACCATTTAGACTATTCCAGGCCTGTGGGAGAGGTGGAGGTGAGAAGAGATATCGAACATGGTTTTATACCTCCTGGAGTGAACGACGAGAGATTTCGCGAAGCCGTTCACTACAACTCCTCCCCCTACAAGCGCGGCAATCCCTGGTTGACGTGCTAAAGGTCACTATTATGGCTGGAGGCGATGGTCTGGGGTAAAAGGCAGGTACGGCGGCAAAGCATTTCCAGGACTTCGACGACTGAAACCAGAGAAGATATATTAACACAGGTATTACGTGAAATGATTTGTTGATATTTCTACGGGTAAGTGACGTGATTGAATGGTGCACACAACCCACGACCGACTCCCCATAGAACCTTGTATGACTCACGACCCTGTGCCTGGAATGCCTATACCTCCTCGTCTGGTCCATTTCTCCGACTCGGTCCCGGGATTCCTGGGTCTGCTAAATCGTCCTCTTCATCCTCGAAACGAAGGTGGTAATCTCGATCAGCGGCCGTCTGATCGGGATCATCAACTTCCTCCTCGGGTCTCGGCGGCGGTTCAGCAAAGCGGGATTCATCTCTGGGTACGTACTTCCTTAACTGATTGATGTGGCACTTTATTTCTTGGTACGGCATGAAAGGATCCTCGACGACGTAATTAACTGGTCCAATTTGCTTTATAATCTTCACAGGCCCACTCCACTTCGGCGCCAAGGCTGCTACACGACGTGGTCGTATCGGGCGTATGAGCTTAACCAACACGAGGTCTCCCACCTGTGGACGAAATCTGGTCCTTACTTTCTTGTCGTAATCGCGCGCCCATCTCTCTCTAGCATCCCTCGCGCTCTGGACTGCAGCATCACGAGCTTCACGAAGACCATCTCTGAGCATCCTTGCAGCGTCTTCGTCTGCTTCCTGGTAGTTCGTAAGATTAGCGGGAAAATATCCGTCTCGTCCTGTAAGGAGATACAGAGGCGTCTGGCTCACGCTCCTGTGTATCGAAGTGTTGAGTGCGAAGCGGACATACGGAAGCATCCGGTCCCAATCTTGGGGATGCTGACCTACCAGTGTGGCTAAAGAATCCTTCAGGACCCTGTTCACTCTTTCAGCCATACCATTAGCCTGTGGATGATAGCACGTCGTATACATAGTTTTCACCCTTAAAATCTGACAAACTTGTCTAAATAGTCTATTTGTAAACTCACTACCGTTATCTGTTAATAAAGTCCGGGGCGGACCAAACAAAGTAAAGAAATTATCGATGAAAGCATCGGCTACTGTACCAGCCTCTTTGTTGACTAATGGCACCAATTGCAAATACCGGGAAAAATGATCAATGATGACCAGGACATATCTGTGCCCTCTGGCTGAATTTACCATTTCGATAAGGTCTGCAGAGACTCTCTCAAATGGCTGCGTTACCTCAGGCATAGAAGCGAGAGGTGCTTGCCTGGAAGCAAGACCCTTCCTCCTCTGGCACTGGACACAAGACTGCACGAACCTCCGAACCTCGGCCAACATTTGTGGGAAATAATATTGATCTCGAAGCCTGCAATACGTTCTGAATATACCTGGGTGAGCAGCAGATTTATCACAATGAACGATCTCCAACACCTTACCTCTTAAAGATCGAGGAATGACGAGTTGTTGGATCACCCTCTCTGGCAAGACACGATGATGATACAAGAGGCCCTCTTTCAATTCGAATTCATCGAGCGGAAGCGGAATCTTCCTCCTCGGTGCCCTCTCTTCCCTGAGGTAGAATATAATTTCATTCCACAGCGGATCATTCTGCTGTGCCTCGGCCACCTGCTGCGAATCAAGCATGGCATCGATTGCATCTACCTTTCTACTTAAAAGGTCGGGAAGGTGATGTGATGCCCCGGGCTTGTACTTTATATTATAATTATATGAGGAGAGTTCATGGCTCCATCTCGTCATCCTAACTGACTTAGTTGGCTGTTTGAAAACATAAACCAAGGGTCTATGGTCTGTGTAGATGGAAAAGGGTCGACCATAGAGATACGCGTTGTAATGGCGTACCGATTCCACCACGGCGAGCGCCTCTAAATCAATGACCGGATAATTGCGCTCCGAATCTCTCAGCTTCCGTGAATAATATGCAACAGCCTGGGGGACACCCTTATCATCCCTCTGCATCAAGCAGGACCCAATGGCTACACCTGAGGCATCCGAGTGAACCTCGAACGGCCTATCAAAATTAGGTTTCCGCAAGACAGGTGCTGTAACCAACCGGTGTTTCATATCTTCAAATGCTTTCTGTTGCTCACTTCCCCACACGAATTTTTCCTTCTTCCGCAACAGTCGAGTTAATGGGGCCGCCAACGTAGCATAATTATCTACGTGCTTTCTGAAGAAGCCAGTGGCACCCAAGAACTGACGGACTTGCCTTACCGTCCGCGGAGGTTGCATCCTCGAGATGGCTTCCACCTTCTCAGGATCAGGAGATATACCCTGTGGGGTAACAAGAAAGCCCAAGAATTTGAAAGAGTTTACAGCAAGCTGACACTTGGAAACATTCAGACGGAATCCTGCCCGAGCTAAGAGGCCAAGAACCTCGTCAAGGTGAGACAGATGCTCGTCGAAAGATCTCGAGTAAATGACGACATCGTCTAGATATGCTAGAGCATGCTTCCCCAAAACTGAACTTAGGACTGCATTAATAGCACGTTGAAATGTGCTTGGGGCTGTAGCCAAGCCAAAAGGCATACGGTTAAATTGAAGCAGCCTAAAGCCATCACTAAATGCCGTTTTAGGTCTATCACTTGGTTCCACTTCTATCGTCCAATAGGCGGATTTAGCATCAAGGGCAGAAAACCATTGTGTGCCTGACAACTCATCAATCATTTGATCTAACCTAGGCATGGGGTATGCGTCTGCAGTGGTTACTCTATTAAGCCTTCGATAATCAACGCAGAAACGTATACCTCCATCCTTCTTCCTTACCAACACCACGGGTGACAACCAAGGAGATGTTGACGGTGAAATGACCCCTTCCCTCAGCATCTTATCGCATTCGTCCCGAATCGTGGCACGCGCACTCTCTGGCAACCTCCACTGGCGAGTGCGAATCGGGTCGGAGTCTGCTGTGGGGATATGATGTTTAATACAAGGTACTTTCCCCAGTGGTGCGGATTCATCAAATAAGATTGCATGACGTTGCAACACAGCCATCAGCTGATCACGTCTATGAGAACCAAGGTGATCAAGTTGAGCAGCCTTTACAAAGGACTCACCCGAAGGAGTAGAAATGGTGAAGACGTCTGTACTCACGGGAGGAAAGACGTCAAAGTCGTCATCATCATAACCGAAATCGGCAGTACCATGCTGTACATCGAAAGAATCATTAAAATCATGAAAACACGAATCATTAAAATCCAAAACATTTGTGTTAATAAAACCTTCACCAAAATCAGAAACCGAATTAGTAAAATTAGAAAAATCATTAAAACCATCAGAAAAATGAGAGCCATTATCATGACACTCATTACTAAAATCTAAACTAGAATCATAAAAATCATCCCTTGAGGATTCAAAGATTTTGTCTACGCCTTCAAGAGAAGCGATGTGTGCTCCTTGTTGCAAGATAACGGGGAACTTGCGATCATTGACTACCCAAATGGCTACCTGGCCTCCTGACACTTGTGTAAGACTACGAGGAATTACCACCTGGGCCGTTTTGCCCGTGACAAAAGCATCCATCTTACTATCTTCTATAACTATCCCTAATACAAACTTTCCCGTTTCTGGTGGGCAAACTAGAGTTTGTGCACAAAATACTGGCGTAGTACCTTCAGCTTCTTTGAAGTTAGGCATACGACGCTCATGAAACATTTTGATACTTAAGGATGGGGTGTCAGTAAAGGTCATTCGTACACGAACCCCGTTAAGCGTAATATAGCTCCTTTGTGGAGAGTGGAAAGAGACCATTTTAAAATTAAATCTTCTTAACCAATCCATACCAATTAAAATATCGCCTGGGAACCGAACTTCCTCCGAGACGATGTTGACATCATGCGTACATTTAACTTCCTCGTTAAGGAAAAAGGATAATGTTACGGCCTCTACTGCGCGAAATGAATGGCCTGAAGCGCCTCTTAACGAGCGAGACGAAGGTCTGACCGACTTTATGGTCATTTTAGCCTTCAAAGCATTTTTCATTAAAGTTACCTCTGACCCGGTGTCTATGAAGCAGGTGCAAAGTATCCCATTGACCTTCAAAGATACAAGAGGTCGTCCTACTTTAATATGATCATTGATTGGCGTGATCATAGCGGAATCTATGTTAGATTTAAATTCCCCCTGGATTCGCCTCACGGGAAGCTGGGAATGGGCGCGCCCCGTGGGCCGAGGAAAAGGGACAATTCCTAGACAGGTGACCTACTTCGTTACAGGTATAACACCTAAGTGGATGTGATGGCCTTGACACAACATTCTGCCTCCCCCTACAGTCTTTCTCACTGTGGGTACGAGAGTTATGGAATGAACAATATTTAGATGGGGGTTTCCAAACACGTGACACTTCATTCGTCTTTACCTGGCTTTCTGCACGTTTACCATTACCCACGCGAATGCTCCAGCATCGCTGTGCAGCATCCACTAAAGCCTGAAGCGAATCTTCCTCCTTCAAGGCTAGTGCTTCTCTCAGCCACTGTGGCAAGCCCTGGAGAAATACCCGGCGGATTAGTTCTTCTGGCATTCCTATCGCCCTCGGGTAATCTCTCACGCCCTGATAGACTACGGATTCTATGTTGACAAAAAAGTCAATCGGCGCTTGCCCTGTAGCTAGTTTGTAACTAGTCAGATGGTTGTAAAAATCAGTGGACGAGATAGTACCCCTGAATTTAAGACGTATCTTTTCTTTAAATTCAACCCATGAATTTATGCCATCGAAAATGGGAGAGTTTACAATGAGATCGGCTGTACCACGGCAAGAACTCCTGGCAGCTCTTATATAAGCCTCGTCTGTTCTTGGCTGCGTCCCGTTCTCTATGTGTCGGATCCAGGATTCTACCTCCTGGTTCCGTTTAAGAGGTTGTGAGGCAGGAATTTCGGCTTTAAAAGGCGGGACCGTATCTTTATAAATGACATATTCCACTGAAGGCGGAGTAGAATTATCAGCATTACTATTACCGTTGCTATTACTATTACTGTTACTGTTACTATTACTGTTACTATTACTATTGTCATTACGAGCGCCATAGCTTTCAGCTAATGCAGCATATTGTTCTTGCATGGCAGCCAGTTGCTCACTTAATTGCTGACATCTCTGATTCAGCTCTTCGTACATGGTAAGATCAATGTTTTCTCGCAGCTGCATTGACATATCGCGAGATACTTCAGCTGACCGTGGGGAACTCGCAGATGATGTCCCGGGGATACCCTGATCTTCAAGCACTCTCCTACTTCGCTTTTTCATATCGGAAGTACCAAGATGCAATAAACGCTAAATGAAAATACAAGAAACAAATAACAAATGAAATGTCACGGCTGTTACGGTTAACCCACTAGTTTAACTTTACCTGTAGTTTAGGCCTACGTAAGACACCTTTATTCTCTCAGCGCTTGCTTCAACCTGTAGTTAAGGTTGTTAACTTACCGGCTCTAAGCATGTTAATTACTCTACATGTTCGTCCCACCGCTCGGCACCAAAATACAACACGTGGTGCAGTTGTAGTGAACTGATACAATTATATTTCGCAAAGTAAATGTGAAAAGTAGCGTCACTGCCACCACCCATTTAATTATCGTATGGGAACGAATATGTGGTTGTAAGAAGGGGAATAGTGTAGAAGATGATATGAGGAAAGGAGCGATAGATTGTGTAAGCGTGAATGTAGCGTGTGTGTACGGTGTAGGTGTTGGGTGCGAAAATATAAAGGTCGGTAAGCGTGAAATAAAGCCGAGGAGAGGCGTGTGCGGGGAGAACTCTCCAACGCAATGAGTAGCGTAATTGATACTTAGAACTGGTTCAATTAATAGATCCTTTTTCCTTTTACAAGTTATGAGGAAGACGGTAATATAAAAGTATAATTGATAAAACATTTATTAAAATAAAACTGACAGTAAAATATCGAAAACATAAAAGCACTGGCACAGTAAAACAGAAAACTTAAAACACGAACAGAAATCACTGGCACAGTAAAACGGTAAACGGTAAAACGGAACTGTAAAATACACAGACATTAAAATACAATAAAAAAAAGGCACCAAATCACAAGGGTCACTTTCCGAATAAATATCTCACAAATGTTTCTCACTTCCTGTGTAAAAATATATCCACACGACCACTTATCTTAAGGAAGGCCCATTCCGGGGACTCCTTAGTTCCTGACAAGACGAAGACCAATCCCCGAATCCCCCGGCTCTTTGTTTTAGGCCTCCCCACGTAAACTCGTACGCGGGGAACTTTTATAAAAAGTGGTTCTTTTTAGAATTTAGAAAATGAATCATAATATTTATATAAAACTACGTTAAGATATCTAAAATATAAAATCATAATATTTATATAATAAGAGTACTTAAAAAGTTACTGATGTAAAATAAATAAATAAAAGAACTTGTTAAAAGAACCATCGGGAAGTTAATGGAATTCAATAAAACTCTATAAAAGAAAAAGTAAATAAATTAAGGAAGCTTTGAATTAAAAATGAATAAAATTGTGGATACTTAAAAAGATAAAACTTCTAATATGATAAATACTTAAAATACAAAGAAAAAGGATTCGACCCAATGACTTTCTTATTGTTATTCTTTAAAAGTGACTTGTGCCGAAATACAATACATGAGTTTATTTAAAAGAAAAATACAAATATAAAACGGTAGCCGCTTGTGGCAACACCATGTGCGGGCATCCTCCTCACTCGCGGGATAAATGGCTTGCCCCGGGCTTCGGCGAAGTGCCAGCGACCGAAGTCCAGGTCCTGCATTCTGTCTGGAGATGCAAGGGAACTCCTCATAATGCAATAGTCCCCCCCCTCATAGTTTTCCACGCGTGGGGAGGGCAAAACTTCGCCACGCCGTGGCTCCTACAGGAGTGTTGCCACCTCGAGTTCTTTTAGTTCTCGAACCATTTAGACTATTCCAGGCCTGTGGGAGAGGTGGAGGTGAGAAGAGATATCGAACATGGTTTTATACCTCCTGGAGTGAACGACGAGAGATTTCGCGAAGCCGTTCACTACAGATGTAGGAGACGCTGGGAAGGAGGGGAGAGTAGGGGCGGGTGTTAGGGCGGGGGAGAGAGGGGGGGCAATGGAGAGGGGGGGAGGCAGGCGAGCGAGATTCTGGGGGCGGATTGGTAAGGGGGGGGTGGAGGGGGCGTGGAGGGGCTGAGGGTTGGAGGAGGAGAGGAGGAAGAGGAAGAGAAAGGAGACTGGATAGGGAACAAAGGAGGTGTCGAAGGACGGAGAAGAATGAAGAAAAGTGAGAAGAAAGAGAGGAAGAATGAGTAGAGGAAGAGAATAACAAAAGCGGAAGGCGGAAGAGCAGGGGAACAAGATGAGGAAGGAAAAGAGGATATGAGAAGAAGAAGAGAAACTGGGGGAAGGAAAGGCGGAAGAGAGGAAGAGTTTTCACTTTTGGCCTTCTCGACGGCATTGCACATTGGTATCCGCTAGTTATCCCTCTGTCCTGCAGGAGAATGACTTCGGAGCATTCCTTCTGGAGACGAGGATGTAGTACCCCCTTTCTCTGCTCAGAGTGCTACCCATCGTTATCACCAGCACAGTACCTTTTGCAGTATATCGAAAGAGGAGAAAAATAAAGACAGACGCAAAACAATGCAGCTGAAAAAAGAAAAGAGGCGAAAAAAATCCTCCCTTGGGACGGCCCTCTGTTACTCTCTCTCCCTCGCTTTCCCAACAAAATGTTATCTTTACGTAAAGCCTGATCCCCGGTATGATCGAAAAAGCAAGAAACAGACTTTCAGATTTATATTTTAGTTAGTGCTATTGCTATCTTCCTCCTCTTCATCATCATCATCATCATCATCATCATCATCATCATCATCATCACCATCACCATCACCATCATCATCATCATCACCATCACCGTCACCATCATCATCACCATCATCATCATCATCATATAATAATGATGATAATAATAATAATAATAATGATAATAATAATAATAATAATAATAATAATAATAATAATATGATGATGATGATGATGATAATATAAGTGATTATAATAATAATAATAATAAAAATAGTATTTACCATCATTATCACTATTCTCATTATTATTGTTATTACTTTTATCCATCTTTCTTATTATTATTACCATCATTATTACCATATTATTATTATTATTATTATTATTATTATTATTATTATTATTATTATTATCATTATTATCATTATTATTATTATCATTATTATTATTATTATCACTATAGTTATTATCATTGCTATTATCATTATTTTATTAACATAATTATCATTAATGACCATTATAATAATTACAATAATTATCATTATTATTATTATCATTATAAGAATGAAAATGATAATGAAAATAGTGAAAGTAATGATAATATTCATCATTAGCATTACTACTGTTAGCTTTATGATCATCTTCATTACTATCATGACATTAATAACCATTATTACTGTTTGTTAATTTTGCTTTTATCTCAATCAACATTGCTATTATTACCATTACTTTTATTTTTACCATTATCATTACTATTATTGCTATTATCGCTATCAGTAGGAGCGTTGCTATGATTCTTTTTATTGTTGTCATTCATTGTTATCATTATCATTACTATCATTATCATTGTTATTGCAGTTACCATAA
>NC_051393.1:32493530-32501030 GCF_015228065.2 Penaeus monodon
ATTTTATTTTTTATCATTACTATTATTATCATTAATATTATTATCATAATTATTGTCATTATCATTGATATATTATAATTATCATTATTATGATTGTTATTATTGTTAGTATTATTATTATTATTTCTATTATTTTTGTTATTATTATTTATTATTGTCATTGTTATTATGATTATTGCTACTATTATCATTATTATTATCATTATTATTATAATTATCTGTTATTATTATTACTGTTATTACTATTAGTATATCATTATCATTATATATATATATATAGATAGATAGATAGATAGATATACATATATATATATATATTATATATATATATATATATATATATATTATATATATGTGTGTGTGTGTGTGTGTGTGTGTGTGTGTGTGTGTGTGATATAGTATAATATATATTATTATATATATATATATATATATATTATATATATATATACACACACACACACACACACACACACATAACATATATATATGTATACATATAATATATATATATATATATATATAGATAGATATATATTATATAGATATATAGATATATATATATATATATATAGTATATATATATATATATATATAACATATCTATATATATAATATATATATGTATACATATATATATGTATATGTGTGTGTGTGGTGCGTGTGTGTAGGCATATATATATATATATATATATATATATATATATATATATATATATATATATATATATATATATATATATATATATCACACACACACACACACACACACACACACACACACACACATATATATAATATATATATATATATATATATATATAATATATATATATATATATGTATATCTATATATATATATATATATATATATATATATATATACGTATATCTATCTATCTATCTATCTATATATATATATATAATGATAATGATAATAATAATAGTAATAACAGTAATAATAATAACAATAATAACAATCATAATAATGATAATTATAATAATATCAATGATAATAACAATAATTATGATAATAATATTAATGATAATAATAGTAATGATAATAATATTAATGATAATAATAATGAAAGATGGAATAATGCAATGCCGCATTGATATCGATAAATAACAACCCTCCCTGACCAGGACTCGAACCTAATAACCTATAATATTACTACTACTACTACGACTACTACTACTACTACTACTACTACTACTAATAATAATAATAATAATAATAATAATAATATAATGACATGAAAATGATGATAATGACAATGATAATAACAATAATAATGATGATAATTCAATAATATAGATAACAATAACAATATCAATGATGACATTAACAATGATAATGACGCTAATATTGACAATGATAAGTACAATAACAATAATGATGATAATAATAGCAATAAGGATAATAACCATGACTGAAAACAACATTGGTCTATTCCACACATTTTTCAGACCCCTTAACCCTCTTTGGTAACAGAATCACTAGCCTACGCATAACACATCAGTAGCAAACCATGTTTAATTTGTCTATATCTTAAAGGAAACAACATAACGTAAACATAACATAAACACTATTGGTAAATCAATATATGATACGTCCATCTTTAGGCTTAATTCCTTTTCGTAGACAGAACTAATATGTATATAGATTCTTAATCAGAAAAGGGTTTTGCGATATGCGGAACAATCCTTATTAATGAACCGTATTCATGTTGACAAATGTAAGAGGTATGAATGAGAATGAATGTCAAAATATTCGTTCTCATTCACATCTCTTATACACCCATTATTAATAGCTACATTCGAAGAGTCAAAGTAAAAACAACCTTTCAAACATTCACGACACCATATTTTCCAATTACCATGATAAGCGTGTATACACGCATGGGATTTCCCCTGAAACCGTCATCACATTATCACCAACCCACTGAGAGCCCACACCATTAACGTACCACGTCTGTCAAACCTCCTCCTTGTTCCGACGATAGTTTCTAAACAAGCCAGAACCACGTGCCTCCCTCTGATTAGTCACTGGTCGATGAAAACAAAGCTACGCCGTTGCTGTTCGCACTGATTGCTTTCCTGCAAATATGTATGGAGACCCATCAGCCTATGACGATGGTAATCCCAACATCTCGATACTTCGGCACATGGGAGGCGGATGGAAAACACCATATACTGCATATATATTACCTTTGTAAAATATCCTTGCACACAAACATATATTTACATACATTTATATATACAAGCACACACACCCAAACACGTGTGTGTGTGTGTGTGTGTGTAGGTATGTATATATGTATATATATGTGAATATATATGTATGTATGAATATCTTATATAAATCTATATAGAGATTTCCACAAAACACCACATCACCACGCCCGCACGCACACACAACACCACACACACACACAATCACACACACACACACACACACACACACACACATGCACACACACCAAGCGACACCAACCACACCACACACACACACACCCACCACACACACCACACACACACACATTCACCTACACACACACACACACACACGCACATATAATATATATCTATATTATATATATATATATATATATATACAAATTACATATATTATATATATACAAACAGAATATATATATATATATATATATCTATGATATATAAGATGTATATATATATATTCCATATATAGTAACATGACTTCCTCTAGACACCTACGTTTGACTATGAGAGTCCCAACGGCAAGGTGTCGTAGGGGAAGTCCCGCCTTGGCAAAACCGCGGCTGATTAGAAGGGCATCCAATCATGTAATGAATGAAAGGCCTTGTCCTTGCAGTGAATGAATGGCTGTTAAAAAAAAAAAAAAAAAAAAAAAAATAGATATTATATATATATATATATATATATATATATATATATTATATATAGTATATATATATATATATATATACATATTTATATATAATACACCACCAAACTATATCTATATATTATTGCCTACCTAGCCATGGGTGGCCAAGCAGCCCAAGTCAGTGCTGTCCAAGCCCGGATAAATAGAGAGAATGATTACCTTAAAAGGTAACACCGGCACATCTTCGTGGAAAAGAACTGGGGACCTACCCACGTACTCACTCCAAGGCATCACAAAGTGAAAACTACAATTAAGTATCTGCTGGTGCGCACAGGCGCTCTAACATGAACCTAACTACCTTAATATATATATCTATTATTATATATATTATATATATCATCTATATATAGATATATATATATATATATAACATATATTATTATATATATATATATATATAATGTGTGTGTGTTGTGTGTGTGTTGTGTGTGTGTTGGTGTGTGATTATTGTGTGTGTGTGTGTGTGTGTGTGTGTGTGTGTTTGTGTGTGTGTATATATATCATATATATATATATATATTAATATATATCTAATCATGAATGTATATATATATATATATGTGTGGTCTATATTATATATATCTATATATACTATATCCTAATCTATATCTATCTCTCTATATCTCTGTATATATATCTATATATATATATATAATATATATATTATATTATATATAAATTTATAGATGTAAAACTGGTACCTGTGTTTGAAACTATAGTATAGAAACCCATAATGTACAAATTAAATCTATTGAAAATGAGACATTTTTCCTTCATAATAATAATAATGATAAAGTTTCTACTTCTACTACTACTGCTGCTGCTACTACTGATACTTTTTATAATACTGTTTATAATAAGGATTATGTTTATAATGATAACAATAATAATGATAATAGAATAATGATAATGATGATAGTAATAAGGAAACTAAAAATGAAATTAATGATAATCTATATTACGCATATTATTACCATATTCTTTTTCCTCCTAATGGAAAATCTATGAACTTTAAGAATGGCTTTTTGGTGTTTTAAACTCCCCATATCAGTTATAATCGACATTTAAACGAGATGTAATTAACGGTGGTATAATCATTCTTTCAATCAAGAACATATATCTTTGAATTAACGATAATTTTCCGCGCATATGGCAGAATATGTAAATTGAGTAATAAACCAAAAACATTACTTTCTTGCTGATGATATCTTTGTTGCAGAGTTTATAGGTTAAATGATGCATAGCATATTGCAACATGAGCTGATATATTCACCGTGTGAGAGGGAACTTGTTACGAAATTACTAAAAAGATTCGTTATTTTCATAGTATAGTTCATAAGAACAATCGGTGTAAAATAACAAATAAATAAATAAATAACAAAAAGAAGAGAAGAAAAGAAAAGGAAAAGGCGTGTGACCTCAGCTCGTGATGTCACTTCAAAATTTCATACTCGGCAGATTCTGAAGACATTAGCAGTGACATCACTCCGTAAACTTGCATTTAAGCGTCTTTACAGCAGCTCAGATATCCCTGAAAATTATGTGACGGCGCGATAGCACACCATATGGCCGCAGTCACCTCCTTTCTAATCATGAATAATGAATGATAAAAGTAGCTGTTATGGTGGGAGCGTCG
The DNA here is from genome assembly GCF_015228065.2 of Penaeus monodon. Lineage (NCBI taxonomy): Eukaryota > Metazoa > Arthropoda > Malacostraca > Decapoda > Penaeidae > Penaeus > Penaeus monodon. Next base: position 32,498,099 of record NC_051393.1, read on the forward strand.
CCGTGTGGTGATGAGCGCCATGAATGAATACACGCATATCTACATATACATATGCATGCATATATCTATAACTATATACATATATATACATATATATACACATATATATGTATATATATGTGTATATATATTACTATTATATATATATTATATAGATATTATTTAATAAATCCCTGCATATCTACATATACTTGCATCTTCTATGTTAAGTATATATATATTATATATATATATATATATATAGATATATATATATATATCATATGTATCTAATATATATGCTTATGTATACACGCACAAACATACACCACAGACCACACCACCACACATATATAGCATATATATACAATATATATAACTATAATAATAACACCTACACAAACATATTTACACACATACCTTAATATATCTAAATAAGTATATATATATATTAGATATATAATATAATATATATAATTATACAACATACATATACTATATATAGGTTATATATAGATATAGATATATTATCTTATATATATATATATAGTATATAGATTATGTGTGGGTGTGTGTGGTGTGTGTGTGTGTGTGTGGGTGTGTGTTGTGTATGTGTTTAATATATATATATATATATATAGAATATATATATATTATCTGATATATATGTTAGTATACTATGTATGTATACTTAGTATGTATGTATGTATATGTATTGTATGTATGTTATTCGTATACATATAGATCTTATATCTTATATATATAATATTATTATATATATATATATAGATATATGATATATTATCGTATTACATACAAACATATAGATATGGATGTAGTGTGTGGGTGTGTGTGTGTGCGTGTATATGTATATCTTTCTATATATATATATTATATCTATTATACTTATATTATACATATATATATATCATCTTGTAGGTATGTATGTATATCTATGTGTATCGATTAGATATATTATATTATATCTCTCTATATATATATAGGCATATATTATATATATATATATACATATATCTATATATATACTATCTATAACTATCTTAATTTGTATTTTTATTTTTTATAATCGATATGTGTTTGTGTTGTGTGTGTGTGTGTGTGTGTGGTGTGCGTGTGTGTGTGTGTGTGGTGGCTGAATATATATATACCACCTAATATATATATATATAATATATATAGATATATAATATATATATTAATACTGATATTATAATATATCTACATACACCGCACATCTATATACATATAACCTCACATACACACACACACACCATACACAACACACACACCACACACCACACACACCACACACCGCACACAACACACAGCACACACACCCACCACACACACATATGATTATATAGATATATATATATATAATATATATATATATATATATCTGTATGTTACACACACACATACACACACCACACACACACACACACACATCAATACACACACACAGCACACACACACATATATGATATTATATATAATATAGATATATATATATATTTATATTATATATATAATATATACTATATAATTGTTATATACATATATATATATATATATGATATACACACAATTCACACACCACACACCACACACACACACACTACACACACACAACACACAACACACAACACACCATCTATCTATATATATATATATATATAATATAAGATATAGTATAATAGATATATATATATACTATATATTATTATTTATTTATATTATATACATATATATATATATATATGTATATATTTATTATGTATATATATATATATAATATATATTATTATATATATATATACTATCAACACACATACCTCCACACACACACACCACACACACATATATATGTGTATATATACATATATATATTATATATATATATATATAGATATATATATTACTAATATAGAATAAAATATATATAACATATATTTATATATATATATAGAGATAAGAATTCGTCTGTGCGTGTGTGTGTGTGTGTGTCGTGTGTGTGTGTGTGTGGTGTGTGGTGTCTATATATATATATATCGTATATTGATATCTCAGATATATATATATTATGTATGTATATTAAATGTTTATATAGGTTTTATATATAAATATTTATATATAATCTATATATATATTATATATATAGATATAGGTATATATCTTCAAATGGTGTATATATATATAATAATATATATATATATATCGTATATATATATATATATATATCTATTGTATGTATGATATCTATAATATATATATATATATAGATCTATTAATATAATATATATGTCTATATAGTTATGTATGTGTGTGTAAGCGTGTGTGTGTGGTGTGTGTGTGTGTGTGCGTGTGTGTGTGTGACTATAAATATATGTACGTGTATATATATATATATATTATACCTATCTGATATATTATATATATATCTATATATTACAAAAATTAGGATATATATATATAATATATATTATATGTGTTGTGTGTGTGTGTTGTGTTGTGTGTGTGTGTGTGTGTGTGTGTGTGTGTGTGTGTGTGTGTGTGTGTGTGTGGATGTGGTGTATTTTTTATTTATAATTTGCTATATATACTATATATTATAATATCTATATTATATATTCATCTATCTCATATCTACACTTCTCTAATATTATATACATTTGTATATATATATGTATGTGTATATATATATATATATATTGTAATATATAGATATAATATATATATAAATACCCATACACCACACACACACACACACCCACAACCACACACACCCCCCACCACACCCACACACACACACACACACAGCACACCACAACATTATATTATAGATATATATATATATATTATTATATATATATTATAAATATTATATCCACACACACCACACCACACACACCCACCAGCACACACACACACA
>NC_051393.1:32516030-32517822 GCF_015228065.2 Penaeus monodon
ATAAAAAAAACATAAAAACACAAGTGAAAACAGATGATGTATTCATATCTCTTTCCCTTCTCCATCCCTAAGCCTTCCTCCCCCCCCCCTTTAAAAAAAAACTTCAGAGCTCAGAATCATCTCCTTTTGAAGAGAAAGTGTGAGATTTTGATGAAAAACAACACGCCACACAAAAACGAAGCTAAATGATAAGCTGGAGTCTCTTTACACCTCAATATTTATACACCGAGCCAAGTACACACACACATATACAGTGCGAAGCAAGGGGGGGAGGAAAGAGGGGAGAGAGAAAGGAGAAAGAGAGAGGGGGGTTGAGAAACCGGAAGAGAAAAGAAGTAGAAGAGGGTTGGTGAAAAAAGGTGGAAGAGAAAAGGGAAAGAGAGAGGTAAAGGGGAGCTGGGAAGGAGAGGAAGGGAGGAAAGGATAGGGAAAGAAAGAGGTTAAATGGGAAAGCTGAAGGACGGAGAAGATAGAGGCTGAGAAGAAACGAAAAATAAACAGGGGAAGCGAAGGTAGGAGGGAGGAGAGGGAAGAAAGAGAGGGAATGGGAGGATTTTAGAGGGAAAAGGAGACAGAAAGGAGAGGAGAATCGGAAAACAGATAGATGTAGAAGGGAGAAGAGGAAGGGAAGAGAAAGGTAGAAGAGAAGGAGGATAGGAGGGAAGAGAGGAAAGGAAAAAAAGAAGATAGAAGGGGAGGAGGATAGGAGGGAAGAGAGGAAGGGAGGGATGAAAGAGAAATGGAAAGTGAGGCTGATGGGGAGAGAATGAAGATGAAAAGAGAATATTATCAACCCGAAAGGAAAAGAAATAAAAAGTCGAACTAGAAATATCTGGAGATGAAAATAAAGGGAACAGTAATAAAGATGGGAGATGCGAAGATTTAAGAGAGCAAAAGAACAGGGAATTTACACACACAAAGAAAAAAAAAATCAGATTACAAAAATAAAATCAGATTTGTGACAAATGACGGGGAATAACAGGCCAGAGAAAGAAACGAAAGAAATGAATATACATTACATGAATATTTAGAATGAGTAGAGATAGAGACACGAGTGGAGAGAGAGAGAGAGAGAGAGAGGGAAAGGAGAGAGATAGAAAGAAAGGAGAGAGAGAGAGAGAAAGGAGAGAGAAAGGAGAGAGAGAGAGAGAAAGGAGAGAGAAGAGAGAGAAGGAGAGAGAGAGAGAGAGAGGAGAGAGAGGAGAAAAGGAGAGAGATAGAAAGAAAGGAGAGAGAGAGAGAGAAAGAGAGAGAGAAAGGAGGAGAGAGAGAGAGAGAAGAGGAGAGAGAGAGAGAGAGAGAGAGAGAGAGAGAGAGAAGAAAAGGGGAGGGAAGAGAGGAAGACAGACAGAAGACGACACACAGACAGAGAGCTAGAAACAGGGCAGACAGGGCTGAAAAGCGAGAGAAAAGAGAGAGAAGCGGAGAGAACAAACAAAATCAGAGAATCACGAACAGCCCATCAGAAGAAAACGTAGCCATACATTCGGACAAACGAAAAAAGAGAGAAAGAACAGAATGGGAAGAAACGCAAACACCCTTTCCAAACTCTCCCCTAGAAAAAAAAAAAAAACAAAAAAAAAAAAAAAAAAAAAAAAGAACAAAAACCCTCACAAACCTAAAAACAAAAGACAAATGAGTATCCACTTTCACCCCAACCTCAAACGAAAATTCAAGCCGCCACGCAAGACACAGACGCGTGAGCCTTCATCTTCCGTATCAAATCAGCTCAAAAAATTTCAAAATGTAAAAAAAAAAAAAAGCAAAAAAACGCTAAAAAGGAATTTTTTAT
>NC_051393.1:32517922-32520422 GCF_015228065.2 Penaeus monodon
TCTCTCTCCTCTCCTCTCTCTCTCTCTCTCTCTCTCTCTCTGTCTCTCTCTCTCTCTCTCTCTCTCTCTCTCTCTCTCTCTCTCTCTCTCTGTGTCTCTCGCTCCTCCTCCTCCTTCTCCTTTTCCTCTTCCGCCTCCTCACCATCATCATCATCACTATCGTCATCATCTCGCTCTTCCTCTCAACTCCCTCTCCTCCGCTTCTTCATCGCCCACTCCTCTTCTCGCTCTTTTCCCTCACTTTCTCTCTTTCCCACTTCCCTTCTATCTATCTCTTTTTCTCTTTTCCCTCTCATTCCCCCCTTCCTCTCTATCTCTTCCCTCTCCTTTTCCCTCCTATTCTGCCTTCCTCTTTCTTCCAATTTCCCCACTCTTCCCCCCTCCACTCTCTCTCTCTCTCTCTCTCTCTCTCTCTCTCTCTCTCTTTCTCTCTCTCTCTCTCTCTCCCTCTCTCTCTCTCTCTCTCTCTCTCTCTCTCTCTCTCTCTCTCTGTCTCTCTTTATCCCTCCCCTCTTCTTTTCTCTATTTCCCCCCCTTCTCCCTCCCTCTCTCTCTTTTTACTCTTTCTATCTATTTCCCTTTACCCCCCCCCTCTCCCCTCTCCTCCCCCTCCGCCTCGTCCGCCATGACTCTTCCATGAGACCGAGTTTCTTTCCTTGCTGGAATCTCGTTGTCCGTCCAAACACGCGTCTTTTATTCCCAATATAGTGACCGGGAAAATTCCCTAGAAGCAAGGCTTATGTTGGCCAGCGAGCACACGATAATTTTATGATTCAGGTCCAGCTGACAAGCACCTCAACGACTGGCTCATCAATTAATCGAGCTGAAACTTCCCCGACAATTAAGGAAGTACGTGTAAGCGATGCAGTCTCGTCGGCTCAGATATTATTGCTTTTTTCGTTTTTTTTCGTTTTTTTTTTTTTTTTTTTTTTGAGACGCGCTTCGAGAAAACAATTCGATGAGGTATGATCTTATTCTGACCGAGAGACGATTAAAATCATGTTTTTCTACTGACGTCGTCTCGCGTATCTCGATGCAGGTCGACGCAGGTCACACTTCAAATAAAGCCAGAAGCTGCCCTCCTCTCTCCCCCTCTCCCCTCCTTGTCGCTTAGCTACCACCCCTCTCTCCCCTTCCCCTTCGTCCCTCCCCCTCCCTTACCCCCTCCCCCTCTCACCCCCCTCCTTCCCATACTTCCTGCCAACCCCTCAGAAAAAAATATATCCTGGTGATTATTGTCCCAGCCCCGCCATTATGTCCTGGTAAACTTACGCGGAAATGTTATTAAAAAGTAGTTAAGGACCCAATTACTGACTTTCCAATAAACTGATTACGCGATTTGTCAATTATCCCGTTACGATAAAAAAAAAAAAAAAAAAAAAAAAAAACTTTAATTATCTAGAACAATCAGCTTTTGAATTCAACGTAAAGTCCCCGGAGATGTTTGACTTTGATGGGCCTGTAAGTTTAATTATTACCAAAATAAAATCGCTTAAAAATACCGTGCGACTGACTAATGTAACTTATATATTCCCTGGACGTCACAACTTGAGTGTTTCCCAGTGTGTGTCCGAGGTGTATGTTGATGTTTATTATGTGCGAATCTAGTTTACATGTGTTTGTCCTTTACTCATTAAATGTTCATTAGTGACATATGTATGAATATCAGTATCTAGTATACATACATGTATATATATATATATATATATATATATATATATATATATTATATATATATATATAATATATATATATATATATGTGTGTGTGTGTGTGTGTGTGTGTGTGTGTGTGTGTGTGTGTGTGTGTGTGTGTGTGTGTGTTTGCATCGCATTAACACAGTGTTCGCATACGTTGGTTTTGGCATGCATACGATTCTGTGTGTGACTGTATTGGTGTGTGCATGTCAGTGTGTGTGCAACTATGCATGCGTGTGCATGTTCACAGCGATGTGTACATGGGAGCAAGAGAGTGTGTGCGAGCAAGCGTGTGTGTGTGCGTTCGTTTCTGTGCATCAGAGGGCGGGTGGCGCACGCGTGTGTTTGCCGTGTAACGTATAGAACATAGTCCTGTAATGTTCACTGAAATAATACATGGAGCCAGAGCCTTTAGAGCATTAAAAAGCAGACCAAAGTTAAATATTTGAATATAAACAGCGACTTCAAAGAAATAGTTCCCGCTACCAGCACTCTGGATGCTAATATTAGCGTGAGATTATGGGTTGGGTGTGATGTGTAGTGGAGGCGCTGGCTGGCGTTGGGGGGGGGGGGGGGCTGTGAGCAACATAGCATGTGGAGGAATGTGCTATGAGGTAACGGGGGGAGGGGGATGCTTTGAGAAACATGGCATGTGGAGGCATCTGCTATGATGAAGCAGGTGTGATGCGTAGATGGAGAAATGAGGACAAGGAATGCTTTGAACAACATGGCATGAGGAGCATGTTGAAGCATGCTTTTCAACATTGACACTCTCTCTTCTACTCTCAAAGACGTCTTTTGTT
>NC_051393.1:32550422-32559870 GCF_015228065.2 Penaeus monodon
GAGACCCCAATAGCATCCAGGTTTCAGTTCCGTAAAGCAAAACTGGAGGAATCATAGCCTTGGAGATGCGTAGTTTGGTTCTTCCGCACAAGTACCGGAATCTCCAGTTTATGAGGCCAGTCTCTACTGACTTCCTGGTCTGGCTGGCTAGCGTCATGAACTGCAGTACCAAGCATATACCAACTAAGCTAATTTTCATGGCAGACCCCCAAAATCTTGGATCTTTGTCTTGATACAAGAGCCCTCCAGACCCAAGAGCTTCGCATCATTTCTGACTGCATCAAGAGCCACCACCAGCGATTCCAGAGACTTACATAGGGTGGCAACATCGTCAGCAAAGTCAAGGTCGGTGACTTTGTTATTCCCTAGTGTTATTCCACAGTAGCATTCCACAGTGGCTTTGGATGGTATCTTTACATTGACTCCGAAAATGAAAGAGTTAAAAAGTGATGATGCGAGAACGCAGTCCTACCTCACTCCTGAATTAACAAGGAAGAAGATAGACAGGCCCTCAATTCACATTGCTGCACTTTCAGTGCCAGTATACAAGCTTCCCATTACCCCAATAATTCTTGTCTCAGGATCTCCCAGAGCGATTTCCGACGCACCGAGTCTTATTGAAGTCGATGTAGGTTGCAAACAGCCCACGACGGCGTTCCACAGTGATAATGATAATATTAGTAATAATAAACATTTTAGTGATACTGATCATAAAATTGTCAAAGGCAAGAAAAAAATATATATATGATAATGGTAGTCATTATAGTAATAATGATATTAACGGTAATAGCAAATAAACAACAATAAAAAAATGAATAACAATAATGACGGTAATAAAAGCAATGGTGATGATAATAGTGCTGCAAATATTAATAAGGACATTATTGAAAACACTATTAAAATACCAATAAATAGAAAAATAATGATAAATAAAATAATGATGATGATGATGATGATGATGATGATGATGATGATGATGATGATGATAATAACAATAATAATAATAATGGCAATATGACCACACTTGCAATAAGATGATGATGATGATGATGGTAGTAGTCGTAATAATAATAATAATGATTATAATGATAATAATGATAATGGTGATGATAATGATAATGATAATGATAATAATTTTATTATTATTATTATTATTATTATTATTATTATTATTATTATTATTATTATTATTATTATTATTATTATTATTATTATTGATATTATTATTATTACTACTACTACTAGTATTAACAATAATAATGATAATGTTGATAACAACAACAACAACAATCATCATCATCATCATCATCATCATCATCATCATCATCATCATCATCATCATCATCATCATCATCATCATCATCATCATTATCATTATCATTATCATTACCATTATCATCATCATCATCATCATCATCACTATTATTATTTATATATTGTTGTCATAATCATCAATATCTATATCATAATTGTTATCAATATTATTAATCCTTATATATGTGAAAGACCAGTATACCGTCTTGAGTGGTTAGACCGTCAGTTAAGGCACATTTAGTATAACAATGACAATATAATAATTGAGTATAATAATAATAGTAGTAGTTATTATTATTATTATCATCATTGTTATCATTTACCAAGGGGGTGTTAAGAAGGGAGGAATTAGGTTATATAAAAAGAGATTTAAAGAAGAAAAGATTGTGAGGGAGAAGAGAAAACGAAGGGAACTTAAAGAGTAGAGGGGGATAAAGAATAGAAAAGGAAAGGGACTTATAGAGGAAAGTTCTAAGGTCGGGGATGAAGGGAAGGGGAAGGAAGAGGGAAAAGGAGGCTGGGGGAGGTGGAGGAGGGGAAAAGGGAGCGAAGGAGGTGGATGGGGTGGAAGAAGAGGAGGAGGAGAGACGTGGGGTCAAGCAGATGCCTTGAAAGGGAAGAGAGAAGGACTTCCTATTTTATTCCTATTTTATTTTTCGTTCTGTGGAATTTCCCGCTAGTAATGATGAACTGGGGACCCTACTACGTACTCACTCCAAAAGCATCACAACATGAAAACTACAATTAAGTATCATGCTGTGACCACGGCGGCTCAAACATGAACCTACCGTTCATGATAATAATGAATGATGATAATGATAATTACAGTAAAAATGATGAAAATGATATTGATGATATCGAAAATAATTGTAATATTAACGATTATGATCATAATGAAAAGGATAATGACAATATGATAATAATAATGATAATAATAATGATGGTGATGAAGATGATAATAGTAATAATAATAATAATAATAATGATAATATTGATAATTATAATAACGATATTAATGAAAATAATAATAGTATTAATGATAATGATAATACTAACATTAATAAAAGTAATAATGATAATAATGATGATGATGATGATGATGATGATGATGATGATGATGATGATGATGATGATGATGATGATGATGATGATGATGATGATTATGATGATGGTGATGATAATAATGATAATGATAATTATAATGATAACGATAATGATAATTATAATAATAATGATATTGTTAATAGTAATGATAATAATAATAATAACAATAATAATAATAATACTGAGGATAACGATAACATGTTAAAATCATAATCATGATAAATGACCATATTAATAAGGACAATAATAATAACACAAACAATATTGATAATAATAATGAAAATAATAGCAATAATAGTATTAATGATGATAATAGTCATGGTAATAATAATTATCATTATCATCAATGTATATTGATAATTTATAGCGATAATTATCCTTATCCTTATCGTTATCATTATCATTATTATTACAATTATTATTATCATTATTATTGTTGGTGGTGGTGGTGGTGTTATTGTTGTTATTGTTGTTGTTGTTGTTGTTATCATTATCCTTGTCCTTATTATTAGTAGTAGTAGTATTACTATTATTATTATTGTTACTATTATTATTATTGTTATTATTGTCATTATTATTATTATTACTAGTATTATCACTAGTATTATTATTACTATTATTATAAGAATTTTATCATTGTTATTATTATTACTATCACTATTATCATTATCATTATGATCATGAACATCATGAACATCATCAGCATCATCATCATAATCATCATCATCATCATCATCACCGTCATCGTCATCATTATCATTATCATTATTATTATCATTATTATTATCATTATCATTATCATAATCATTACCATTACCATTACCATTATCATTATCATTATTATTATCATCATCATTATCATTATCATTATTATTATTATTATTATTATTTTCATTAATATCGTTATTATTATTATCAATATTTTTTTTTATTATTATTATCATTATTATTATTATTATTATTATTATTATTATTATTATTATTATTATCATTATTATTATTATTATCATTATTACTATTATTACTATTATCAATATCATCATCATCATCATCATCATCATCATCATCATCATCATCATCATCATCATCATCATCATCATCATCATCATCATCATTATCCTTATCATTATTATCATTGTTGTCATTATTATGATAATTATTATTACTATTATTATCATTGTGTATGTGTGGGTACGTGAGTTTCCTGTTTCCTGAGAAACAGGCTGCACTACACTGATACTGAGGAAACTAAGCCATATCTCCTTTTTCAACTGAATATCTAAAGGACTGACAGGTACGAATATACAGAGGAGGTAAGAGGCTGGATTGGGTATTTATGGATCGAGTAACATAAAATAAGTTAACGAAAAAAGTCGATAAGCATGCTGAGAAAAAACACGGATTAAAGGTGTATTGAACAAACATTCTATACAAAAATAACTATTAAAAGGAGCTTTAGGGAGAAACTAAGTAATTGGGATGAAATTCTAGGTAGGAAAACGCGGTTACCGATCTTGCACCGAAGAACAGAAAATATCAGATATTTGCTGCTTATGGGTAATTTGGAATTTTATTTAGAGAAAAAGAAGTAAGTAGGTCTTGCTGAAGTAGCGTTACACGAAATCGACGAGGAGGCATGGGTTGAGTGAACAGAAATCCTCTCTGGAGAAAGGTGAGCCGCAGTAAGATGAAAAAGAGTAAAAATTATTTTGGCATTTTTTGAGCCAGATGTCTCGTACCTGTATATGAAAGATGTAATTAAACCACAACATTTAGAAAATAATATCTTGTACAATGCCTAATACCAATCTTAATTACCATTTAGGGGTATAGTGTTGAGGTCGATAGAACAAAAGCAAGAAATACAATAGACAAAGAGATTAGAAAATGTTAAAAGGTGAGCGTTGACTAATAATACTTCCTGAAACTTTTGATTTTTCTCTTTAAGCAAGTAAGAGTATCAAAACAAGTATAACTAAAATATTAATTAATTAAGATGATAACCTAAACGAAGGATTCTAAACCATATTAGGAGAAAAGTTCAGTAAAACAAGAGCAAGAAGTATTGTGTCATGGCTACACTTTTATAAAAATCGCTCCTTAGAAAACAACGGAGGCCCGATATGCGCAGACCAGGAACAGTTACTGCAAATAAAACCGCACATAGGTGGTCAACATAAATCTGCTAAACGTAAACAAACACAACGAAGTGACGAGTGAGTAATTCACACATTGGCATGATATAAAAGGCAACAAACTTGCGTATAATGGTTATAAACAACCTTATGACAACATAGCGAGGGTACAACTATAAAAGTGTTAAAGAGAACAAAATGGTGAAAATCATTAGGAATTCGAAGCTATAACAAAATGAACAACATAGGTCTGGCATCGTCATAAGTAGGACTAAAAGCGGTATCCACTTTATCAAGATAGCAGTAAATGGAGCCAAATGTGACAAAAGACTTAAAACAGTAAATAAGGTCAAGGTCAAGGTCCAAGATTTTGCTGGAAATTCCATATTAATAATAATGACAGCAATGATAATGATGGTGATCACAACAGTAATAGTCACTGTGATATTGATAGTGATTCCATTTTAGGATGATACTGATAATGATGATACATATAAAAAAAAAAAAAAAAAAAAAAAAAAAAAAAAAAAAAAAAATATATATATATATATATATATATATATATATATATATATATATATATATATATATATGTATATATATATAGGAATACCATAACATGATTTTGATGACAGGAGGAAGATCAGTGTAGAGATTAAGTGATGACTATATTGGTAATCATAATAATGATGATGATAGAAGAGTATTTGACATGATTGTCATCATATTGTTGATGATAATAATGATAAGAGAAATATTAATGATTATCATAATGATGAAATAATAATGCCAGTAATAACGATGAATAATGATGATAATAATAACAAAGATAATGATGATATGAATTAGAATACAAATGTGAGTTATTATGAAAATGATGAAAATAATGTAAGAGATAACAAAAATGATGTAATGATAATGATACCAGTAATGATAATAATTATGGTAATGATGATGATGATTGCAATAATAATAAGGATAATGATAATAATATTGATAACAATAATAATAATGATAGATAATGATAACGATAAGAATAATAATAGCATTGCTAAATAACAACAATGATAATGGTAGCATTAATATATGATAACAATGATAATAATGAAAGCAATAATAACAACAGTAAGGTGATATCAGTGATGACAATAATGATTATAATAACAATAGTAATATTAATAGTATTAATAATGGTAATATTAATATCAATGATAATGATGATGATGATGATGATAATAATAATGATAATAATAATAATAATAATAATAATAATAATAATAATAATAATAATAATAATAATAATAATAACAATAGTTATGATAATAATGATGACAACAATTAAGATTTCAAAAAAAAAAAAATATTATAATGGTGATGATGATGATGATGATAATGATGATAATGAAAGTGATAATAATTATAATAATAGTTATAATAATAATAATAATAATAATAATAATAATAATAATAATAATAATAATAATAATAATAATGATAATAAAAGTAATAGTAATAGTAATAATGACAGTAATAGTAATGAAAGAAATATTTATATTAATAATGATGATGAAAATAATGATACTAATATTAATAATGATAATAATGATTATAATGATAATGATAATAATAACAACAATAATAATAATAATAGTAATAATAGTAATAATAATGATAATGATGATGATGATGATGATAATGATGATCATGAAGATGACGATGATGATGACGATGATAATGATAATAATAATAATAATAATAATAATATTATTATTATTTTATTATTATTATTATTATTATTATTATTATTATTATTATTATTATTAACAATAATAATAATAATAATAATAATAATAATAATAATAATAATAATAATAATAATAACAATAATAATAATGATAATAGTAATAATAATAATATCAATAATCATACAAGTGATAATGAAGATGATGGTTACTATTACTGCAGCACTTATAAAAACGATAACAAGAATAACAAAAATGAAAACAACAATAACGACAGCGTGAATGATGATAAACCTAGTAGTAATGAAAGAAACAGGAAGACAAAACTAATGACGTTGAAATAAACCCATGAAATTATTACATTGCACTAACAATTACATCAGCTGTTATTCCCACTCAAGAGAACGTAAATAATGCAATTTCTGTCTGTCGCTCTATCACGGTGATGGAAGGTTTTCGGAGGGGGAAGCTATAAGCAAAAATGTTTTTTTGTTCGTACAGCATTTCGTTACATTTCGCAAACGAACGTCGATTTCATAATAGCATTGTTGATGATATATAAAGGGGCATCGCAAAATGTGCTTGAATTACTAAACGTAGCTGGAAGTGTTTGTTGGCTGGTGACAGTCATGATAATAATAATAGCAATGATCATAATAATACATATAATACTTGAATTAATGCTACCACTAATACTACAACTAATGATAATAACGGTAATATAAATAATAATAATACAAATAATGATAATAACAACAACAATAATAATGATGATAATAGTAGTATAAGTGGTAATGATAATCATGTTATAGTAATGATAATAGTAATAGTAATAATAATGATAGTAATAATAATAATAATAATAATAATATTAATAATAATAATAATAATGATAACAATAATAATAATAGCAATAATGATAATAATAATAATAATTATTATTATTATTATTATTATTATTATTATTATTATTATTATTATTATTATTATTATTATCATTATTATTATTATTATAATAATAATGATGATAATAATGATAATAATAATAATAATAATTGATAATAATGATAATAATGATAATGATAATAATAATATTAATAATATTAACAATAATAATAATAATAATAATAATAATGATAATAGTAATAATAATAACAATAATAATAATAATCATAATAATAATCATGATAATAAAGATGATAACAATGACAATTTAAAAAATCATAATGACAATACTGAAAAGTATAAAACAAACATAATAGCAGCAACAACAGTTATAATAATGATGATGAAAATAGTAATAATGAAAATGATAATATTAATGATAATAATGACACTGTTAAGATAATAACGATAATAATAATAATTGCAATGATAATGCTAGCAATAATAATAATGATAATAATAATAATAATAATAATAATAATAATAATAATAACAACAAAAACAAGAACAATAATGAAAATAATAATAATAATAATAATAATAATAATAATAATAATAATAATAATAATAACAATAATAATAATAATGATAATAATAATAATAATAATAATAATAATAATAATAACAATAATAATAATAATAATAATGATGAAGATGATGATAACAGTAATACCAGTGGAAAACAATACTACTACTACTGATAATAATAATAATAGCAATATTGATAATAATAGTTATAATAACAATATTGGCAATAATAATGATAACAGTAATGATAAGGATAATAAATGTAATGAAAATAATGATAATAATGAAAATTTTGATAATAGTGGTAGTAGTAGTAGTAATAATTATAGTAATAATAATAATGATAATAATAATAATAATAATAATAATAATGATAATAATAACAGTAATAATAATAATAATAAATAATAATGATAATAATGAATATACACAAAATAACAATGATAATATCAAAAAAAAAAAAAAAAAAGATAATAATAATAATAGTAATAATAATAATAATGAGTAATAATGATAATCATGATGATAATGATAATAATAAGGTTAGTGATAATAAAATTAATAACTATAATGATAATAATAATAATAACGTTAACAATAATAATAATGATAATCAAAATAATAATGATAAGATTAACAATGATAATGAGAGTAATGAAAAGATATGATAATAGTAACGGAAGGATGGTAATAATGAGATTGATATTAGAAAAGGAAAGGATGATAATAGTGATAATAGGGATAAAATAATCATAATTGTTAAATTAATAATGATATTCATATTACCAGTCATAGCAGTGATAAGAAAAATAAGGGGGATAATCGTAGTATCAATAATAATGCTGTAATTCATTACAAGTATCATCTTTATAAATATCATTATAATAATGATAATAGAGATAATAGTATCAATTTTATGATAATAGCAATGATGATAATAATGATATTGATAATAATAATAATAATAATAATAATAATAAATAATATAATAATAATAATAATAATAATAATAATAATATAATAATAATAATATATAATAATAATAATATATAATAATATAATTAATGTAATAATGAATGTATGATAGATAATAATAATGTAAAATATAATAATAATATATCATAATATATTATAACATATAATTATAATATAATAATATAATATATAATATAATAATAATGTTAATAATAATAATAATATAATATTATATACTTATATAGGATATCATTATTATGTAGTCATTATTATTATAATATTGATTATTATTACAATATCATCACATCTATAATAATAAATAATATATATAAATATAATAAATGTAATAATAATAATATATTAGGATACTGAATTATGTAATGGTAATTATTCATTATCGATATTTATTACATACATTTTCATATTGTTTATTTATATTTCCATCCTTCACCATATTAAGGAACTACATTCACATAAAAATAAACAACTGTATATTTGCATTCTAGATTTACGAATATATCGTAATGGTATGTAGCTGTCGCATAGACAAAACAAATTGTTTTCACTATTTCCATCCCTTCTTTTGGCCATTTCACATATTTACTTTCCCCTCGGCGTTCTGGGAACACTACACGCCCTGAGGAGGAAGAGGAAAAAAGTTAGGGGAATAAGGGTGGCGGGACGATGAGGAGGAGGAGAGGGAAT
>NC_051393.1:32559970-32572470 GCF_015228065.2 Penaeus monodon
GAAAGTAAATGTTGCCATGATAGAGCATCGTAAAGAACACGCGAGCTAGACAACATGTGACAAGTGGCAATATTATGTATATAGACACCGCTGTAATGCAACTGCGTGCATAATGGGCATACCGCTGCTTTGGAGGGAGGTCGGCGTGCCCGGGGGACAGCTGGGCCCATTTGCAGCGACAGTATGGGATATGATGCCGCTCAAATATCCGTCACGCAAGAAATAGATTCCGTAATATCGAGTGAAATGCCAAGTCATCGAGCCATTCCAATACCAATAAGATTGGAAGCGCACCATATGATAGAACACGGTTGTGTCCCATCCTCTTTCGTAGGGCAAGGTAGTCTTCCCTTGTTTGGCGTCCCCGAGTTAGATCCGAGCCCATTACGCACCACGGTAGAGCGGCGTGGGTGCAATCTTTATGGGATCCGTCATCGAGGTGCCGTTCCAGTTGTGGATACACCAGGACCTGGTTTGATCCCAGCACAGGTTCCGGATTCGCAAGTCCAAATGTCTGATATTTTACACTTTGGTCCCGTGGAGAAAGGAGAGACGGTGAGCCAAGACCATAACACCGGGTCTGCAGAGAGGGTTAGGATGAGTCAAATAGGCAAAGCAGAACTAAGTGTTGCAAATCACGGCACTGATTATGCCAGGCCTTCGTCTTGCAATCAGAACGGTGCAGTAGACCTTGACGTCTGCACAGACAAAAGGGATGTGCCAGGGAGGACAGCAAGTATGGCTGGGTATGCCTGTGAGGAGGACATGGCTTCTGTTGTCAAGCTCCTGCAGGACGCCATCCCAAAGCTCACAAACACTGTGTGCATGCAGTGTGTTGCGTCTCCAGCCGCGCACACTTCCGCAGAAGACTCGCCCCAGCCCACGCAAGGTGGCTTGGCGTCCTCGGGAGTCGCAGTAGCCTCTCCGCCGCAGGTTTTCGCGTCCAGGGAAAGGATCACGCCAGCCCTGTCCCCTGTCTTGATCGTCGGCCACCACCTCCCCAGCGTGCCCATCATCGCCATTGAGCCGTCGACTCCTCTAGGTCGATCGCCCCGCGTCTGGCACAGCGGTTCCTGCTTTCTCCTGCCACACACGGAGGAAAGGACACCCCTGCTAGGGAGTTTCGCAAGGTGGTGTAGCATCACAAAATACTTTTGATGTAGAATGCACCGTTTCGCGTGTCACCTACATCTCACCGCATTTACTTTTTACTTGTCAGAGCTGAACACGGGAATTCCAATCACGCCGCGACCCACACTGACCACAGCGAAATGTTGCCCCCAAGTCGGCAATTCAGATTCTCGAAAGGACAAATAATGATCCTCATTTCCATGCTGTTGGTCGACTTCTCGTCCTTCGCTTCTATGTCCATTATGGCGCCCTTTTTCCCGCAGCAGGTGAGCTCATCCCAGGAATGTTCTAGGGTAAATGCAGTTACATCGTTGAAGCTGGAGACTTTTTTATAATGAATTTCTTTTTATCTCCCGTTTCTTTTATCCTCCCCCCGCTCTGATCTCCTTCCTCTAATCTCTTCACCCCTCCCTCTCCACCTTCCCCTCCCTCTCCACCTTCCCCTCCCCCTCCCTCTCCCCCTTCCATTCCCCTTCCCCCTCCTCCTCCCCCTTCCCTTCCCCTTCCCCTTCCTCCTCCTCCTCCCCCTCCCCTCCCCCTCTCCCTCCCCCTCTCTACTCATTTGATTTCCATTAAGAGTCTACTTTGCAAATCAGCCAGGCTAAACAGAGAATACTTGTTAAAATCCCACATAGATAGGCGATAGTGAATAGGGGAGATCGTAATTGAATGCCCTTTGCACACGTCACAGGTGGACAACCGTGGCCTCAGCCCGACAGTGGACGGCATTATCTTCAGCGTGTACGCCCTCGTCATCGTGCTGGTTTCGCCCGTTATAGGAAAGACTGTTAGGCACCAGAAGTCTTTGTCTTTGATCATTGCTGAGAGGCATACAATCTGAGAGTATACGAGTCAATGCATTTTAGACAGATATGATTCTGTAATCGAAAAGAAAAATCCGGATATCCACGTAGTGTATTCCTTCATGTCTATCAGTCTATGTAGTTTATCATCGACATAATGATTTACATTCTGACTCCCTTTCTTCCTCTCTCTCCATCTCTCTTTCTCCACCTTTCCCAATCTCCCTCCTATCCATTTCTCTCTCTCACTCACTCTATACCCCTTTCCCTCCCTCTTTCCCTCTCTTCCTCCCTTTTTCGCTCTACTCTCTCTTTCTTTCCCTTTACCTTTCTTTTCTTTCTCCCCTCTCCCTGTCTCCCTCTCCCTCTCCCACTCCCTCTCACTCCCTCCCTCTCCCTCTCCCACTCCCTCTCACTCCCTCCCTCTCCCTCTCCCACTCCCTCTCTCACTCTCACTCCCTCCCTCTCCCCCTCTCACTCTCACTCCCTCCCCCTCCCCCTCTCACTCTCACTCCCTCCCTCTCCCCCTCTCACTCTCACACTCCCTCTCCCCCTCTCACTCTCACACTCCCTCTCCCCCTCTCACTCTCACACTCCCTCTCCCCCTCTCACTCTCACCTCCCTCTCCCCCTCTCACTCTCACACTCCCCCTCCCTCTCCCTCTCCCTCTCCCTCTCCCTTTCACTCCCTCCCTCTCCCTCACCACTTCCCTCCTCTCCCCTCACCACTTCCCTCCTCTCCCCTCACCACTTCCCTCCTCTCCCCTCACCACTTCCCTCCTCTCCCCTCCCCACTTCCCTCCTCTCCCCTCACCACTTCCCTCCTCTCCCCTCACCACTTCCCTCCTCTCCCCTCACCACTTCCCTCCTCTCTCCTCACCACTTCCCTCCTCTCCCCTCACCCGCCTCCTCTCTCTTCACCTCCCCTCTTCTCCCTTCACCCCCCTTCCCTCATCTCCCCCCCTCACCGCCATTAGCCCTCGCCATCCGAACGGAGCCACGGGTACGTTAGCCCGGAATTGATAAATTGTGGAATATATCCGAAAAAAGAAGAGTAGGGAAGATGAACAAAATCATATGGTCTAGAATCTTTCTTATGTAACTTCGGACAAATAATTAATGAAATTTCAGAACGGGATGTGAGCCCTTACGAGAATTCCGATTCCGAATTTTTAGGGGGTCCCAGAACTGAAGGGCAAGAATATTTAACTCAACTTGGCAGGCAAAGAGTTTTAGCTTGGGGGGGGGGACGAAAAAGTTCATTAATATCGCCCAAAATGAATGGTATTTTGAATAATCGTGTATGGCAGAAGTTTTTCAGAAGTTCTGTGCGGAATCTTTTTTTATTATTATTATTAGATTCTATATATTTTCTTTTTATTATTATATGTACAGTTGTTTTGAAATACCGAAATCGGATTTAGAAACATGGTTTGTGAAACTTTTTTTTTTTTTTTTTTTTTTTTTTGCTTGCTGCAAGAGAGAGGGAAAGAGAGGCAGATAGACAGAGAATTTACATAATTTAAATAATCTAGCTTATTCTATTTGTTACATTGATTATTCTTATGTCTGATGTGACAGGTTGTCTGTTTATGTTCGCTTCTAAATTACCCCCTGAGTACAAGGAATGGCCGGGGTTGCCATCCGAAGGCGTTGGGAAATTTGAACGCAAGTCAGCAAGATTGCTAGACGAGATCGCTACCATTGCACCACATAGCACAGAATGACAGAGAGAGAGAGAGAGAGAGAGAGAGAGAGATAGAGGGAGAGAGAGAGAGAGAGAGAGAGACAGAGAGAGAGAGAGAGGGGGAGAGAGAGAGAGGGTGAGGAAGGGAGAGAGAGAGAGAGAGAGAGAGAGAGAGAGAGAGAGAGAGAGAGAGAGAGAGAGAGATAGAGAGAGAGGGAGGGAGAGAGAGAGAGAGAGAGAGAGAGGGTCGTGGGCGTTCCAAAGCAAGCCATGGGCGTGAGCGTCGAAGGCGTGGCGGGCCGAGCCATGGGCGTGATCGAGGACGCGAGGGACGGGGACGCCTCCGAGCCACGCCCCGACAGGTTTGGAGTAATGACTCGAGGGCGAGCCATTAGCTACAATTTACCGGGCGCCGTGTCAACTCTCGGCGCGGCCGCCCGTGACACAGAGTGCGACGACCTGCGCGGCCGAGAAATGAATGATGCCATTTCGTCGAACAATGATGAAATTGCTTCATTAGAATTGTGAATGCTCTCATTTATTATCAATTCCCAGCTCAATATCAACATAGTTAAAATGTAAGTAATTGTATGCTGCTAATTGTTATTACCATTTTATACAATCTATCGTCGATTAGCTTGAAGGTAATTACCAATAAACTTAATACGATTTGTGTAATCGGCCATTTAACACTGTTAAAGCAGATCTGGGAATCAATTCATTAGGATTTCACACCATGTCAAAAAAGCAAAAGGAAGAAATTTTCTGATTTAGATGGGGGAAAAAACCGCACCGGGAGGGGGTCCCGGGGAGAAGGGAAAGGGGTTCAAACAGGGGTAAAAATCTCTTGAAAAAAATAAAAAGGGGGCACAGAGCCCGCCCTATTTGTGAAAGGGAAAAATGATTGCTTTTTTCTTATACTTTTAGGGAAACTGAAAAATTTTCAGCGCTTTTACGGGGGCCCGGTTGTCAAAAGGGGACGGGGCTTTCTCTTTCGGGTCTCCTCGCTTTTTCTTTTTTTTCTCCTCTTCTTCTCCGGATTTTCTCCTTTTCTCTCTCTCCGGCTTTTCTTCTCTTACTCTTTTCATCTGCTGTTTGTCTTTGGATCTCCCTTCATATTTTGTCTCATGTTTATCTGTTGTTCGGCCCTTTTCTTCTGTTTGTCTACCGCCTGTCCCGTCTGTCCCTCTCTTCCCCTTTTTTTCCTCTCTCTCTTCGTCATCTCTCTCTCTTCTCTCTTTCTCTCGGGTCCCTTTTTTCTCTTCCTCCTTTTTTTTTTTTTTCCCCCTTTTTCTCTCTCTCTTTTTCTCTTTTCGTTCTCTCTTCTCTTTTTCCCTTTTTTTCTTTTTCCTTCTTTTTTTCTCTCTCCCCTCTCTTTTCCCCTTTTTTTTCTTTTTTTGGGGGGTTTTTTCCCCCCCTCTCTCCCTTTTTCATCTCCCCCTCTCTTCCTCTTTTTTTCTCTCCCAGGAATCCCTTTTCGCCGGTTTTTCCTCTCTTCCCCGGGCTCTCTCTCTCTCCCCTTTACTTCTCCTCTCTCCTCTCTTTTCTCTCTCTCCTCCTTCTCTCTCTCTCTCTCTCCTCTCTTATTCTCTCTCTCTCATCTCTCTCTCTCTCCCCTCTCCTCTCCTACTCTCTCCCATCCTCTCTCTCCTCTCTCTCTCTCTTTTTCCCTCTCTCCCCTCTCTCTTCGCTCTCTCTCTCTCTCTCTCTCTCCTCTCCTCTCTCCCCTCTTCTCCTCTCATTTCTTCTCTCCCTCTCTCTCTCCTCCTTCTCTCTCTCCCCCTCTCCTCTCCCTCCTCTCTCCTCTTTCCCCTCTCTCTCTCTCTCCCTCCTCTTCTCTCTCCTCCCCCTCTCTCCCTATCTCTCTATTTTTCTCTTTTTCTTTTCCCTCTCTCTCCCCTTCTCTCCTCCTCCTCTCTCTCATCCTCTCTCCTCTCCTTTCTCTTCCTTCCTCTCTCTCTCTCTCTCTTTCTCTCATGCATGAATGTATGCTTGTGAGTGTGCGTCGATGAGCGTGCCTGTGCGTGCGCGGCCGGTCCTCCGCCGGCCGCGCACGCCCACCGGCCTCACACGTGCGGGTGGGCCGCTGCACGAACGCCGGGTGCGCGGGTAATCAGCCGCGGGAGGTCCGGCAATGATCTTGAGGAAGCCGAACGAAGCCTCAATCTCGGCGGCATGAAAGGGATCCGCCACAAAAGGAGAGCCGGACATTAGCGGAGCCGGGAGTCGGCACCCCCCGGTCCCCTGCCCCCGTCCCCTGCCCCGTTCCTCCCTTCCTCCCTTCTACTTTCTCCCTTTCACCATCTTTCCTCCTTCCCATAGCTCTCTTCCCCCCTTCCTTCTCCACATGCTTTCCACTCATCTCTTCCTTCATTCCCCCTGTTTCTCCCCCCCCCCCACCGTTCTATGGCAATTTCCTTTTTCCTTTTTCCTTCTCTCCATTCCTTTCCCTGTCCCCTCTGAGAGAGAGAGAGAGAGAGAGAGAAAGAGAGAGAGAAGAGAGAGAGAGAGAGAGAGAGAGAGAGAGAGAGAGAGAGAGAGAGAGAGAGAGAGAGAGGAAGGGAGGATAAGTAAGATACAGTATAATACGAGCATGTATGAGTGATTTTATACTATTGTTGGTAATGAATGTTTAAGAACATGTGTTTTCGCATTCTGAAGCGCATTGATTTTTCCATTAGGATTTCGTAGCGTGTTCCTGTGTTTGGAAATGTATATTGATGTACAGCGATATTTACATGAACGTGTACATTATGTAAATGAGCACATTTGAAACCGTCGTCTCGTTCTAGACTAACTGAAACTCCCTTCCCTCCTCCCTCTCCTTCCCCTCCCCCCGTCCTCCCCCATTTACTCTTGGTGCTTTACCTTACTCTTCCATCTCCTCTCCCCCATCCGCCCCCGCCCCTAGGCCATTCCTCCCCCTCCCCCCACCCTTTAGAACCTGTCCTTTCTTCCATTCTCTAAGTCCACATTGTCTCTTCCCCATTACCCAATTTTCACACTTACCCCCTTCAGCACTTTCCCCTCACTTATGCCCTTTTCTCTCTCTTCTTACTCTCACTCTTGCCCTTCTTCTACGCTCCCTCGCTTACTCTCACCCGATCGCTCACCTGTCTATCTCTTATAAGCCTTTCCTTTTTCATGTCCTCAAACGCATGCTCTCTCCGCCCCCCTCCTCTTGTCTTCTCTCTACTGTTTTCTCATATTTAGTCCCGCCTCCTCCTCTCCCCTCTACTCCTCTTCTCAATCTCGTCGTCTCATTCTTCTTCTAGACCTAACCCTTTATTTATCACCCTTCGTCTCACCCCCTTTTTTCTCTTACCTTACCCTTCTGTCTTCTCCCCCCCCCCCCTCCACCACCCTCCTTCCTTCCCTCCTACGATCCCCAATGCCCTAACACTCCTTCCCTATTCCCATCCTTCTCCTTCTCATCCTTCTCCTTTTCTCCCTCCCCCTCCCTCTTTTTCCATCCCGCTTTCTCCTGACCTTCTTTCCCCTCCCTCTTCCCCCCTCCCCCTTTCACCCACATCACCCTTTCCTTCTTCCCCTTCCCACGTTCTCCTACATTCTCCTCTCCCTCGTTTCCTCTTACTCCCTCCCCATAACCAGTCCCCCAACACTCTCCCACCTCTCCCTTCCCCTAACCCTCTCCCTTCACCTCTCCCCCAACCCTTCCCTCACTGCTCCACTCAACCTCCACCCATCCCCCTTCCCCCAACTCTTCCCCTTTACCTCTCCCCCCCTCCCCAAGCCCATCACCCAACCCCTCCCTCTTACCCCCCCCCCTCCCCACATCCGGCCGGGCCCTCTCGTGACGTTGCGCACTTTTGCATGATAATAATGGCGGTGTCATGACGGCGCATCGAGATTAACTTTGAGAATCATAAAAGGCGGATTCACTTTTAATTTGGTGGATTTTGGCCGAGGAGTTCGTGTCATCGAGCCGGGCATTTTTGGGCAGCGTTTAATGGATTTCCAGAAGATCCGAGACCGAGACGAAATAGGTGGAATAGGATGGCGAGGAAGGAAAAGGGGGAAGGAAGAGGGAGGAGGGAAAAGGGGGAAGGAAGAGGGAGGAGGGAAAAGGGGGAAGGAAGAGGGAGGAGGGAAAAGGGGGAAGGAAGAGGGAGGAGGGAAAAGGGGGAAGGAAGAGGGAGGAAGGAAGAGGGAGGAAGGAAAAGGAGCAAGGAAAAGGAGGAATATAAAGGAGGAAGGAAAAGGAGGAGAAAGGAAAAGGGAAAAGGATGTAGAAAAGAGGAAGTGAATTGGAAATACGAAGAATAGTAAATGAAATACGATGTTTTAGAAAGTTTAGGAAGTTTCAGAAAGGAGAAAGCGAAAGGAAGTGGCAAGGAAGGAAAACAGAATGGACAGGAAGTGAAAAGAACGAAGTAAAATAAGATGGAAGGTGGAATACGGAGGAAGAAGAAATAAAGGGGAAGAAGGAGAAACAGAAGCGAAGAAGATGAAGTGGAAAGGACAAGACGAAAGAAGGAAGAAATCAGAAAAGAAAAAGAGATATAATGAATAAGAAAAAAAAATGAGAATTAAGACATACGGAGATAATAAATTATAAAGAACCCTACCAAAGAAGAGAAAGGAAAGAAAACGAAGAGAACAGGGAAGGAAGAATAGCAGTTATGTAGAGGAAATACAAAGAAAAAATAATGTATTAAGGTTACGAAAGACGAAAACAATAAGAAAGCGCGTGCATAAAATCTTTGTTTTGATTACTGATAAAAGCATCTCCCACTTGGATCCCACGCCGGCCGCTTCCTATTCATTTACCGAATGGATATGCACCGACATGTGTGTGTGAGGCTTGTGTGGGGTCAGCAAAGTACATGTGTTGGGGGAGGGGGGGTGGGGGCAAGTGTGTGAGGGTGGTTGAGTGAGGGCATAGGTGTGTGTGTGTGTGTGTGTGTGTGTGTGTGTGTGTGTGTGTGTGTGTGTGTGTGTGTGTGTGTGTGTGTGTGTGTGTCCAATGAAATTCTTTCATATTTACAGGCGATTCAATGTCCTTTTATGTGTGTTTGGTTATTTGCTTTTCCTTTGTTCCTACCAATTTTCCTTTATATAAGCATGTAATGACGTTTTCCTCTCTTTATGTAATCTTATCCTCCTTCTTTGCTCGTCTTTCGTTTGTCAAGTTTGTTTCTTTGATCATCTGGAACACAGTAATCACTCACGTATTATCAAATTATTTTGGTAATCTTCCCCTGTTTTATACAGCACACAAACACAAAAGATATGCACGCATACATATGTGAGCATGTAAACACACACACACAGACACACACACACAGACACACACACACACACACACACACACACACACACACACACACACACACACACACACACACACACACACACACACAAGAGATCAAAACATACATACATGCACATACAGGGACACACGCGCTTACATACATGTCGACACATTAACGATTAAAGAAAATCGTAATATCGTTAGCACATATGAATGCACATCCCCTGTCCTGTTAATATTTATCTGCCGGTTTCGCCACTCCTTACTGCATTCTGGAAGATTCGATGGCTCGGTAATGGATTTTCTCTATTAGCAGATCTAATGCAGAATGAACGCTCGTAATATGGCCTTATCGTGTCCCGCCAAGTCCTCTCGCCACGTAAATGGCAAAGTAATGTGCGTGCAGCTTTTAGTATTTTATTTTTCTGAAGTGTACGATGGTGTTTAGAAGGTGGGTTGTCAATTGAGCTGTTGTGTTTTCGCATGTGCTTGTTCTTTATGTTATGTGTAATTGTTCATTTTGTGTATTTTTTCCTATAATTCATGTATGTTTGCCGTGTGTGTGTGTGTGTGTGTGTGCGTGTTGTGTGTTCGTGTGCGTGTTGTGTGTGTTGTGTGTGTGTGTGTGTTGTGTGTGTGTGTGTGTGTGTGTGCGTGTGTGTGTGTGTGTGCGTGTGTGTGTGTGTTTATATGCGTGTGTGTTTATGTGTGTGTGTGTGTGTGTGTGTGTGTGTGTGTTTATATGCGTGTGTGTTTATGTGTGTGTGTGTGTGTGTGTGTGTGTGTGTGTGTGTGTGTGTGCGTGTGCATTACATTTGTGTGTGTTTTCTGCATCGTCTTTCCTGTGTGTGTACGTAATATTTTGCTCTGTGTATGTTTATCTGCAAATACGTATTGTTTTATTGTACACATAATAATTCTTATGTATTTCACTATTAAGACACCTTTGCTAGACGATATGATGCTATGAAAACACCAAACTCTTTGAAATTTTTAAAACGCCACCTTTAGAAGCTACGGCGCTACTTGAATAACATCATGAGACAGTATGTGATGGACATTTATGGTTGAGTTACTCATGTAAGATTTTTCTGGTGAAATGGATCCACATACGAAATGTGTATGATGATCCATCAATTAACGCAATGTGCTAGGGCGGCATGACATAATGTTATGTCCGCTGGGATTTTAGTTTGTCAATTTTGCTGACACGAGATGGTATCACAAGAGCTTAGTCACTAAGTCAGTTGAAACTTGGTTTTCGAAGAAAAAGCTTTGTTATTAGTATTTATCTTATCAGTATAACGTCCATAATAATAATAATAATAATAATAATAATAATAATAATAATAATAATAATAATAATAATAATAATAATAATAATAATTAATAATAATAATAATAATAGTAATAAAAATAATAATAATAATAATAATAATAACAATCGATATATAGATAACAAATCTCGACAATTCGACGAACAGGGAAATCCGGTAGTCATACTAATTGACGTGGAGGCTAAGCACTTGTTGAGTCGTTTGAGGGTAACATAGCTAGTACGTGTACCCGTGGCCCATATGCTAATCTGCCGTACAAAATAAAAGTATTTTGAAGTAGACATGAATTTTGTAGCTAGACTTAAGGGCGCTAGCCTGATGATATATAGTTGAGATACCATTATGGCAATGTTAGGTTGCCATTGAAAGCGGCACTACTGAGGCACGGGCAAGTAAACTGACACAAGCTGAAACTGTTAAAGGACTGTAAGGACGATTCTAGACTCTATGGACAATTATAGCACGATAGTACTGCCAGGGCACCAGTGCTAGGTGGCATGACATTAATTGGGTAATATTACTTTCTGTGGCACTATCAGAAAACCATTCTTAGATGATATGGCACTGTTAGGACACCGTCACGCACTATGGCACTGCGAGAAAACGGGGTCAGTGCGGGAAAGATGGTCTCCAGGCACGGGCGTTGCTAGATAATTTACACAACAGTACACGGGCGGCTCCCTGCTTGCAAAATGAAAAACTGTAGAAGGATCCGGGCAACTTTTCTTCTGTTTGGACGTTTTCTTATTTTGGATCTGGTGTTGTTCTTGGGGGGAAAGGCCACAGTCGCTTGGTCTGTTTTAGTCTATATCTTTATATCTGTCTGTCTGTCTATATATCTATATCTATATCTATTTATATATATATATACATATATATATACATATATATATGTATGTATGTATGTAAATATATTATGCATGTGTGTGTGTGTGTGTGTGTGTGTGTGTGTGTGTGTGTGTGTGTGTGTGTGTGTGTGTGTGTGTTTATTCATATATATAAAGGTGTCTTTACAAGAGATGAGAATCCCGAGCTAAGACCCGCCTCATCACCTTTATTCACTGCAAATGTAAAATATTTTTTTTTTTTTTCTTATTTTGTTGGTTTCTTTCCTTTTAATATTTCTCTTACCATCTTTATTACAAAACCTTTTTCAAAGAAAATACAGTAAAATATCACTTACCATTAAATATAGCACAAATTGCCCGGGTTAAAATGAGAGTGGGCCCCTTGTGTTCACCTGGCAACATCCGGCGGGAATTTGCATTGCACTGCTGCATGCAGATTCAGAAACTGCTGGGCTGTTGGATGGTATACAGCAGCGGGGTCAGGGAGTACAGGGATAACTGGCCCGGCAGATTTACGGGGCATGCCTACGTGGACGAGGTGTTTCTACCATCGGTGAGGGCCATGGTGTTCCCAGAGCTGGAGTCATTTTACCTCGTCCAGGATAACAGCTCCAGCCACACGAGCAGTGTCGTGAAGGCGTGGTGTCGGCAAAACCCTGAGATTACACTGTGCCACATGCACCCAACTTGTCAGATCTAAATCTCAGTGAGAATGATTGAGCAGCCATGGGCAGAGACTTCCCCCAAGATCATACCTGCAATCGTCATATTGCCCGAGCAATTACGCCATGGAAGCGATTGCGCTTTACAGACGGACGCCAGTTAACGTGCGCATTCCCAGCACTCGCCAAGCTGGTGGCGATAACACGAAATACTAAAAGTATTAGACATTTCAAAACATTTAACATTTCCTCTTCAGTACCTTAAATTGTTAGACAACATCGTCATTATCATAGTATTTATCTAATACTTAGCTTACTTGGATCATACATAATGTTACGTGAGCAGGGATACCAAAAACAGTTCGAGTTCACAGCACTATTTCCCACCGGTTTGTGTATGTGTGTGTGTTTATTTATTTATATATGTATATATATGTGTGTGTGTGTGTGTGTGTGTGTGTTGCATATGTATGTAAGTATATCTATATATGACTGCCGCGATGGTCCAGTGGTTAGAGCCCTGGACCCCGACCCTCGTGGTCCCGAGTTCAATTCCCCGCCGCGGCAGTCGTAAAAATGCCTGCGCTTTGACTGCTGGCTCGAGCCCGAGAAAACGGCATATCGCCTTGAGAAGTCAAACACAGGTGTCGTAGGGGAAGTCACCGCCGTGGCACAAACCGGGGTTGATTAGGAAGGGCATCCAATCAAGCAAGGGTGGCACTGCCGTATAACCTCTCAGTAATTGAATTGAGAGAGGC
>NC_051393.1:32577470-32579970 GCF_015228065.2 Penaeus monodon
CTGTCATTCGTAATGTGAAAGCTATGCATAATACATCTTATTGATACGAAAATCCATTTTCTGTGCAATGACATGAATAATTACCCCACTCAAGAATTCGGGTATTTTATATATGCCTTGTAAATCGCTGAATAATTGGATAGTTTTCAAGTTCCTTTTTTGTTCTCTCTCTCTCTCTCTCTCTCTCTCTCTCTCTCTCCCTCTCTCTTCTCTCTCTCTCTCTCTCTTCTTCTCTCTCCCTCTCTCTCTCTCTCTCTCTCCCCTTTTTTCTCTCCTCTCTCTTCTCTCTCCTTCTCTCTCTCTCTCTCTCTCTCTCTCTCTCTCCTCTATATAAATAAATATATATATATTATATATTATATATATATAATTTATATCTGTGTGTGTGTGTTTAGGGGGACAGTGGGGGCTATGTTTCAGATACCATTTTATCTTTTTTTTTCTGTCAATGCATAACGTTGATGATTGTGAAAGTAGAGAAAGTGATACGCCGATGAGGGGGTAAGACGGCGAGTGGAAGTAGGGGGGGGAGAGAGAGGGAGGAGTTGGAGAGGAAGAAGGGAGGGGGAAAGGGAAGGGAAGGGAAAGAAAGGAGGGAGGAGGAGGAGGAGGAGGAGAGGGGGAAGTGGAGACGAAAAAGGGAGGGCGGAGGGGAAGGGAACCGGAGAAGAAGGAGGGAGGGAGAGAATGTATCTATAATGGGCTGATAGATATGAGCAGCGCCGAATTGCGGTCGATAGCAGGTCATTATTTTCTTATAGTTCCATACGCCGATACTCCCTCTCACTTCCTCTTAGGACCCGTCACTCCAGTAATCTATCTTGGACCACATGTACGAATGAATCGCCTCTCTAATTTTCCTTCCCCTCTGTGGCAAGAGATACGAATTCGACTAGCTACCCTCCCCCACCCCAGCCCGCACTCCTCTTCCCCTTCCCTCCCCTCGCCCCTCCCCTCTCCTCGTCCCTCTCCTCCCCTCTCCCCTCCTTTCCCTCGCCCTTCCCTCCTTTCGCCCCTCCCCTCCCGTCGTCCCTCCCCTCCCTTAACCCCTCCCCTTCCCTCGCCCCCCCCTCCCCTCCCCCCTACTTCCTTGCTTTTTTTCCCCTTTTTCTCCATCCGTCTTCCCCCCCTTTTATTCCTGCCCCTTTCCCCCCTTTTTCCCTATATTTCCCCTCGTCCCCAACTCCCTTACTTCCCCCAACAGACCCTCCTCTCTTGCTCCCCTTCTCTCTCTAACCCACCCTCAATCCCCCCTCCTTCTCCCCTCCCCCGCTTTTCCCCTCTCTTCCCCATCACTCTTCCCTTCTCAGCACCCATCCTCAGTTCCCTTCTTCCCCCTGCATATCTCCAGCTCTCCTCCTCCAACACACCCTCCCCTCCTCTCTCCACCACTACAACACCTCCAACTTCTCTCACCTCTTTCCTCAATTTCTTAACCCCCCCCCCCCCACCCTCTTATCCACTTTCACCCCGAACCTCCCTATCCGACCTACTGAACCCTTTCTCCTCCTCTTCTCTACCCTTACTCCCTAAAAAGCAATAATAATATAAAAAAATTATGTCTTGTACTTACTGCTCCTGAGATGCAGCCAACGATCTTGCATTACAGTGTTTCAGATCTAAATTTCCTACGAGAATCCTGATGTATTATTCCATTACTTTTTTCCCGCCAATATGTTTTAAAAATAGTTTAATAATTTCCATTTTAACCCTTTTTTATTCTGTAAGTATTCGTGTTCGTGGTTCTATTATCTATGTCTGTTCGTGCTTTTGCTATTTTTCTATGTGTGTGTGGTGTGTGTGGGTGGGTGGTGGGGTGTGTTGGGTGGGGGTGGGGGTGTGGGGGTGTGGGGTTGTGCAGTGGTGTGTGTTGGGTTTGGGGGGTGGGTGTTGTGGTGTGTGGGGGTGGTGGTGTGGGGGTTTTGGGTGGGGTGTGGTGGGTGTGTGTGTGTGGGTGGGGGGGGGTGTGGGTGTGGGGGGTGGGGGGGGGGCGGGGAGGGGGGGGTGTGAGAGTGGAAATAAAAGGGAAAAATTTAAATAATATAATAATAAAAAGAATAAAATGTAAATATATATAAATAATTAAATAATTTTTTATTATGGGGGGGGGGGGGGGGGGTATTGTAAGGGGTTTTGTGTAAATATATATAGAAAAATAAATATATATATAATATATAATAATATATAAAATATTATTATATATATTATATATATATATATTATATATATATATATACATATATATATATATATGTATATATATATATATAAATATATATATATATATTATATATATATATATTATATATATTTATATACATACATAATATATATATATATATATATATATATATATATATATATATATATATAATATATAATATATATATATATATATATATATATATATATATATATATAACATGTGTGTGTGTGTTTACAGATATATTCTCATATGTCTACATAGATCCTTTTGTTAAAAACTACAATAACTGAATAC
>NC_051393.1:32597470-32602470 GCF_015228065.2 Penaeus monodon
ACCGTGGCATTACACTGCTCAGCATACCAGGCAAGGTTCTCGCCCACATGCTTCTGAAACAGATCCGCAACCACCTACTGAGGCATCAGAGACTGGAGCAGTCTGGATTTACTCCTGGCAAGTCCACGATAGACTGTATACTAGCGTGGAACGCCGTCATGAGTTTGGTCGTGGGTTGCTTGCAGCCTACATCGGCCTTAAGAAGGCGTTTGAGTCGGTGCATCGGGAATCACTATGGGAGATCCTGAGGCTCAGGGAAATTCCGACACAGATTATTGGCCTGATAGCAATGAAGCGAAGTCTCTAGGCCTAGAGGTCTCCTGGACCAAGACCAAGATTCAGGACTTTGGGGGCCTGTTAGGGGAACCCGTTCAGTCGATCCATGCTTGCGGCGAGGACGTTGAAGTCACAGAAAGTTTTACATACCTTGGTAGCATAGTCCATATCTCTGGGTTGTCAGACCAGGAAGTCAGTAGATGGATTGGTCTGGCAACAGGAGCCATGAACTCGATCAACAAGAGCGTTTGGAGATGTCGGTACCTATGCAGAAGGACCAAGCTGCGTGTCTTCAAGGCCTTGATACTGCCAGTTTTGCTCTATGGAAGCGAAACCTGGACGCTATTCAGTGTCTTGGAGTCTCGCCTTGATGCCTTTTGTAACAAGTCCCTTCGCCGGATCATGGGGTACAGTTGACAGGACCGCGTGTCCAACCGGCGGTTACACCGTGAGACTGGCATGGCACCTGTTACTTGCATAATCCGGGATCGCCAACTTAGGCTGTATGGCCACCTAGCTCGTCTCCCTGTGGACGACCCTGCCCACCAGGTTGTCTCTCTGCGAGACAACCCTGGGTGGAGGAGACCTGTGGGACGACCTAGGAGATCATGGCTTGGGCAGCTCGACGAGACCTGTCGCGAAGAATTAGAGATGGGCCGTGGGCCTACCTGGAGACTCGCCTCGAGGGATCCCCGTGGCTGGAAGCGAAGGGTGGATGCGGCCATGTGCCCCCGTCGGCGTTAGCCCCTTGATGAGGATGAGGATATATATATGTATGCATACATATGTACATATATATATATATATATATATATATATATATATATATATATATATATATATATATATATTTATATATATATATAATATATATATATATATATATATATATGTATATATATATGCATACATACATATATATATATGTGTGTGTGTGTGTGTGTGTGAGTGTGTGTGCGTGTGCGTGCGTGCGTATGTGTGCGTGTGTGTGTGTGTGTGTGTGTGTGTGTGTCGATAAATGTGTGTTTGTGTGTGTGTGTATATGTATATATATATATATATATATATATATATATATATATATATATATATATATATATATATGTATATATATATATATTTATATATATATATATATATATATATATATATATATATATATAGAGAGAGAGAGAGAGAGAGAGAGAGAGAGAGAAATAGATAGATAGATATGTATGTATGTATATCCGCTATATTTTCTTCATCACTTAGTAACGGCGCATTCAATTTTGTCAGATAGTTTACATTATAGTAACAAACAAATACATAAGCCATCAAATTCGAAAATGGTTTAATAAAAGGGCTCGAAGACAATGAATCTTTGATCATTTTTTTCTGCCGTTGACAATTTTCAGCCATGTACTCAATCATACCGAGCGATTTTGTGCTTTCTATCCATCAATTATTGGGGCTATTTTCCCAAGCCATCTTGTCGGCGGACCCCAGATTCCTCCATCTTTGATCAGACAGAAGAATTTTAAATACATTGCATCTCACATAGCCTCCCCCCCCCTGTCCTCCTCCTCCACCTGCGCTCCTCCCTTCTCTCTGCCCTTTGCTTCCTCTCCTTCCTCCCCTCTTCCTGTCTTCGTCCCTCTCTTCACATTCTTGTCTCCTCTCTCCTCCCACCTCCCCACCTGTTCCTCCTCCTCTCTTCCCTCTCCTGTTCTTTCTGCTTTTCCCCTCCCACTTCCTCTCCCCCCCCTCCCCAATCCTCCCATCTTCCATCCTTTTCCTTTTTTGCACTTCCTGTCTTCCCCTGCTCCACCTTCTCCTCTTCTCCCTCCCCTTCTCCCCTCCTCCACCCCCCCTCGCTCCCACGCCTACTGCCTGTGGTGTCGTCGCGAGCGCTTGAGTGGGGGGGGGGGGGGAGGGAGAAGGGGGAGGAGGAGAAAGAAAAGAGAGAGGAAGAGGGATGGTATGGGGAGGGGGAGGGGGAGGGGAGGGGGAGGGGGATGAGAAGGACATCGGGAGGAATGAGGGGCCTGGGGACGAGGGGGAGGGGAGGGGAGGGGAGGGGGAGGGGAGGGGGGGGGAGGGGGATGAGAAGGACATCGGGAGGAATGAGGGGCCTGGGGACGAGGGGGGGGGGGGGGGGGGAGGGGGATGAGAAGGACATCGGGAGGAATGAGGGGCCTGGGGACGAGGGGGAGGGGGGGGGAGGGGAGGGGAGGGGAGGGGGAGGGGGAGGGGAAAGGACATCGGGAGGAATGAGGGGCTGGGGACGAGGGGGGAGGGGAGGGGAGGGGAGGGGGGGGAGGGGGATGAGAAGGACATCGGGGGAATGAGGGGCCTGGGGCGAGGGGGGAGGGGAGGGGAAAGGGAGGGGGAGGGGAAGGACATCGGGAGGAATGAGGGGCCTGGGGACGAGGGGGGAGGGGGGGGGAGGGGAGGGGAGGGGAGGGGGATGAGAAGGACATCGGGAGGAATGAGGGGCCTGGGGACGAGGGGGAGGGGAGGGGAGGGGAGGGGGAGGGGAGGGGGATGAGAAGGACATCGGGAGGAATGAGGGGCCTGGGGACGAGGGGGGAGGGGAGGGGGGAGGGGAGGGGGAGGGGAGGGGGGGGGGGAGGGGGATGAGAAGGACATCGGGAGGAATGAGGGGCCGGGGACGAGGGGGGGGGGAGGGGAGGGGAGGGGGGGGGAGGGGGATGAGAAGGACATCGGGAGGAATGAGGGGCCTGGGGACGAGGGGGGAGGGGAGGGGAGGGGAGGGGGAGGGGAGGGGAGGGGGAGGGGGAAAGAGAAGGGACATCGGGAGGAATGAGGGCCAGGGGACGAGGGGGGAGGGGAGGGGAGGGGGGGGGGGGGGGGGGAGGGGGATGAGAAGGACATCGGGAGGAATGAGGGGCCTGGGGACGAGGGGGGGGGGGGGGGGGGGGGAGGGGGAGGGGGAGGGGGATGAGAAGGACATCGGGAGGAATGAGGGGCCTGGGGACGAGGGGGGAGGGGAGGGGAGGGGAGGGAGGGGGAGGGGGATGAGAAGGACATCGGGAGGAATGAGGGGCCTGGGGACGAGGGGGGAGGGGAGGGGAGGGGAGGGGGAGGGGGGGGGAAGGACATCGGGAGGAATGAGGGGCCTGGGGACGAGGGGGAGGGGAGGGGAGGGAGGGGGAGGGGAGGGGGGGGGGAGGGGGATGAGAAGGAATTTGGGAGGAATGAGGGGCCTGGGGACGAGGGGGGAGGGGAGGGAGGGGAGGGGAGGGGAAGGGGATGAGAAGGACATCGGGGGGACGAGGGGCCTGGGGACGAGGGGGGAGGGGAGGGGGGGGGAGGGGGATGAGAAGGACATCGGGAGGAATGAGGGGCCTGGGACGAGGGGGGAGGGGAGGGGAGGGGAGGGGAGGGGAGGGGGATGGGAAGGACATCGGGGGAATGAGGGGCCTTGGGGACGAGGGGAGGGGGGGGGAGGGGAGGGGAGGGGAGGGGGAGGGGAAGGACATCGGGAGGAATGAGGGGCCTGGGGACGAGGGGGGAGGGGAGGGGAGGGGAGGGGGATGAGAAGGACATCGGGAGGACTGAGGGGCCTGGGGACGAGGGGGGGGGGGAGGGGAGGGGAGGGGAGGGGGATGAGAAGGACATCGGGAGGAATGAGGGGCCTGGGGACGAGGGGGAGGGGAGGGGAGGGGAGGGGAGGGGGAGGGGGATGAGAAGGACATCGGGAGGAATGAGGGGCCTTGGGGGACGAGGGGGGAGGGGAGGGAGGGGAGGGGAGGGGATGAGAAAGGACATCGGGAGGATGAGGGGCCTTTGGGGACGAGGGGGGAGGGGAGGGGAGGGGAGGGGAGGGGGATGAGAAGGACATCGGGAGGAATGAGGGGCCTGGGGAGGGGGGGGGGGGGGAGGGGAGGGAAGGGAAGGACAACGGGAGGAATGAGGGGGCCCGGGGACGAGGGGGAGGGGAGGGGAGGGGAGGGGAGGGGAGGGGGATGAGAAGGACATCGGGAGGAATGAGGGGCCTGGGGACGAGGGGGGAGGGGAGGGGAGGGGAGGGGGAAGGACATCGGGAGGAATGAGGGGCCTTGGGGAGGGGGGAGGGGAGGGGAGGGGAGGGGGAGGGGAGGGGGATGAGAAGGACATCGGGAGGACTGAGGGGCCTGGGGACGAGGGGGGAGGGGAGGGGAGGGGAGGGGGGGAGGGGAGGGGAGGGGAGGGGGATGAGAAGGCCCTCGGGGGGAATGAGGGGCCTGGGGACGAGGGGGGGGGGGGGAGGGGAGGGAGGGGAGGGGGATGAGAAGGACATCGGAGGAATGAGGGGCCTGGGGACGAGGGGGAGGGGAGGGGAGGGGAGGGGGATGAGAAGGACATCGGGAGGAATGAGGGGCCTGGGGACGAGGGGGAGGGGGAGGGGAGGGGGGGGGGGGGGGGATGAGAAGGACATCGGGAGGAATGAGGGGCCTGGGGACGAGGGGGGAGGGGAGGGGAGGGGGATGAGAAGGACATCGGGAGGACTGAGGGGCCTGGGGACGAGGGGGGAGGGGAGGGGAGGGGAGGGGGAGGGGGATGAGAAGGACATCGGGAGGAATGAGGGGCCTGGGGACGAGGGGGGAGGGGAGGGGAGGGGAGGGGAGGGGAGGGGGATGAGAAGGACATCGGGAGGAATGAGGGGGCCTGGGGACGAGGGGGAGGGGAGGGGAGGGGAGGGGAGGGGGAAAGAGAAGGACATCGGGAGGAATGAGGGGCCT
>NC_051393.1:32614970-32617470 GCF_015228065.2 Penaeus monodon
GATCTAAATTTAAAAATTATCATAGAGAAAAACAGAGAACATCAAAAATACCTATACCTGTGTTTCATCGATTATGTGAAAGCTTTTGATACTGTTGATCACGATATCCTCTGGAATAACATGTACGATATGAAGTTTCCAAAACACATCATCCAATTAATAGGGGCCTTGTATGACCAACAACAAGCAGCTGTGGGAGCCACTTGTGGGTTGGCAGAGTGGTTCGAAGTCAAGCAAGGAGTGCGACAGGGTTGCATTCTGTCTCCGCACCTCTTTAATATGTGTTCTGAGGCAGTTATGAGGGGTGCTCTGGAGAATTTTGAAGGAACTGTGGATGTTGGAGGATACAAAATATCAAATCTGAGGTACGCCGATGATATAGTTTTGATTGCCAGCAGTATCACTGAACTACAACAACTACTAGATAAAGTTAGAGAAGCAAGCGAAAAGGCTGGCTTGTTTCTTAATGCCAAGAAAACTAAGATCATGAAGATTCAAAGATAACCGGCAATGAACAATGATGAACATGTTACAATCAATGGAATGATTGTGGAAAATGTGAAAGAGTTCACTTATCTTGCAGCTGTTTTAACTAATACATATGATGATTCACCGGAGATAAAAAAGAAGAATTACCATTGCCAAAAGCGCCACAATTGCTCTCAATAACATCTGGAAAGACCGAAGCATTACCTTACGGACAAAGCTGAGGTTATTGAACTCATTAGTTTTCCCAATTGCATCATATGGTTCTGAGTGTTGGGTGTTGAAGTAGATAGACAAGAAAAAGATCAATAGTTTTGAAATGTGGTGTTACAGACGAGTACTGCGTATTAGCTGGACAGAGAAGAAGACGAATGATGAAGTGCTGAGAAAAATAAATTGTAAAGACTGACTGTTGGACATCTTGAACAAGAGGAAATTAAAGTTTATTGGTCATGTAATGAGAAGTAAAAGTATTGAGAAAAACTTGCTGACAGGGATGGTGATAGGAAACAGAGGAAGAGGCAAACCGAAGACAAGACTGAGCGACAATATCAAAGATATTTGCGGGCTGTCGATGGTATAAGTGGAAAGAAAAGCGTAAGATCGAGTTTAGTGGCGAAGGATGGTGAGAGGTCCATGGCTGCTCAAACATGAGCATACCGTTATTGATTGATGATGATTCACCGGAGATAAAAAGAAGAATTACCATTGCCAAAAACGCCACAATTGCTCTCAATAACATCTGGAAAGACCGAAGCATTACCTTACAGACAAAGCTGAGGTTATTGAACTCATTAGTTTTCCCAATTGCATCATATGGTTCTGAGTGTTGGGTGTTGAAGTAGATAGACAAGAAAAAGATCAATAGTTTTGAAATGTGGTGTTACAGACGAGTACTGCATATTAGCTGGACAGAGAAGAAGACGAATGATGAAGTGCTGAGAAAAATAAATTGTAAAGACCGACTGTTGGAAATCTTGAACAAGAGGAAATTAAAGTTTATTGGTCATGTAATGAGAAGTAAAAGTATTGAGAAAAACTTGCTGACAGGGATGGTGATAGGAAACAGAGGAAGAGGCAAATCGAAGACAAGACTGAGCGACAATATCAAAGATATTTGCGGGCTGTCGATGGTACAAGTGGAAAGAAAAGCGTAAGATCGAGTTTAGTGGCGAAGGATGGTGGAGAGGTCCACGGCTGCTCAAACATTATTGATGATATATGTATATATATACATATATATATATATATATATATATATATATATATATATATACATGTGTGTGTGCGTGTGTGTGTGTGTGTGCGTGTGTGTGTGTGTGTGTGTGTGTGTGTGTGTGTGTGCATTTTTTTTTTGTCTTTTTTCTTTTCTTTTCTTTTCTTTCTTTATTTTTAACAGCCATTTATTCCACTGCAGGAAATCGGCCTCTCTCAATTCATTATTTGAGAGGATATTTGGCAGTCTTACTAGGCAATCATTGTTGGTGGTTCCCAACCCCCCATCGCATCTGCGATAGACTCACCCACTACGTATCTAGGTTTGATTTACCTTGCCTGATAGGATGCCCTTCCTAATCAACCGCGGTTCGGCGTTTAACACCTATGCCACGGCGGCGACTTCTCCTATGACACCTACTTCTCAGAGCGATATGTTGTTTTCGATCGGGCTCGAGCGAGCAGTCAGAGCGCAGGCATTTTTACGACTGTCGCGGCGGGGAATTGAACTTGGGATAATGAGTGTCGGAGTCCAGTGCTCTAACCACTGGACTATCGCAGCAGTCAACAGGAAATCGGCCTCTCTCAATTCATTATTTGAGAGGATATCTGGCAGTCTCATAATCAACCGCGGTTCGGTGCAGTGACTTCCCCTCTATGTATGTATATATATATATATATATATATATATATATATATATATATATATATATATTCTGAAACAATTATGAGATGTGTTCTAGAGAATTTTGAAGGAACTGTAGATGTTGGAGGATACAAAATATCAAATCTTAGGTAC
>NC_051393.1:32637470-32641736 GCF_015228065.2 Penaeus monodon
CCCGGCAAAACTCGGGGGTCCTGCCCACCGCCTACAGATCTCGCCCAGCCCTTTCTCGCCCCACACGTCCTGTAATTTTATCGGATCTACGGGCTCGGGGCAGGGGCGGCATTGGGGGCGCTGATATCGGGCCCGAGCCCTGGAGTGACCGGATCTGCAGGCGTCCCCCGGGCACAGCTTTGGGGGCGACTGATCCCTGCGGAAAAGGTGCGGGTTTCGCTGATGTACGGGGAGTCGGCAGGCAACCCTTTTCGGGGACAAAATCCGGGTCCGTGGGCCTTGGCGATTTCGAAGTCCTTCTTACAGCATCTAAGGGTCCCCCTTTCGTGCCGTGTCGGCCGACTGCAAAAAAGTGGGAGCCAGACATCCCCGAAAGGGCCAGGTAAGAGAAAAAAAAAGGCAACAGAGAAGAGGGGGGGTAATCCCACTAGGGGTTATTCAAACAATTTAGGGTTTTTAAATGTTGGTTTTAATTTATTTCGCTTTTTTTTTATTTGTGTTTTTTTTCACAAAGGTAAAGAAAAAATAAAAAGGGGGAGAGTCAGTAGCGGCCGCTAGCCTTTTTAAACTACCACCATCCTGAAGAAGAGAATATAAGGGAAAACATCGGCGATCCGCGAAGATCTATTTGAACCATACGTCAACAGATAAAAAAATAGATGAAACTTTACTTTAGTACGAACCTCGTCACGACGACAAAATTGGGGCAAAGGAAATAATAAATTTTACCCCGGCAAAAAGACAGCAATCACCCTTATTAATGAAAAAGGGTCGGGTTTTTTTCCTGGGGTGTGAGGGGGGAAAGGTGTGGTGATGCATGTGTGAGTGAAGCTAGCTTTTAAGGGAAAAGGGAAGGCGAGAGTGCCCTCACACAGAAATAAACCAAACACGAATTTAGCTTTCACATATAAAACTGAAGAAATTTAGCAATGCACTATTTAAAATTATTCAACTACCCCATTGAATTTAACATTTTAAAATTTTGCACAGAATGTAGCTGAAGAAAGGGGACATGAAAAAAAATATTCGCCCAATTTTTTTTTTTTAAACAAATCTTCTCGGGGGCAGAAAACGAACTGCCCAGGTACATGTCTAGCCCTTGCCGTCAGATTCAAAAAAATCAAAACGGGCGGTCCTATACCCAAAAGCCCTATATGACTGAAAGGGCTCGAGCAGGGAAAATTTAAAATCGCTCTCTTCTGGTATCTGTAAAGGGGGCTCGCAAAATTCCCCAAGGGTATAAAATTTTTACGAATCACACAAACGCTTGGGGGGGACCCAAAACATGCAAACGCTTCAAGAGGGTGAGAAAGGTTGATTAAAAAAGCGAAAAATGATTCTAGCTTAAACCCAGCCCACATTAAATTTAAAGGACGTAAACCCCGGGGGAACCGCTCAAAGGGAGCCGAACGCGATAACTTCGGTTATTGCACCATTCTCGAACGACGGGGCGCGTTTTAGGGGTTTACGCAAACCCCCCGGGAAAACGGGCAATCCTGTGCCTATAATATGGGGGAAAATCCTACGCAATCCAAAAAATCAATTTTGTTACCTGCTTCGTCTAGCGCCCTAGAACGTGTCACCAAAAAAGAAAGTAACAAAGATATGTTTGCTTCCAAAATTTGAGGGAACCCAAATGGTCACTGACCTAACCCCCGCGCCACCGACGGGAAAGAGAAGGAGGGCAGTTAAGCAGGAAATAACCTTTTTTTTAAACACGTACCGCAAAAAAAAGAAAAGGGAAAGGAGTCGGGGCGGGGTTAGGAAGGAAAAGAAATGAATTGTGTAAGAAAAAATCCGAAGCGAAATTCGTTGCAGATGAAAAAATTAAATCTCTAAAAACGAGAGGAAAAAAAATTAATTCTTAAGAAAGAAAAGATATTATGTTTTTTTGTCACAACTCGATCCACGGAAAAAGGATCTAGGGGAAAAATAGTGGGAAGTGCCATTTGCTTCTTAGCACCTTTTAACCCCAAAAAAAAACAACGGTTAAAAATGTATGGGGGAAAAGGGAAAGGGGAAAAGAAATAAGAAAGGGGCCCAAAAATGTTTACGGTTTTTTTTTTTAGCCCTGTTTTAAACGGTCGAGCGGATTTTTTGGGGGGGTGGGTCCTGTTGCAGCCAAAAGGGGAACGGCCTCGCGCCCCACTTTTTAAAAGGCTATGCGTACTTAGTACAGTGGGTGAAGGCGCAAAACACCGTAAAGGGGTAACACAGCTAACGCACTACGATGTCTAAAAGGGCAAAAAACGCCGCGTGGAGGCACGGTCACTCCCGGGGGGGGCGGAGCTGACCTTACCTCGTGGTCGCTTGACACGAACTCCCCCCGGGGGGAGGGAGAGGACCCCAACCCCGGGCGGTACTTGGCACGGGCTTCGGTCAAAAACAGATATAAAATGTGACCTCCGCCTCGCTGAGGGGTGGTTCTTTTTTGGGACATTTTGGGTCCACGTGGAAAACAGCCACGTGGTCCCCTGGTAAAGAAATAGAATTATCCACTCCCGTAACAGAAAAAAAATTATCCAATTTATAGTGTGTGTGTGTGTGTTGTGTGTGTGTGTGGTGTGTGTGTGTGGGGTGTGTGTGTTGTGTGTGTGTGTGTGTGTGTGTGGTAACTATATTTATATATATAATATATATATATATATATAATATATTTAAAATATATAAGAGAGAGAGAGAGAGAGAGAGAGAGAGGCCAGAGAGAGCGAGAGATGAAAAGAGGAGAGAGATATGTGTGTGTGTGTGTGGTGTGTGTGTGTGTGCGTGGGGGTGTGTGGTTTTGGGGTGTGGTGTGTGTGTGTGTGTGTGTGTGTGTGTGTGTGTGTGTGGTGTGTGGTGTGAATGTTACATATTATTATATATATATATATATATATATTAATAAATATATATATAGAGAGAGAGAGGAAATAGAGAGAGAGAGAGAGAGAGAGAAAGAAAAGAGGGAAAGAGAGGTGTGTTGGTGTGTGTGGGGTGTGTGTGGTGTGTGTGTGTGTGTGTGTGGGGTGTGGGGGTTTGTGTGTGTGGTGTGTGTGGTGGTGTTGTGTGTGTGTGTGTGTGTTTGTGTGTGTGTGTGGTGTGGGGTGGCTTTGGGTGTGGTGTGGTGTGTGGTGTGTGTGTGTGTGTGGTTTTGGTGTGTGTGTGTGTGTGTTTTTTGTTGTTTGGTTTGTTTTTTATTTCTTTTTTTTTTTTTTTTTTGGCTTTTTCTTTTTTTTTCATTCCAGGAGGGGCGCTGGAACGACAATCGAAAAGCGAATCGAATCTACAAACTGCTATAAAACACTCAAGCAACAAGCCCCAAAGAAAGAGAAAAAAGACGAAAAAAAATCGAGAATAAGAAAGATAAAAAACAGAGTTAGGCAAAAATAGTATTGAAAATGTCGAAGAAAAATAGAAGGAAAAAGAATATTAGTCAAACATAACCGGCCGCCCCGGGGGCGTATGACCACACCCCGAATTCTTAACTAGAAACTGATGTTTCAACCAAAGTTCAAATCTAAAACTTTCTAAAACAATCAGGTTTTGGATTATTATTTGAAAAAACCCGAATTTAGAATAACAAAAAAATAAAAAAAACAAAAAAAAATGTATGCGGTGTGACATTTTTTTTTAGAAAAAGTAATTTCGAATTACAATTTAAAAATAAGTCTACGGACGCACAGGCCCCAATTTTAAAATACACGAATCCATAAAAAAAACGAAAAAAGAAAAGTATTCTCAAAAACTCTATGTAAAATGCAAATTTGAGTCGGGCAAAAAAGTCGTTTTTAGAAAACTGTACATGCGAACATATGTGTTGTACACACAACAACACACACACACACACACACACAACCCACACACACACACCCCACAACACACACACACACACACACCCCAAAAACACACACACTACACACACATAAATAAAAAAAATTTTATTTTTATATTATTATATTAAAATTTTTAATATGCATAATATATAATTTTATATTATATATAAATATAATGTATATATATTTATATTATAATATATATTAATAATAAAATTATGTGTTGGTGTGTGTTTTGTGTGGTGGTTTTTGGGGTGTGTGTGTGTGTGTGTGTCTACAATATATTATATATATATATTATATATATATATTATATATATAATATATATATATTAAAAACACACCACACTCTCTAAGTACTGCTACTTATTAAGAAGAATTATATTCTGGTTTGGGGGGTTTAAAAAAAAAGGGCATTTTTAAAAAAAAAGGGGAAAAAAAGGTTTTGTTT
>NC_051393.1:32697016-32699516 GCF_015228065.2 Penaeus monodon
TCTCTTCTCTCTCTGCTTATCTTTGAGTTATTTTATCAGGAAATCGATTTACTGTGATCTGATTTCAGTGTTTTCATTTAATTTGAAGAGGATTATCGTGATTTTTCTTCGATCAAGCATGCATTTCCTCTGACCTGTTTTTTTTCTCTTTTATATTGTTTTTCCTCTCTTCCTTATCTCCTGGTCACCTCCGCTTGTTCTGGTTTATCAAGATTTAGCCAATTGTGTTTCTTCGCAGGTGTTCAAAATCAGCAAGAGGACAAGTGAAGAAAAGTGTAAATATGCTGTATATTTTCCCTTCTCCATTGTCTCCCTTTTCTCCCTTCTTCCTCTCCTCCCTTCCCCTTCCCCTTCGCCCGTCCAACATCTAAAACACAGTCTTCCTCTCCTCCTTCCTTCCTGATTTCCGTTTTCTCTCATGCTTTTTCCCTCCCCACTTCCCCGTCTCCTCCGTCTCATCCATCTCCCCCCTCTCCCTCTTCCATGACCAACCCCCAGATCTCTATCGCCCTTCCCTCCTCCCTTCCTCCTCTCCCTCTCTCCTATTCTTCCTCCCCTGCTCCCTCCCTCCCCAACCTCTAGATCCCCTCTTTTACCTGCCTCCCCTCTATATTACCCCCTCCTGCGTCTCCGTCCACTCCTTCCCTCATTCGTCTCCAACCACCCTATTCCTTTCCATCATCCTATCCCTCTTCCATCTAGAACTTCCTACCTCTTTTCTCCTTCTCCTCTCCTCATCTCCCTCTTCTCCTTCCCTCTCATTCCTCCTCCCCTGTTTCCTTCCGTGATTTTAACCCCCTCCCCCCACTCCCGACACCCACCCCCTATTTCCTTCTCCTTACTCTGCCTCTTTGTCTAACAACTTATTCCACACCCAATAGGATTCAACACTCCTTCGAAAAGAAAAGAAAGAGAGAGAAAATAAGAGAAAAAGAAAAAAAATGAGCCCTTATCGCGAGTCAAGAACGTTCTCTTTTTTTCCCCTTTTTAGACGAAGATTCAATTTGATGCCGCCCATCTATAGCTGCTGCACCGCCCTCGCTCCTTGATGCGTCTTTCCGCTGCACCTTGCCCTCACATCTCCCCTCACTCGCTTCGTGGCGCTGCTCCTCTCCCCTCGTCCGCGTCTTGAAATGTCCCTCTCCACTTTCCCTGAGCGACTTTAAGCTTACAAACACAGTGTGGGAGGAAGGGAGGAGACGAGAACTCTATATGTGTGTGTGTGTTTGTTGCCTATGTATCTGTGTGTTTGGCTCTCTTGGCGCTTAAATATGTGTCTATCTTTTACTTTGGTTTCCTATGTATCTATTTCTGTGTCTGTAACTATATATGATTTTTCCTATATATTCATATCTG
This sequence comes from Penaeus monodon, assembly GCF_015228065.2. Taxonomy (NCBI): domain Eukaryota; kingdom Metazoa; phylum Arthropoda; class Malacostraca; order Decapoda; family Penaeidae; genus Penaeus; species Penaeus monodon. Next base: position 32,698,373 of record NC_051393.1, read on the forward strand.
CTTGTCATTTCATTCATGTGGATATATCATCAATCCATTCTAATCTATCCATATTTTCCATCATTCTATCTATCTATATTTCTATACCTTTTAACTTATCAGCATAGGTATCTATATTGCGTCACATCCTCTTATTACCCTCTTTCTACCCCCCCATCTAGCATCCATCCATCTTTTCTCCTTCAAATCTTAACCACAAAACGGCGAAAACCAATATTGAGAATCGCCCTCATTTCGTCAGCCGAGCAGCCTCAACCCAAACGCTGCCCCGTTAAAATCGAGACGTCGGCTTGACTCAAACGAAGTCTGAAATACTGCAACAAGAACTTGCAGCATTATAATTAACGTGTGTCGTCGGACCCCCCTCTATGAAGACTGTGTGCCAGTGTAAATTATCCAATTAATTCAAAGTCATTTGGGCTCCATTATGGCACTGTTGTTTACTGTAATTGGATTGTGAAGAACGTACTACGACTTTGGCCGCGTTTTCACCGTTTGGTACGATGTTCATATTCATAACGTACGACAGCCCGGGACGTAAACTCTTATATACATACGATACTCGGTCTAATGGACATGCTAAGTGAGGTAATGCAATTAAGACAAAGACCTTGTCCTCGAAACAAATATTTCGGGACTAATTTCGCCTCCGCGTGTTGATGCTCGTGAAAATACGAAATTCATCAGTGGCTGCTGAAGGCTTTAAGAAATTTTGATATATTGATATAAGTGATCGTGGTAATGATGATAAAAATGACGATTACGATGATAATGATGATGAAGATAATGATGATTAGGATGATAAAGAAGATGCAGATAATGATAATAATAAGCTTTTAAAAACAAAAGCAATAATAATAATAGTATTGACATTAATCATAATAATCATAATAAAAACAATGAAAACAATAGTAATAGTGATAATGATAGTGATAATAATAATATCAATAATCATAATAATGATTAAAACGATAATGGTAATGATAGTAATAAAAAATGCTATAAATAATAGTAACAAATTTAATTCTAATTAAAATAATGATGGTAACAAAACTTAAAAATAAGCATTTTACTAGTAATAAAATAATGATTATCATAATAATGATAATAACAATTAAAAAATTAACAATGATGACAATGATAA
>NC_051393.1:32735653-32740653 GCF_015228065.2 Penaeus monodon
ATGGAGAGATACAACATTAAAATCTGGGGAATCATGAGCCCAATTTGGGAAAAAAGTATGGAATTTTCAAAACAAAGAAAATAGACAGTTCTTTTCCGGGAAAAAGAAGGAAATTAAGCCGGAGTTCTATGATTGTCCAAAAAAAAAACCCTCAAAGCATAATTATACCTAATAAAGATCGCTTTTTAAAAGTCAGAAACAAGAAAACTCTAACTTAGTTTTATACAATATACGCCCAACCAACATTGCGGGTGATGAAGAAATAAAAAATTTTTTAAACACTCTCCAAAAAACTTTAGAAAAACCCAACGAGATGTAAAAGTAATCAGGGAAAAACCTCAACCCCAAAGTAGAAAAAATTATCTAAAAAATAAAAACTTGGGGAAAAAATTCGGCCCTTGGAGATAAAAATAAAGGAAAAAGTTTTTATTGAATTTTTAGTTATAGCCAAACATTTTCCAAACACCCCCCAAGGGGACACTTGACACGGGTTTTCCCCGACAAAAGAAAGGCCCAAACTGAATTTTGTGCTGACCAAAAGGGGAAAAGTTGCAAAAAAAAATGCCAAGACAAGACCTGGTGCCGACTGAAAACAGTGACACCAACTATAACTACGATTTTAAATAGACTCAAAAAGATGGGGCGCCCAACCCCACCTCAAAAGCTCGATACAAAATCTTGATAACAATTCGAATTACAGGTAAAAAAATTTTTTAAATACTAAATCAATGTAAGAGAAAAAAACCCCAAAGAGTTGTGGGAAGAGGAAAAAGAACTCCTGCTGAGCGCTGCTTAAGAACTATGCCAAAAAAAAAAGACAAATTCCCCTGGATATCTAAAAAAAAAACAATGAAATTGAAACAAGAAGTCCTAAAATCAAAGGGTATCAAACCCAGTTAAAGAAAAATTTTACAAAAAATAAAATACAAAAATCAAAGAAAATTGCCAAAAGAAAAGGGAAAAAATTTTTAAAGAACATTGCCAGGAAAAAAAAACTGTTCTTCATTAAGACAACTAAAAAAACTTCCCAAGGGAGTACGAAACTCACACAAAAATTTAAAACCCTCAAGGACACTATCAAAATGAAGTACTTGTTTTATGTGATGGAAAAGAATCAAAGATAGAGGGAAAAATATGGTCCAACCTATACAAAAAGAAAAGATGAAACAACAACTTTAATTGGACTCTGACAGCGAAGATGACCCCCGCCACTGCTAGACGAAGTTAAAAGCCATAAAGGTTAAAAATAACAAGGCCGGGAAATGGATGAAATAACAGCAGAACTAATCAAAAAGCTGGCGAAAGTTTTTGAATACTTCTTCTCAAACTTTTACAAAAATTTGAAATAAAAAAGGGGCCAGAAGTGGGAAAAATCAGTCTTTCTCCCTACCTAAAAAGGGTGCGCACTCCAATGCAACAATAACGGGACAATGCTTTAATAAATCACAGCAGCAAAATTTTGTTGAAAATTATTGTTAAAGAATGAAATTGAAGTTAAGAGAAGAAATTGAGCAAAAAGCAGGTTTTGCCCTGGAAAAGGTACCAAAAACCCAGTTTTAAAATCTAGAATTGATCATAGAGAAAAACGGGGAAACATCAGAAAGACCATCCCTGTTTTCATCGATTACTTGAAAGATTTTGATATGTTGATCACGTATCCTCGGGAAATCATGAATATATGAAATTTCCAAAACACATCACCCAAACTAATAAAAGCCTGTATGACAAAAAGAAGCAAGTTAAAAAAACCACTTAATTTAAAGAAGGTTCGAAGTCAAAAAAGGATGCGACGGGTTGATTCTTTTCCCGCCCCTCTTAACATATATTCTAAAAACAATTTGAAAAGTCTTGGAAAATTTTTAAGGGAACTGTAGAGTTGGAGGATACAAAATAAAAAAATCAAGGTACCATGATATATTTTTGATTCCCCGCAGCATACTGAACAAAACAGCTACTAGAAAAAGTTAGAAAAGGGCAAGGGGAAAAGGCGGGCTTTTTTTCTTAATGCCAAAAAAAATAAGATCATAAAGTTTCAAAGATAACCGGAAAGAACAATGATGAACGTTACAATAAATGGAATGGGTGGAAAATGTGAAAGAGTCACTTATCTTGGAGCTTTTTTAACTAATACATAGATGATTCCCCGGGAGAAAAAAGAAAAATTTACAATTCCCAAAAAAACGCCACGTTGCTTCAATAACATCGGGAAAGACCGAAGCATTACCTTAGGGAAAACGGGTTTTTTAAACTCATTATTTTTCCCAAATTTGCCTCATAGGGTTTGATGTTGGGTGCTGAAGAAGATAGACAAGAAAAAGATCAATATTTTTAAAATGTGGTGTTAAGACGAGTATACGTAAAAATGGACATGCACATACTTTTGCGGCGGGTTTTTCCGAGTGTATGCAAAACGACTTTACTTTTCCCCTTGTCCATTTAAGCATGTTTTCGTTGATTTTTAGACAAAAAGGGTTTAAAAACCGCAGGCCGAGGGTCTTTCTGAGGGAGGGGGACGGGAAGGCCCCCCCCCCCGACCCGCCCTTTACCCCAGGGTGGCAGGGGGAGGGTTGGTACGGAAAAAGAGCGTATACACACGCCCGGGGGGCCATAGCTCCGTACCCCGGGGCCTCCTCTGCTCCGAGTCCCCCACAATTTAGCCGGGGCCGCAAGGTGCCCAGTTACCCATGGGTGGCCACGGGAAGATGCAGAAGTTTTGATGGAGAGTCGGACCTGGGAGGGGGACTTATGCAAAAACTGCCCTTTTTTTGCACTGAGCTAGCAGGGGGGAAGCTGCAACGAGAAGGCATGCAAGAATTAACACTATTGGGACCACCCATCGTTCACATCACCATGCCCTGAGCACCCCCCCTGCACCGACCAAATCTCCATACTGGGCGGGCGAGCAGATCCCGGGAAAACCCTTTTTTGGGGGATCCCAACCCTAGCATCTACGATAGACTCACCCCCTACCGTAAGGTTTTTATTTACCTAAAAATTTTGTAATTTTGCGCGCGTGCTCACACACTGCGCGGGGAGCGTGGTCAGGATGTACCCCCGCACCGATGCGGCGTTTGTTGTTATTATTATTATTATTTTTATCATCATTTTTATTATTATTTTTTATATTATAATTTTTATTTTTTTAATCATACCATTTTATCATTTGTAATTTTATTATATTTTTTATTATTATATTATTATTTTTTTTATTATTAATTATTATTATTATTTTTTATTATTATTATTACTATTATTATTCCATTATTATTACTATTTTTTTACTATTATTTATTACATTTTTATTTTAAATTTTTATTTTATTTTTTTTTCATTATTATTTTATTTTTATATCATTTTTGATCAACCATATCATATTTTTGTTTTTATTATTACATTACTATTATTATTATTATTTTTGTTTTTTGTTTTTACTATTTTTTTATTATTATTATTTACTACTATTATTTTATTATCTTATTATTATTATTATTATATCATCCCATTTTTATCATTTGTATTATTATTATAGGGGCCCGGTGGCCGAAAGGTTGAGCATCGGACTCAAAAATGTCCGACGGCAATTTAGTTCCCAGGGGTTTGAGTCACCCGGGCCCGGGGCGTTGTTTCCCTTGGGCAAAAAACCCTTTTCCTCGAGCCCGCCTAGCCCTGGGGGGCCAAACCAGCCCAAGCAGGCTGGTCCCCCCAAGCCCGGGTAAATAAGAGAAAGATACCTAAAAAAGGGGAACCCGGCCCTCCCTGGAAAGGGAAATGGGGGGCCCCCCACGTACTCACTCCAAAAGCCACAACATGAAAAAAACAAGTATCAGCTGTGACCACGGCGGCTCAACATGAACCTACCCTTAAAAAAAGAAAATATTATTATTATTTTTATTATCATTATTATTATTATTTTAAATTTCTATTATTATTGCTATTATTATATCTTTTTTAAATTATTATTAAAATTTTTATTATTATTATTATTATTATTATTATTATTATTTTTAAATTTTTTTTATTATAATCGTCACATTATCATCATCACTTCACGCGACCTGGGGGATTAAGTTTTGGGGAAAGGAACCCAAAATGGTTGAAACCCCGGGTAGAGGGGCTATCCCCTCCCGGCGACCTGGCGGATTTTGACAATGGAAAAGGTTGACTCACTAGCATACTTTTTAAACCCAGGCGATTTGCCCTGGGGGATTCGCCCCCCTTTTTGATCCCTGCAACGGGCGGCGCTTCATCACCCACCTCTTACTTTTTTTTGGAAGTGGGGGAATTTTAGCCCCCCTGCCAAAAAAGTGGGTATCCAGCGCCAACCCCCAACTGGCATTTCTAGGTCCCCCCGGGGACGGGGGGTTTACGAACTACTTGGCGCCCCGGGACATAATTCAGCGACAATCTTTTTCTGGGCGCTGAACAGTGATCCCTTCCCATGGCAGTTTTTGTTTAAGGGAATCTTTGGTGGTTCGAACCCATAATAAAAAAAATAATGATAAAAATGAGATGATGAAAAGATAATGTGATGTGAGATGATGGTGATGATGAGATGAGAGAAATGCACGGATGCAATTACGCACTCGCATGCGGCGATTGGTGTGGCATCGCATGATTTTATAAATTGGTAAATCAAACCCAGAATTATTATTATTATTATATCATCATCATCTTTATCATTATTATTATTTTTTTTATTTATTTATTATTTCATATTATTATCAACTCTATCATTATTATCGTACTCATCATTATTATTGCTATTATCATTATTGTTATTATTATTATTATTTTATCATATTTTTTATCAGTAACATTATTATTATCATTATAATATTTTTTTATCTGTAACATTATTATTATCATTATAATATTTTTTATCAGTAACATTATTATTATCATTATCATTACCATTGCTGTTGTTATTATTATTATTACCATTGTTGTAAATATTATTACCATTATTATTATCACCATCAGCATTATTACGACTACGTATT
>NC_051393.1:32755653-32758153 GCF_015228065.2 Penaeus monodon
ATTATTATTATTATTTCTACTATTACTGTTGTTGTTGTTATTATTATTATTATTGTTATTATTATTATTATTATTATTATTATTATTATTATTATTATTATTATATTATTATTATTATTATTATCATTATTATTATTATTATTATCATTATTATTATTGTTATTATTATTATTATCATTATTATTATTATTATTATTATTATTATTATTATTATTATTATTATCATAATCATTGTTATTATCATTATTATTGATATTATTATCATCATTATTATCATTAGTATCATTAACATCATTATTATTATCATTGTTATTATTATAATTATCACTGTTATCAGTATTATTTTCATAATGATGATTATGATAACAATAATGATGATAGTAAAAGTAATAGTAAGAAAGATAAAAACAATGATGAAAAATGATGATAATAATCATTATGATAATAATAAAGATAATAACAATAATAATAATAATAATAATAATAACAATAATAATAATAATAATAGTAATAATAATAATAATAACAATAATAATAATAATAATGATAATAATAATAATATCAAAAATAATTACTATTATTATTATTATTATCATTATCATTATCATTATCATTATCATTATCATTGTTATCATTATTATTATCATTATTATTATTGTTGTTGTTGTTGTTATTTTCTTTCCTTTAGATCTGCTAATTAAGATCAAATACCGGGTCACTATCAGCGACCTAGGGTGTTTAAAGTTTGAGGTAATGGAACACATACAGATATATGCACACAACTTCTGAAGCAGGCTCCTCGAGTGTATAGCAAAAGCAGTACATTACCTCATTATACTCTTCCCTTGTCCATTTAAGTCCTGTTTTCTTTTGATTGTTAGTACAACATGGCCGAACCGCAGGGCCAGGGGTGGGAACTATCCCGTCCTAGTAACCTGGCGGATTTTGATAAATGGAAGAGTTAGACTTAGTTCTGCCCTGGGGGATGCGCCCCTTGTTGATCCGTGTGACGGGCGACGCTTCATCACCCACTTCTTACTCTCACTTCAGAAGCAGGATACATTTTGGCCCCATTGCCAAGAAGCTGGATATCCCGCGCCAACCACCAACTGGCACTTCCAGGTCCCCGCGGGCACGGTGTTTGGCGTACCACTTGACGCCCTGTGGACATTATGTAGCCTACTAAGTCTTTATACTGGGGCGGCTAAGCAGTGATCCCTTCCTAGGGGAGTAGTTGTTTAGGCAATCATTGTTGGTGGTTCCAAACCCACCATCACATCTACGATAGACTCACCCACTACCTATCTAGGTTTGATTTACCTAAAATTATGGAAATCAGCGCGCGCGATCACACACGTGCGCAGGCGATGCCTGTGCGCATGGATGCACCCACGCACTCGCACTGATTTTCTTGTTATTATTACTATTATTATTTTCTTTTCTTTTCTTTAGATCTGCTAATTAAAATCAAACACCGGGTCACTACCAGCGACCTAGGGTGATTGAAGTTTGAGGCAAATGGAACACTAACAGAAATATGCTCACAACTTCTGCAGCAGGCTCCTTGAGTGTATAGCAAAAGCAGTACATTGCCTCATTATACTCTTCCCTTGTCCATTTAAGTCTTGTTTTCTTTTGATTGATGGCAATGGCTATGATGACAATGGCTATGATAGCAATGATAATAACAATGATAATAATGATAACAGCAGTGATCGTAACAATAATAATGACAACACTGATAGTAGTGATGAGGCTATTATAACAACAATGGTAATGGTAATAGTAATGATATTGAAAAATTATATTAATGATAACAATAATAGCAATGACAGCAAGAGTAGAAATAATAGTGGTTTGTTTACCACTGTGCACAATGGCACTGACCCAAAGTGTAGGTTTTGTGAAGACAAGGTTGAGACAATTGATCACCTTGTATCTGGTTGCTCAATATTAACACCGAATGAGTACAAAAATCGACACGACAGAGTGGGCAAGTACCTGCACTGGAAGATCTGCAAACATTTTTCTATCGGAACACAGGATAAATGGTACAAACACCATCCAGAGCCAGTTACTGAAGGCAAAGATACTACAATCTTGTGTAACTTTCCAATTCACACAGATCGTACTATACAGGCAAATCGTCCAGAAATCACCATCAAGGACAAAATAAACAACACTTGCCTGTTTATAGATATGAGCATCCCTTCAGACAGAAACGTCCTAACAAAAGTGTTCGAGATGATATCAAAGTATAAAGCCTGGAAATAGAGGTGGAAAAGATGTGGCATTTAAAAACCAAAACTTTGCCTGTTGTTGTTGGAGCTCTTGGCCTTATAAAGAAAGGTACAGATAAGTTTCTTGAACAAATACCAGGAAATCCAAAATTAGAAGAAATCCAGAAAATAGTCTTAAACAGCACAGCACATGTTCTCAGAAGAGCATTATCAATCTGATGTGTTCTTTGTGTGCGTGAATTGATTTGACTGGATGTTTT
>NC_051393.1:32760653-32773153 GCF_015228065.2 Penaeus monodon
TTAATTCCCCCTCAACCGATTAACCGTTTTCTTTAAATGCCCGGTGACTACTGTTCTTTATTGCATGTTTTATGAAAACGTTGTTTTCTCCCTAATATTTATAATCTTCATTTAGGTTAACCTTTCTAATGACTACTGGTTAACTTTGGACAGGAAATATGCGTTCTCTTTATCAGACAAGAACATTAAACTATATAAAATAATTAAAAAATTCCCTAGAGATCGAAACAGTTGTGCCTCATGCCATCTTTATTATGTTGTTCTTTTCAATATTTTCTTACTCTAGTGTATCACCGATTCTCCCTTATCACCGTCAGAACGTTATTTTAAGGGCCGGAACTGTCCTCTTTGACGAGTGTCCGTCTGAAACATGACCCAGTTAATTGTCATTTCATTGTGCACGAGGGTAAGTGTGGGCTGGGCGACTTAAACCCACATCGGTCGTTTTTCCTCTCTCTGTAGAAGGAGAAAAAGACCACTCGTCTATTACTCATTTCAGATCAATCTGCTGTGATATAGTAAGCTTTTATAACATTCCATGTATCCCAAACATTGTATTCTTTGTAAATTAACGTTATTAGTTGCCTAGCTTTCATTACTGGCAAGCTTCGTTTTCGCCCAAGCTTTACTCCATACGATAATAACATCCGAGATATTCAATCCAGCTAACTTTAGCCTAAAAATTAAAATATTTATCTACAAAGCTTTTAACATTGCGTTTTAAAAGCGTGTGTGCGAGCGCGCGTGTCTGTGAATTCTAATACAAATGATGTTACTTCGGTATCGCCGGCGTTCTGGAGTTTAAAGAAGCCCCAATAAAACCTAATTTGGGACTTACCTAATGTGATGTGAGTAGCATGACTTAATGGTCTGAAGGCTGGTGGAGTGGATGGAATTCACTCCTCTGTTGAGTGGGAGCCGAAGGCACAACAGTCATAGAAACAGTTTAACCGAGTTTCTTTTATTCTATAATCATATAAAATAAGCAGGTGGCATACCACATTGTAAATATTAGCAATAAATATTATGAGAAACACAAGGAATATTCTCTTCTACTAATTAAATCTAAGGTTAACTCTATACCCTCCCCTTGCCTACTACTTACAAAACAATAATAATCATAAACTTTCACTCTCTGATATTTTTCTATTATTACCTTGGGCGAATAAACGAACAATCTTTCTCTTCTTTCAGGATTTTCCTGTCCTACACTTTACTCTGATATATAGTTCCATACCTAATCTATTCCTTGGCGCAATTGGAGTTGGCTCCTTCGACTACTTTCATTGCTGTACCCACGCCTCACAAAAAAAAGAAAAAGAAATAAAGAAAATAGACATTGGGCTGACGGAATCATGGTGTGTTGTTCTCACCATGAATTTTCTCCAACTATGTGTGTGTGTGTGTGTGTGTGTGTGTGTGTGTGTGTGTGTGTGTGTGTGTGTGTGTGTGTGTGTGTGTGTGTGTGTGTGTGTGTGTGTGTGTGCAAGATGATATCAAAGACCTGGTGTCTGGTTATGAATATCCTTTCTCCTCTTGAATTGTGAAAAGCTAAACCAACCATTCATGGATAATTATCAAAATTTACTTTATTCTAACAGGACATTTTGCTATTTTGATGTTCCTTCAAAAATTACATAAATAAACATTTAGGTGGAGTTTGGCAATTCTGTGTGGGCCATACATTTTTACATTTGTAACCAATGTACCTTTTAAATGTTGAATTGATATCGATTTCGACTCACACAAACACACATATAATATATATATATTTATATATGTGTGTATATATATATATATATATATATATATATATATATATATATATATATATATATGATGTGAACACAAACACACAATAAATGAAAAAACAGCCACAATAAAATCGTGACGGACGGACAAATAACTGAGAGGAGGCGTGGTAGAAGGTACGCCTTGCCCTGGATAACGCGACATCAAGAATATGATAAGGGTAGCCCAGTTTCGAGAACGAACTACCAGGAAGTCGATCTCTCCATCCAGGTACTGGGGGTCACAGATGAGGAGGGCGCGGAGGAACAGCTTCCTGTATATGGAAAAGGAGAACTGGTCAGTAGAGTGATGAACTAGGGTGTCCAAGAAAGGGAGCTTGTTGTCAACCTCCCATTCCACCTTGAAACAGATGGAAGGAGAGAGAGTTCAGCTGCATCAGAAAATCCGAGAACAGGGCAGGGTCATGACGCCAGAGAGCAAAGACGTCGTCAACATACCTCAGCCAAACCGATGGACGAAGGCAGAAGCTCAGACTCGAAGAATTCAATGAACAGATTTGCCAAGACAGATGAGGGGGGAGAGCCTATGGCAACACCGAACGTCTGAGAGTAGAAGCATAGAAGGAATTAGACTCCATACACAGACAAATTAGCTGGAGGAAGATGTCATTGGGCAGAGGGATTGATTGATTATTTAAAATTGTCTGCCGCGTCAACAGCTAAGGTCATTAGCGGCGAACACCTTGTTAGATAGAAATATTAGAATATTTAAAACTTTAAAAGTCTATCAATAAATATCTTACAAATAACAATAAATATATTAAAAATCAAAGCATAAATATTATGCTCTTAATAATAAAGTTATTATAAATATTATGCATAATCCATTTTATTGAATAATTAGCCTCCCTAATGAACTAATAAACCTTCTATGTCACAATCCTCCCCAATACATTTTCAGTGTATATGGGGAACAAGTACATACATCTTTGGTCTGAGAATGTTGCACTTTCTTTCCACTACATGTGCGCCGTTAATGGCTCTTGGCATCCCTCCAAAGTGTTTGACTTTAGCCACCCATCGGTCCATGAGTCAGTCTCGTGTGCCCGATTTTATTCTTGTTAATAAAACTTCTACTTTTCTGTTGGAAAGGGGATGCTGGTCACCAACTGCCAAGATCATCTCTAATCCTCTTTCAGTTTGTTTCTAGAGGTATGCCTCCATTTTTTCCCTCCATCTATCACGAAGAACAATTCCTTATGCTGGGTTTCAGGTCAGTGTGTGGGAGAGGAAAACGAGCATCACAAGGCTGAGTGGCAGCTGCCTTGGCCTTCTGATCAGCTCACTGATTCCCAATGATACCAACATGTGCTGGCACCCGACATAGAGTTTTTTTTTTACATGTTGACATCAATGCAAGCCAATCTTGAACTCCCTCACTACTGGATGTGATGAGTTTAAACTCTTGATTCCTTGCAAGGCACTACGAGAGTCACACTATATTACAACAGAATGGTTCATAAGATCTCTAGTCATCTTAACTGCTGCAAGGATGGCATGTAACTCTGCAGTGAAGATCGAGGCTTCTAGAGAAAGACTGCCAGATGCAGTCTTCCTTCTGGAAATGGCTCAGATTTCGAACCATTTGTATATATTGCATCTGATCCTTGGTACTTAGAAATGTACTGAAGAAATCTCTCTCTGACTTCTGCTTCAGATCTCTCCCCTTTCCCAATTCCGACCAAATCCAGCTCGACTTGATTAGTCCAAGGGGGGAACGGGGGAATTTCCCCAACAGCCGAACCTTAGTGAGACTTAATTAAGCTCTTCCCAAGATTCCTCATTCTCCTACCAATAGGTAGGCTATCCTAAAGGGGTTGAAAACCAATCTGGATGTAGGAGATCCCGGAATCCTTTGTAGTCTCGTGCAGTAAATCAGGTTCATGTAGTCCCAGTATAATGAAAGAGCTGGTTCTCCACTCTCAGCATACAGGGACTCCACAGGTGAAGACCTGAAAGCCCCAGTACAAATTCTGAGAGCTTCATTGTGAACTGAGTCCAACATCCAGAGAACAGTGGGAGTTACAGGTGAATAAGATTCACATCCATAATCAAGCTTACTGCGAATAAGTGCTCGGTAAAGCCGTAGAAGCGTTGTGCGGTCTGCACCCCAAGATAGATGTGAAAGAACCCGCAAAATACTAAGCGCTTTTGTAGCCTTCACTTTTAACTGTTTGATTTTGAGGCACCCATGAAAGTCTTGAGTAAAAAATTAGACCCCAAGTACTTCACCTCTTGGACAATTGCAGTGGGTTTACGCCTAAATAAGGGAAGGAGGGAACTTTCCACGTTTGTGGAATGTATAGCCATGGTCTTTGCTTGGAGAAAATTTGAACCCATGATACTTGCCCACTGTAAAAACCTGATTTATTGCAGCCCTGCGTGTGTCCTTGCACATCCTGTAAGCTTTCCTCCTGACAGTACAGTTTAAAGTCATCCACATACAGATTACATGAACCGCATTTGGGAAACCCACCTTTACGATGTCATTTATAGCAAGGGAAAAACAGGATCACACTTAAGACACTCCCTTGTGGGACCCCCTTCCAGCTGATCTTCCAGGTTAGAGAAACTGTTTTCCTACTCGAACTCTAAACTTCCTGTCAGCAAGGGAAAAGCTTTGTATAAAGGTAGGTAATGCTCCTTTTAAAACCCAAATGCCCATACAGCTTCCATGAGAAATGCCATGCTTCCAAGTAAGTATCATAGGCCTTTTCAAGGTCAAAGAAGACTGCTATCATGTGACGTCGCTGTGCGAAGGAATTCTGTTAGCAGTTTCCCATCTTCATAAATGCTCTGTGATCGTCTCAATTTTCTAAAGCCTATTGATAGGGGGTCAACACGTTTTTCTTTTTCTAGCAGCCATGTCAACCTGAGTTTACCATTTTCTCCATCAGCTTGCAGATGCAGCTGGTGAGAGATTTTTGTCTGTAATTTCCTGGTGTGGAAAGCATTTTTTGCCAGGTTTAAATATCAGGAATGATAATAGCTTCTCTCCATGTGGATGGCACTGTGTCCTCCCTATAGATCCTATTGAATAGGTCTAACAGGAACTTCTGGGAGCTCTCTGGTAAGTGAGATATCATTTGGTATGGAATATCGTCACTTCCTGGGGCAGTCTTATGGCAAAGCTGCAAAGCTGAGTCCATCTCCTTGCGCAAAAATGGCAAGTTATATGGAAGTTCTGCTGCAATCCTACTGAAGAACGACACTGGGCGTTGTTCCTGTTCAGCCCGAAGAGTGAAGAATCGAGCAGTGTAAGATGCTCCAGAGGAGATCTCTGCCATGGATTTAGCTAGCTCATTTGCAACATCTTTTTTGTCTGTGATGATTATGCCATCTATCTTCAGAGCAGGTTGTGACATGGATGAGCTCTTTCCAGCGATCTTATGCACCTTGTCCCATACCCATGCTAAGGGGGTCCCAGAGTTAATTGAGGAGACATACTGTCTCTATGACGTCCGTCTAGCCTCCTTTAGCACACACCTGGCCTTGGCTTGGGTCTTTTTGTAATTGATCAAGGTTTTCAATGCTGGGGCGTCGTTTTCAACTGCCTTAATGCAGCTTTTCTTTCTCTTACAGCTTGTTGGCCACTCATCAGACCACCATGGTACTGGAGGTCGACGGTAATGCCCGCTACTTTTGGGAATGGATGCTTCTGCTGCAAGGTGAATTCGTGATGTGAAATGATTAACAGCATCTTGAATACACCGGAAATCATTCACAGGTTTCCCTTGGACAGGTTCAGGATTTCTTTGCCTGGGCAAAGAACGGACCTGAGTCTTTACTTCAGGGGCATTCTGCCTAGCAGCAGAGGCCCCTGTGGATGTGGTGGCAGCTGGAGCTGTCACCGTTGAGGCCTCTGGAGCCTTAAATGAGGGCTCCAAAGACCTTACTTTGGGAGGAGGAGTCTCCTCAATAGACCCCTCACTCCTACTCCGTGTCTGGTGGAACAACTCACCAGAGGCAGTGTCAGTAATTTGGGACTGAGGATTAAAGGAAGTTTCAGAGTGTGTGGTTGTATGAAGCATTGGAGGGCAATGGTTGGTGGGAAGGAGGTGGGGCTCGAACTGAAGCAAAGGACCTACCTGGCTGTGCAAACAGCACACGTGCACGTTCCCCTTTGCCCCTGGAAAACTAAATTTTTCCTTGCACCTTATTACCAAAAACTTCCTTTTCAAATTTGTACCTTTTACATTGCTTTGAAGAAGCTTTTATGAGTTTCTTTGCAGTGGTAACAGCATAATGGCCTGGACAGTTGTCATCTCCTTGATGACCTGTTGTACCACACTTTACACATACTCTTGGTTGCCCATTTTCTTTAAAACGGCAAGAGTTGGCTCCATGCCCATAACCCTGGCAGTGGAAGCAACGCATAGGGTCGGACACATATGACTTTACCTTGAGGTGGTACCATGCTAACTTAACCGATTCTGGAAGGACTAACGTGTTAAAAGTTAGAAGAAGAGCTGGTGTCGACTGTTCCAACCATCACTTTCTTCTTAAAAAAAGTTTTACTGCCACTACATTAAAATTCTCTAGTTCCTCTAACAGTTTCTCTTCAGAATACCTCATCAGGTCTCGGGAAAAAACATTTCCCTTACACTGATTGAGGGTTTTGTGAGGAGAACATGAAACTTGAGCCCCAGGAATGTCACATATCGCACGCAGACGGTCACTCTTGTCTGGTGACGAAACCTCAACTATTAGGCTACCATCTCGCTGTGGGGTGATGTGAGGATCACGTTGACATACTTCAACTATTTTTCGGTGTACTTCAAAAATATCAAGATCCATGACTGATACATCATCAATGGTCCCTTCACTACTAGGTACTTACTATATGAAATGCTTTCATATTTACCAGGTAAGATTTACTTAGTGGATTGAGGAGGACTTTTCCCCTTCTTACCTGGTTTGGAACCATTACGATTCCCATTCTTGCCCTTTGGAAGCTGGAAAGGTTCCAAAGTGACAACATGTGATGTTCCAGAGGGAATGATCGGGGGATTGCGTAGGTCGTCAGGGAGAGAGCCAGATCTTTGTAAATTTGTAGTACTCATACAAATTGGAATTGTTCATTTCCTCACCCCCTCCACCCACCATGGAGTCCAATGAGGGGAAGCTATAGTTGGGGCTCAAAATCTCCCAACAGCCACAGGGGTAATGAGGAAATATACGCAGCCACTATTACAGTACTGATGGTAGTCGCAGGACCTATGCATTACCGACTGAATAGTGTCTGCTTGACCCTAGCCATATTTGAAACCCGCCGATTGACTTGACCGGGCCCCTTGATCAAGCCACCCGTTTTAACCAGAATAAAGGGCCAAGAGGTGTCTTGCTAGCTGCAGGGTACAGCGTGCAGCATCGCTCAACCTCCAGGACTCCTGTCTCCAGGTAACTACGGGATGCCACACACGGCAAAAACACGTGGGGAGTTCTCCCTGGTCCAAGATGGAATGAACCAGGGGTGGGTGCACCATCCCTTCTCTTAGGCCTTGGTGCACCAGGAAGCCATTTTGTCTCATCCCTCACTGGTGACCCCTCCAGTATGGGTAGCCCTCTGGTCCGGCTCACCAGAGCATTGGGACCTCAAGCCCCCCCACCGCGGCAAGGCGGCTTCCGTTAGGGGGGTGGGCAGAGGGAGATGAGGATCCTCTGCGGGGAGCCTCCTCTGGGACCAGGTGAACAGGGAGATGAAGTCCTGAGTGTGGCGGAGGTGAGACAGGAGAGAAGAGCCAGGAATGGGTGACTTCGCCAACCTGGCCACAAGAGGGTGTGTCACAGATCCCCGGGAGGAGATGATGTGGCGCAGAGGCACGGCCGGCTTATGGGTTTTAGGAAGCCCATAGAAATGAAGGAGTCGAGGGTTGATGATCTTGAACCTATCTCTCAGGCGACGTTGGAAGGTAGCAGCAATGCCTTCACGGAGGTCGCTCGCTGATCAGGGGTGCTTAGGTAGAGTCGTCAACCGGGCCTTCTGCAGGTAAGAGGCACGGTCGAGGACCACCACCGAGTTGTCCTTGTCAGAAGGCAAAGTGGGGACATTCTCCGTGCGCAGGCTTTGAAGGGACACACGGTAACGCCAGAGAATGGAAAGATTAGGATGGAGAAGAGATTTGAGGGCCGGGATGAAAGCACCACAAAGGAGAAAGACATCAAGCAAGGAGTTCCTATGAGAAGAGATGAAATGGTCAAAGGAAATAATGTCGATGGAGGTAAGGAGGTGAGGGCAGAGAGCCAAGGAAAGGCTGAAGCCAAGGAGTTGTTGCTGGTGAGGGCCCAAGGACAGGGAAGATAGGTTGGTGGCAGCGTCGGTGAGAGAGAAGTGGGACCAAGGACTGCGGGAGCTGAGGTTGGAGAGTTTCTGGGAGAGAGACCGGCCATGGTTGGTGCAGACGAACAGGGAAGAATTATGAGCAACACCGGCAAAAAAAACAATTCCTCAAGCTTAGATCCATGCAAAGAGCACACGATGAGAATTCTGCCGGCGTCACATGGGCGCGACCACATACCTCTGCGCAAATCCGCGAGCAAACTAAAATCAGAGATATCCTCGAAGTTCATCAATAAAGCAAAATGGACCTGGCAGGACACGTCACCAGAAGAAAAGACAATAATGACCACTAAAACTAACAACTTGGCAGCCGAAAGGTCACACTCGAAACGTGGCCGTCAGAAAGGACGATGGCGTGACGATCACGAATACCTTCAGAAAATTTTGGCACCGTGATGAATGGAGACAAGTTGGGGAAGGCCACGTCCAACAACAGGACCCTAAATGGCTGATGATGTGATGATGGAGATTCTTACAGAACCATTCCGTTGTAATATTTTGTGACTCTCGTAGTGCCTTGCAAGCAATCAAGAGTTTAAACTCATCACATCCAGCCGTAGGGAGGTTCAAGATTGGCTTGCCATTGATGTCAAACACGTTAAAAAGATAACTCTATGTGGGTGCCAGCGAAGGTTGGTATCATGTCGGAAATTGAGCGAGCTGATCAGAAGTGCCAAGGCAGCTGCCACTCAGCCTTGTGATGCTCGTTTGT
Source organism: Penaeus monodon (assembly GCF_015228065.2). Lineage (NCBI taxonomy): Eukaryota > Metazoa > Arthropoda > Malacostraca > Decapoda > Penaeidae > Penaeus > Penaeus monodon. The sequence goes on from NC_051393.1 coordinate 32,769,517, forward strand.
CCTCTCCCACACACGACATTGAAACAACCCAACATACGAGTTGTCTTCGTGATAGATGGACGGGGACAAATGGAGGCATACTTCTAGAAACAAAACTGCGAGAGATTAGAGTATGATCTTGGCCGTTGGGTGACCAGCATCCATCCCAACAGAAAAGTAGAGTTTGCATTAACAAGGGATAAGAATCAGGCCACACGAGATTGGATTCATGGACCGAGATGCTAAAAGTCCAAGCACTTGTGAGGGATGCCAAGACCAGTAAGGTCCACCATGTTTGGAAAAGATGTCAACATTCTCAGACAAAGACATTGTGTACTTGTCTCCCCCATATACACTGAAAATGTATTGAGGGAGATTGTGACATAGAAAGGTCTTAGTAGTTTCCTTAGGGAGGTAATATTTTCAATAAAATGTAATATGCATATTTATGCAATAATTATGCACTTAGAGCATAAAATTTATGCTTTGATTTTTTAAATTGTTTATTGTTATTTGTAAGATATTTATTGATAGATTTTTAAAGATTTAAATATTCTAATATTTCTATCTAAACAAGGTATTCGCCGGCTTGACGCGGCAAACAATTTTAAATAATCAATCAATTCAATCAATCTAGTTAATATATATATATATATATATATATATATAATATATATATATAGTATATATAATATATATTATATAGGCAACAACGATATAATGGAAATGCGGTAAAGTGAGAATTAGGGTAAAAATACAACAGGCAATGTGCAGGGACTATATGTAAACAACTTTGCAAGGCTTATTAAAACATACGCACAATTATATCTTGGAGCGCCATCGAATTACAAAGAGAAGCTTACAGAAATATATGAGTACTTCATGCCTCTAAAATTGGAATATTCAAGGTAATATATGACCATATATCACAGCATAACCTGCCCTAAGCCTCTGTAGTAAAGCTTGGCTGCTATACAAAGAAAATGAGGAATAACGTGTTAAATCCCAAATTTATATATATAATGCCGTATTGATATCATGAGCGCTTATGGTTCAAATGACTCAAAAGCTTATTCACGCCCGCGCAGTTAGGCCCCGGAACGAGAAAACAGAGAAATTAAAATAAACTAGAAAAAGGCGTCTTCCTCTCCAGCTTCTCCCGCGCGTCACAGATCCAGCTGAAGGCATGGACGGACTCTGGGACGACGTTCGCTCCTATTCCACCTCATCTCGTCTATTCACCTGCTTTTCTGCGTCGCCATTTTTCGTGTCGTCGCTCACAATAACATTTCAAAGAATTAACAGCAGACATTTCATTTCTGTTTCTAAATCGCCCATCGAGTTCGTGGTATCCGATCAGATAGATCAGGTAATTAAATCGTTTTTTTTTTTTACACACTATCGGTCAAAACCCCCCCCCAAAAGTGCGTTTGGTTTGGAATTAAACAGAATGCGATTCAGTGATCAGCTATTCCTTTATTCAACCTTAATAAAAGTGGTGTTTCTATGCCATAAACATATGTATAACATATATGTCTATATACACACACACACAATCTATATATATATATTATATATATATATATATATATATATATATAGATATAGATATATATAATATATTAGTATAAGATATAATAATTATATATATATATAATATATTATATATGATATATAATATATATGTGTGTCGGTGTTGTGTGGGTGTGTGTGTGTGTGTGTCGTGTATATATACATTTTTTTAACGATAGTTAATGTTTGAGCCGCAGTGGTCACAGGATGCTACTTAATTGTAGTTTTCATGTTGTGATGCTCTTGGAGTGAGTTACGTGGTAGGGCCCCCGTTCCTTTCCACTGAGGAGTGCCTATGTTACCTTTTAGGTAATCATTCTTCTATTTTTATCCGGGCTTGGGACCAGCACTGACTTGGGCTGGCTTGCCCACCCAGTGGCTGGGTTGGTGAAGTTTCTTGCCCAAAGGATATGGTGTGTGTGTGTGTGTTGTTTGTAAGTGTAGATAATATATACATATATATACATATATATATATATATATTATATATATATATATATATATATATATATATATATATATATATGTGTGTGTGTGTGTGTGTGTGTGTGTGTGTGTGTATGTGTGTGTGTGTGTGTATGGGGGGGGGTACTGCACTTTAAAGTCTAAACAAAATACAGTGAAGTTAAAGCAAAACATCACAACACTAAAATTAAACTGAAGGGTACGGTGACATGAAAAGCACATACGTAAAACTTAAAACGAAACTGAACTTAAACCCAGAGCGCGCCAAACTTAAAAACCGAAAATGCTCAAAAGTTACGGATCATCTCGAGTCCAAAATCGCGCCACACTGCCGCTGCTTATGCCGTCAATGCTGTCAGACCGGAGCCTAACCCTTTAACCTCCAAGTCTCGCTCACAGCACTGTATTCACCGACGACTTTCAATTATGTCTGGATTATAATTAGTGATCTCCATATGTAATCAGAGCTAAGAATATTGCTAATTACAAACCTTGATTAGAAGCAAAAGAGTTATGTTACAAATTGGCCGTCAGAGTCTTCCCTAATGAGATCATCCAAAAGAAATAAGTCCGCGGCTTTTCCCCTCCCCCCCCCTTCCGGCTCTTCGGTTTATTTCTTTTTGGCGGGACTCGCTGTGGCTCTCCTCTGTGGCTCTCCTCTGCGGCTCTCTTCTGCGGCTCTCCTCTGTGGCTCTCCTCTGTGGCTCTCCTCTGCGGCTCTCCTCTGCGGCTCTCCTCTGTGGCTCTCCTCTGTGGCTCTCCTCTGCGGCTCTCCTCTGTGGCTCTCCTCTGTGGCTCTCCTCTGTGGCTCTCTTCTGTGGCTCTTCTCTTTGGCTCTCCTTTGTGGCTCTCCTCTGTGGCTCTCTTCTGTGGCTCTCTTCTGTGGCTCTCCTCTGTGGCTCTCCTCTGTGGCTCTCCTCTGTGGCTCTCCTCTGTGGATCTCCTTTGTGGTTCTCCTCTGTGGCTCTTTTCTGTGGCTCTCCTCTGTGGCTCTCCTCTGTGGCTCTCCTCTTGTGGCTCTCTTTTGTGGCTCTCCTCTGTGGCTCTCCTCTGTGGCTCTCCTCTGTGGCTCTCCTCTGTGGCTCTCCTCTGTGGGTCTCCTTTGTGGCTTTTTCTCTGTGCTCTTCTCTTTGGCTCTCCTTTTTGGCTCTCTCCTCTGTGGCTCTCTTCTGTGGCTCTCCTCTGTGGCTCTTCTCTGTGGCTCTCCTCTGTGGCTCTTTCCTCTGTGGCTCTCATTTGTGGTTCTCCTCTGTGGCTCTCCTCTTTGGGGGGCTGCTTTTCGCTCCCTATGTGCTTCTTCCCTGTGGTTCTCTTCTGTTTACTCTTCATTGTGGCTTTCCTCTGTGGGTTATTCTCTCTTTTCTCTCTCTTTCTCTGTATATATATATATATATATAGATGGATAGATAGAGAGATAGATAGATAGAGAGAGAGGAGAGAGATTTTTATTTTATATATGTATAAATATAAACATATCAAATACATACACATACACACACACACAAACACACACACAGATATATGTCTGCAATCTGAGTTCGAGAGTTTTAGTCACCGGCCGGCGCATTGTTCCCTTTTGGGCAGGAACTTCCCCCTCGATTGCCTACCTAGCCTCTGGATG
>NC_051393.1:32788153-32790653 GCF_015228065.2 Penaeus monodon
CTAATGTCAATATTATCCTTATCATGATCATTCCCATCATTATTCTTTATCATTAATTAAAGTATCATTATGATTGTCATTATCAATACTATTACTGTCATTATCATTATTTCTGATACCAATATTTTCATCGTTATACCGTTGTTATCATTATCATTAACAATTTCATTAATAATGTCATTATCATTATTTTTTCATTATCATTACTATCATTACTATGACCATTATTATTATTATCCTTAATATCATTTTTACTATTGTTGTTATTGTTATTATTACTGATACCATTATCATAGTTATTAGCACTATTATTACTGGTATTATTGTTTTCATTATTATTATCATCATTATTATTATTATCATAATTATTATTACTACTACTATTTTTTTATTGTTATAATTATCATTACGAGTATCAGCATTAGCATTAGCATTATTATTGCTGGTTTTGTTGTTATTACTATTATTATCATTAGAACTAATATCGTTGTTTCTTTAGCATCACCATTATCAATATTATCATTTTCATTATCATAATTCTTATTCTTATCATTTCATTCTCATGAATAATAATAATATTATTATCATTATCATTATTACAATCATTATTATTATTACTAATATTATTATTATCATTATTATTATTATTATTATCATTATTATTATTGTCATCAACATAATTATACTATAATTATCATCATCATCTTTATCATTATTATCATTATTATCATGTTGCTTATGCTATTATTATCATTATCCTTATTATTATTGTCACAATTATTATTTTCGTTATTATTATGATTATTTGCATAATTATTATTATAGTCATTATTAGGATTATTATCATTATCACTATTATTGTTGTTATCAACATAATTATCATTATTATTCTGATTATCATTATAATAATTATCATTATTATTGTTAATACTATAACTACTATTAATATTATCACGACTATTAATATTGCTGCTATTATTACTATAATTATCATCATCAATATCATATTATTGTTTATCTGTCATCATTATCATTATTATTATTACCATCATTAATATCATCATTTTATTTATCATTATCAAGAGTATTATGTTTATTATTATTATTTTAATGATTATTATTATCATTATCATTCTTATTGTTAATATCATTTTTATTGTTATCATTATTATCATTATTATTATTGTTATTATTATCGATATCATTTTCATTATCAACAATTATTATTGTTATCAGTATCATAATTATCATAAGTATAATCATAATTATCATAAGTATCATCATCATAATTATTATAATTATAAGTATCATAATTATAAGTAATTATAATTATAAGTATCATAATTATAAGTATCATCATCATAATTATTATCACCATTGCTATTATCATTATCATTATAAATATTATTGTTGTTGTTGTTGTTATTTTTTTTTTTATTATTATTATTATTATTATTATTATTATTGTTGTTGTTATTATTATTATTATCATTATTACTATCATTAACATTATTGTCATTATTGTTAATGTTATCATCATCATTAGTTTTACTGTTTCTATCATCATTATTATTATCATCATTATCATTACTATTATTATTGTCGTGTTATTATTATTTATTATCATTATTATTATTATTATTATTATCATTATTATTAATCACCATTATTACTAATACTACTATTACCAATATCTTCATCCCTACTCTTGTCATCATTATTTTAATTATTATTGTCATTATGATTATCATTCGTAGTAGTAGTAGTTGTACAATTACTAATATTATCTTTATTACTGTTATCATCATGATTATTATTATCATTATCATCTTTATCATGAACAATATAATTCTTTAAATCAATATGATGATTAGTATTATTTTGAATATCATCATTATTTTCATCATCATAACCATCACCATTGCTATTACTATTATCATTAATATTATCATATCACGTTGATAAAGTAACCTTCATAAACATATAGAATGCTAAGTTTAATGAAATTTGCGTTTGGGTTTACCAGCACTGAGCGTTACTATAATAACCAATTACTTGTTATTGTTACGGTTATCCATTACAACTACGTATTTTCTTATAAAAATTGTCATCTCGACGTCATTATTTCGTGATAAATGGGGTTCTAGGCCATAATATCACATAATTCATTCCTCGATAAATATGTACAGCTATCATGTTCTAATTAAAACTTTTTAATACGTGAGCATTCAATGCAAAGAAATTAATATTTGATTATTGTTTGTTATAGCCTACAAAAAAATAATGAATAAAAACTGAGATTTCATCTTTTCAATTAAATATTAAAACCTTAATCGGTGATATAATAACGAAGAAACGGTTTAACCTTCCTCTCTCTCTCTCTCTCTCTCTCTCTCTCTCTCTCTCTCTCTCTCTCTCTCTCTCTCTCTCTCTCTCTCTCTCTCTCTCTCTCTCTCTCTCTCTCCTTCTCCTTCTCTGTCCTTTTTTCCCTCCTTCAGCC
>NC_051393.1:32803153-32808153 GCF_015228065.2 Penaeus monodon
TTATTATTATTATTATTATTATCGTTATTATTATTATTATTATTATTATCATTATTATTATTATTATTATTATTATTATTATCATTATCATTGTCATCCTCATCATTAATGTTATTTTTTTTATTATTATTATAAATTGTTATCATCATATTACTGTTATTATTGTTATTATTTTTTTATCGTCATTATTATCATTATCATTATTGTTATCATTATTACTGTTACTGTTATTATTAATATTATTATTGTTGTTGTTGCTGTTGTTGTTGTTTTTTGTTTTTTTTATAGCCGGATGCCCTTCCTGATGCCAACCCTCTCTATTTGCCCTGGGTAATTTTAATGATAATAACAATAGTAATAATAACAATGATAGTGATAACAGCGATAACAATAATAATAGTAGTAGTAATGATGATGATGATGATGATAATAATAATAATATTGGTAATAATAATAATAATAATAATAATAATAATAATAATAATAATAATAATAATAATAATAATAATAATAATAACAATAATAATAATAATAGTAATAATAAAAATAATAATAATAAAAAAAAAAAATAATAATAATAATAATGATAATTATTATTATTATTATTATTATTATTATTATTATTATTATTATTATTATTATTATTATTATTATTATTATTATTATTATCATGATGATGATGATGATGATGATGATGATATAATAATAATAATAATAATAATAATAATAATAATAATAATAATAATAATAATAATAATAATAATAATAACAACAAAAATAACAACAACAACAACAACAACAACAATAATAATGATAAAAATAATAATACCCAGGGTAAATAGAGAGGGTTAGCATCAGGAAGGGCATCCGGCCATAAAAAATGTCTACCAGATTATAGCGACCCTCTACAGGAATGGGACAAAGCTATACCAAAAGAAGAATTACTGTTGTTATTATCATTATCACTATTACAATTATCCTTATTATGATCATCATCATCATCTGTTCTATTATCATTATTATGATGATGAATGTTATTCTTATTATTGCCTTTATGATTAATATTATAGTTATTACTATTATTAATATTGTTATTATTATTACTATTATTATAGTTGTTATTATTATTACTCTTATTATAGTTGTTATTATTATTCTTATTATTATAGTTGTTATCATTATCACTAATGCTATTGTTATTAATGTTATTTTCATCATTATCATTACTATTATTATTGTCATTAGTAGTAGTAGTCGTATTTTTATTATTATTATCATTATTGTTATTATTATTATTATCATTATTATTATTATTATTATTATTATTATTTTTATCATTATTATTATTATTATTATTATCATCATCATCATCATAATTACTATTATACTTATTATCATCATTGTCATTATTACCGTCATTACTATTATCAAAACTATTATCATTGATATGATGATGATTATGATTATGATTATGATTATTATCATTATCATTAATATCATTATTATCATTATCATTATTGTTAACATTATTACTATTACTATCATTTTAATTATTATTATTATTATTATTATTATTATCATTATCATTATCATTATTGTTATTATTGTTATTATTATCATTATCACTATTACCATTGCCATTATTAATATTATCATTATTATCATTATCATCATTATCTGTACTATTACTATCATTGTTATGGTTATGATGATAAATGTTATTCTTGTTATTGTCATTATGATTTATATTATTGTTATTACTATTACGAATATTGTTATTATTATTACTATTATTATCATTATCACTCTTGCTATTGTTATCATCATCATCATTATCATCATCATCGTCATCATCATCATCATCATTATCATCATCATACTATCATTATTACTATTATTATTGTTATTACTATCATTATCATTATTATCGTTATTATTATCATCATTATTATTACTGTTATTATTATTACCATTTTGCTTAGTATTATTACTACCATTATTATCATTATTATCAGTGTCATTATTTTCTTAATTACTGTTATTATTACTATTATTATTACCACTATCATTATTATCTTAATTACTGTTATTATTACTATCATTATTACTACTATCATTATTACTATTATTATTATTATTATTATTATTATTATTATTATTATAACAATTATTATCACTCTCATCATCATTGTTATTATTGTTGTTGGTGGTTTTATTATTATTGTAATTATTATTATTATTATTGTTATTATCATTATTATTATCAATATTCTTGTTATCATTATTATTATTATTATTATCATTATTATTATTGTTGTTGGTGGTGGTGGTGGTGTTATTGTTGTTGTTATTTTCACTACTATCATTATCATTGTTACTATTTTTATTATTATTACTATCATTATTTTTGTTTTTTTATTCATATTCATTATTAGCATCATAATTATTATTATCATTATTGCTATTATTATTATTATTATCATTATTATTATTATTATTATTATTATTATTATCATTAGTAGTAGTAGTAGTAGTAGTAGTAGTAGTAGTAGTAGAAGTAGTAGTAGTAGTATTGTTATTATTATTATTATTATTATTATCATTATTATTATTATTATTATTACCATTATCATCATCATTATTATCATCATTATTATTGTCATTATTATAATCATTATTATTATTATCATTATTGTTATTATCATCATTATCATTCCATTGCTGTAGTTGTTATTGTTGCTATTAATGTTATTATTATTATTATTATTATTATTATTATTATTATTATTATTATTATTATTATTATTATTATATTATTATTAATAAAAATATTAGCATTAACATCGGTATCATCATCATTATTATGAGCATTATTGCGCGAGAAAGAGGAGGGAGTGAAAAACAGGGGGAGATGGGGGTTAGAAGGAGACAGAGGGAATAATGGAGATGAGGATTGTAATACTGAAGACATAATCCTAATCACAGTCATTTGCACGCAAGTGGCAGCAACAACGAAAGCTATAGTCGGTACAAGGATATAAAAGTAAAAACAATACTGATATTAACAATAACCTTCATTGATACTGATGGTAATCCAATTAATAACATTATTAACAAGAGTAATGATTTTAACAATGTCACTCAAAGTCGCTATTATCATTACCATAATACAACACTACTCGATTTTCTGTGTCTGAGTGATTGTACACTTTTTTTTTGTGTTAGCTTATATGCAGGAAGTACATTTGCAGGAAAGCCCATGGGAACATTTAGACATTTTTGTAATATCTTTCGTCTTGTGCCAACATGCTACAAAGGTGCATTTCTTATGATATAATTGATTGCAATTTGTAGTAATTGATACGAGTGGACTGTGGTAATTGAGATTGTCCACAGGTCGGTAGTTTTGCATGTTTCTTTTTCACGTAAACATGTAAATTTTTTGAATAACTGATTAATGGGTAAATAAACGCTACTACTGGTTACTTTCTTTATTTTCCCCCGATACCGCATCAACTGTGTCCACAAATTGAAAACTATACGTTTACTTGGTACTTTTTTCAAACTACAAATAAAACTAATTCGCTTGCAACATGCAAAGGGCAATTAAAAAGATATTTGGAAGTCATTTTAGTCCGTGTAGATAATCAAAATTAAGATTAGTAATGATTTTTTTTCGTTTTAGAGGCAATTATTCACAATTTAATCAAAAAAAGAATTACAAATGATATTACGATGAATGATATTGATCAGACGTCTATGAAGGCAATTGCAACTGGTCGGGACAATTTGGTGCAAATTATACATACCAGTATTGCTTTTTAGCTAAATATGTGTAACGGGAATGGAGGAAAAGAACCAAGGTTTGAGTATAAATATATTTGTAAATCGATAATCAAATATACATTTTTTCTTCTCTCTCTCTCTCTCAACAAAAGAATTAAATATATACGATATAATATATATATATATAATATTATGTCAATATATGATAATATATATATATATATAATATATATATAATATATATATATATATATATATATTATATATATGTGTGTGTTATATATATATACATACGTATATGCATATATATATATATACATACATATATATATATATATACGTATACGTATAGTATACGTATATATATATATATATATATATATATATTATATATATATATATATATATATATATATATATGTATTACATATACATCAATATATATATAAATATATATATATATATATATATATATATATATATATATATATATATATATATATATATATAATCAATAACGGTATGCTCATGTTTGAGCAGCCGTGGACCTATCCACCATCCTTCGCCACTCAACTCGATCTTGCGCTTTTCTTTCCACTTGTACCATCGTCAGCCCGCAAATATCTTTGATGTTGTCGCTCAGTCTTGTCTTCGGCTTGCCTCTTCCTCTGTTTCCTATCAACATCCCTGTCAGCAAGTTTTTCTCAATACTTTCACTTCTCATCACATGACCAATAAACTTTAGTTTTCTTTTGTTCAAGATATCCAACAGCCGGTCTTTACAGTTTATTTTTCTATGCACTTCATCATTCGTTTTCTTTTCTGTCCAGTTAATACGCAGTACTCGTCTGTAACACCACAGTTCAAAACACTCAGAACCATATGATGTGATTCGGAAAACTAATGAGTTCAATATCCTCTGCTTTGTCCGTATGTGTTAGTAAAAACAGCTCCAAGATAAGTGAACTCTTTCACATTTTTCACAACCACTCCTTTGATTGTAACATGTTCATCATCATTCATTGCCAGTTATCTTTGAATCTTCATGGTCTTAGTTTTCTTGGCATTAAGAAATAAACCAGCTTTTTCGCTTGCTTCTCTAACTTTATCTAGTAGTTGTTGTAGTTCAATGATAATGCTGGCAATTAAAACTATATCATCGGCATATCTTAGATTTGATATTTTGTATCCTCCAACATCTACATCATCATCAA
>NC_051393.1:32825653-32828153 GCF_015228065.2 Penaeus monodon
CATAATTTCCCCAGCAGCAAAATGTTGCATCATTTGTGGACAACAGTGTCACGTTCTATTGTAACTTTTATTGGTGTGGTAGCATTGTTTATGCTGGAGTGATATGGATTTCACTGTTTTATTTACTTTGAACTACATTCCTCAAGGTTGTTTGCCTGTTAAGAAAGAAAGTGGGAATTTAAATTGATTCTCAAGTGCAGCTATGTATCATATCTACATTGTTTATGTGAGTGTTGTTATTATTGTTATGTTGTTGCATTTTTTCAATTATATTATTACTATTATCATCCTCATCCTCATTATCACTATCCTTGCCATCATTATTATTATTATCATTATTATCATTACTATTGCCATCATTAGCAGCAATAGCATTATTATCATTAGTATTGGTATTATTATTGTTATTGTTATTATCATTATCATTATTGCTATTATTGTTAATATTATTTTTTGTGTTATCATCATTATCGTTATTGCTGTTATTATCATTATCAACAATACCATTATGTATATCGTTATCATTGTCATTAACAATATGCAGTATTCACAAATATCAGAGTGGAAATTATTTTATTCCAAAGGATATATATTTTCGAGGATGCGTCTTTCATTTTTTTCTTTTTTACACTGCATATTTTGAATTTTACGGAAACGAAAATTATTTTCTCCTTTCCACCCGCGGTTATTTAGATACATTTTCGTAACAAATCTCCCAAGAAATAAATCTCCCTCTTCCCCGGCCATTCGCAATGACAGGAACCTTCAGCAGTGCTACTTTCGCCTCGTAGAAGACGGGTCTCACTTCACAAACGCGTAAAGTAATACTCTGAACACCGTCGTTTTATTACATTTTTTCTGGAATTGATACCAAAATTCGCCATGACAATAAGGTGCTTGTGTCGAATGCTCTTCTTTATGTATAGGAATAAACCCGTTATGGCCTATAAACGCAGTTTAGCCTCACCGATCAGCGACAGATCATATCAAAAAATAGATTCTCAGTGAAGAATAACATGTGGAAGAGATGCATCACTATATATCACTCTTACTCGTGATCGTCTTTGCATATTTTAGGGTCTTTATATTCCAAGGAGAGAGAGAGAGAGAGAAGGAGAGAGAGAGAGAGAGAGAGAGAGAGAGAGAGAGGAGAGAGAGAGAGAGAGAGAGAGAGAGAGAGAGGGGGGGGGAGAGAGAGAGAGAGAGAGAGAGAGAGAGAGAGAGAGAGAGAGAGAGAGAGAGAGAGAGAGAGAGAGAGAGAAGAAACGCACACACACACACACACACACACACACACACACACACACACACACACACACACACACACACACACACACACACACACACACACACACACACACACACACACACACACACACACCACACACACACACACAAACACACACAAACACACACACCATACACACGCACACACACACTCGCACACACACACACCACACACACACACACACACACACACACACACACACACACACACACACACACACACACACACAACACACACACACACACACACACACACACACACACACACACACACACGCACACACACACGCACGCACACACATACACACACACACAGTCAGTCAGAGACAAGCAATCAGGCAGAGACTGAGTGCGAGTGACAGAGAGAGAGAGAGAGGCTTCGATTAATTATAAAAGGTTATACTGCAATCTTCTACTTCTGAAATACTGTTTTGTATTAAAATAATACGTTTAGTAAGATTAAGTAAAATTGAAATCGTCTTTCATGAATAGAGAAGGCGTGTTGCAACAGCAGCGTTGTTTGAGAGATATTTTGAACTACTTTATAGATTCGGCCAAAAAGGAATGGTATGTTTGCCTTGCATGGCTTTAGAAGAATTGCATTCGTATAAAAAAAATACTTGTAACTGACGGATATTTCTGTTATCATTTGTAGGTTGTGGTGGTGGGGGTAGTAGTAGTAGAAGTAATAGTAGTAATAGCAGTAACAGTAGTAGCAGCAGGACTGTCGCCAGCAGACAGAAGGAGACCCGACGGGGCGAGGCGGAGAGAGAGGCATCAGCAGAAGCAGCATCCGGCTGAGCGGGGACGCTGAAGCCGAGAGGAGCGAAACGACCTCATGGCGAAGATTAGACGTAAAAAGGCCTCGATGGTCAGGCACAGTCGCAAGGGAAATTCCCAAATGATCTCCGAAAAAAACTCTTCAAACTGTCACCATGTGACGCTCCTAAAAATATAATACGAGAGATGACTTGTTTCGTGTATGATTATATCAAGGGCACTCCAGAGGTATACCACAACTCTTGTGTCAGAGCACCTATGTAAAATCAACAAAAAGCGAGAAATCCAAGCCACTGAGGGGGCGTCGGGAATGTGGGGAGAGGGTGAAATCTCTCTGACGACGGGGCTGACCCAGAAAAGGCGTGCGAAAAAGGTAAAGCGAGACTATTGGACAGCAGGTCCCATGTCGAGGAAGTGCAGAGTATCGCTAGCA
>NC_051393.1:32835653-32838153 GCF_015228065.2 Penaeus monodon
AGCAGACCGCTGATCAGCCGATAGGAGCAACCCTCGTGGTTATATCAAACCTAAGCCTAAAGATTCCCGGAGGAAAAGCGGCCAGTAACCCACCATATTTTCAGGTTGAAGAGGGTACTGCCGGGACGAGCTCATACGTAGCAAAAATAATACGCAAATTGGGCATATCATCCCTCTGGGAAATGCCAGCACTATGCCCACGTAGAGTCGTAAAAACATTGGTGCGCATCACGGGCGCCGGATCGCAGCTGGGCGATTAATGTGCTTCTGAGCACGAAAAAGGACAACATTCAACTTAAACCCTAATTACATGTTCAGAAACCCGTCGTTGGGGTCGTCACCAAGGACCACGTAATAAAGATGAAATGGCGTTCGCGATATAGAGCAATTAATGAAAGAAATGCTGTGAAAATCTGTCAGCATCTTAACGATTATCATGAGAGGAAAGATGGAAAATCGTTAGGATGACCGAGGGAATTTGCCTTGAATTGATGGATAATGATAACGAAAATCACGAACAATATGAAATCGTAGTAGCTGATATAATGTAATAATCTCTAACAACGAGATAGAATTGAAATGAAAATAGAAACAATATATTTCTAATCGTAGGCAGATCAGAGTGACCGATTTTACCTGAGTGAGGTTCATATCCGATACTTAGCAGAAGCTAGTAATAAAAAATGTGTGAAAACGAAACACATTGTCATCGAAAAAATAAAAAATCGAAACACTAATGAATAACGGTTATTATAAGTATCACATTAATAATCTAAGTAAGAATAAGTAAATGTTTGTATATAAATGTATATCAGTATAAATAAATTTTACAATATGAAAAAAAAAAAATATGCCGATAACGAAAAGGAAAGTGATAATTCGTTATCAAAATTCCAAATTATTTGAAAAAACAATAATGAAAAAAGAAATAAACTTGAAATACGAAAAAATAGAAGAAAATGGTTGAATGAGGCATTTCACACACAGGTCAAAGGAGGGGAGAAAATGTCATCACTTGACCTGACCTGACCTGAAATGACCTGGGGTACTAAATGTTAAGTTAACTTATTTACTGTATTTGTACTATGAAAAATACGAATAAAACAAAGCACATTATACGTGTAAATGTACTCAAGACAAGAAAAGAAAAAAATCTAATATTTGGAATTTAACACTTAAGATGACGAACTGATAATGAACTCTGGATATCACACGGTTAAAAAGGGCAGGGAGACAGGTCATGCGCGATGCAAATTGGTCGTGAAAGGCAAGTGTGAAGTCAGTTGGAAATCGCACTTACAAAATATAACGTACGTATATTAAATAATTTGTTTAATTGAAAATAACATTGAAACAAATATCACGACACTAGAATATTAACGCAAGTGACCTTCATAGATATATTGAAAATAGGTAGAGAGGGAGGGGAATGTGGAAGGAGGGGGTTTAAGGAAAGGGGGAAAGTTAGGAAATAGGATAGGTGGGGAGGTCTGGAGAAAGAAAAAAATGTTTGTTTATGGATAATTCCACCATTTTCACATTATTTCAATAATATTCCCACTAATGTATCGTAAAACCGAGCCGAAATAAATGCACTGAAAAATGATAAACGAAATTTACGTCAATAAGGCACCGGTTAGCACAATGGGAATATAAATAAGAAAATATGCCTAGAATATGCCCACGCGGGCATAGCGCATTCGAGAAGAAAATTAATTTAAAGATAAATTCAGCATTAAAGGGAAAGTCGAAGAAACATGGTAGAGAAAAAATGCACTAGCACGGACACTTGTTCAGATGTTTAAAAAAAAAATCACTGCACTTGTTGAAAACTTAACGGCATGCACACATGGGAAGAAAAAGAAAGGAAAAGAAATTGCCCATGGCGTACTTTCAGTTTTGTTTTTGGAGTTTTCGGAGGCATCGTTCGTGTCGCAACCTTGAAAGAAGCGACGTTGTAGTGATCTTTGACTATTTGGGCAAGTCAATTAATTTATTCATCTCTTAATTTATTTATCTTTAAGTTAAGACTTACCAACGGAGCGGGCCGAGCGGTAAGCACTCTCCGAAGGCATGGTGGGTCGGGGAAAAATCTTGCTCTTGAATTTGTTACAGATTATATACAAAGATCAAAGAGCCTGGGCACAACTCTTTGTTAAAAAAAAAACAGAACACACGGCAAAGAAAACAGGACATAAAATGAATATTTGATTAAGTGTCATGAGCAAAATCACAAAAAACAATTCATAACATCACATGTGCATAAGTCTGCATCACACTACTTATCTTACAAAAGTCTGCCTCGTATCGTCCGTTCACCACTGGATACAAAAAAATAAAAGGGCTCGAGTACGGCCTCTCTCCAATTCGTTTTACAGCAGGAGGTTCCCTATTCCAGCAGTCTTCCGTCCAGGATCTCTGGCTTACGGAAAGAAAGCCTCACTGCTATAAGCGAACTGCTCGCTGGATGAGGAGAGATAATACCTGTAGCTTCGGCCGT
>NC_051393.1:32840653-32843153 GCF_015228065.2 Penaeus monodon
GAAGCAGGAAGGAGATACGAATGGAAAAAAGAATGCTGAAGGAAAACACAAGAAAATACTATGAGAGTGTTCCAGATTCACAGGCTTCGGGCGAGGAGGGAGTCATACCAGCGCACAAGAAAGTCCGTTTGGATTTTCCACAAAATACCGATGTTGCAACGAAATACAAATGGCTACTAGACGCAGCAGAAAAACATCTAGACATCAAGATCGTCTTCAAGAGAGATGAAGACAACTACGTTATGATGGAGCAGAACAAAGAAGTACGAGAAGATCACCTAACCACAGAATACGGCGGCATTAAACTGCGAGAGCCAGAAGAACATCAGCGAGTCCCTAAGGGGATCAATATCATCACTTTTGGACTCAGTCTTTATCAAGACGTATCCATACTCGAGAGACATGAGTCAATCAACAGACCTAAACGGCTGAAGAGTAAATCGGCAGTTGTAGCAGAGTGGACGGGCCCTGACGCACCTTTGGAGAGAATCTGGGTTCCTGGGGCATATCGTCCACTGCGAGTAGCCTATTATCAGCCTCCAGCGAGAAGATGCTACAGATGCCAAAGTGGGGCCACGTGATCCAGAAGTGCAGATCGACGTCGAACTGGTGTGGGGTTTGTGCGGGGAGACATTCCACGCAAGAATGCATCGACAAGGAAGCACAAGGAGTTACTGTAACGGAGAGATTCATCAACTGTAATGAAAAAGGCGTGAGAGCCTGGCACAAGGACTGTTCAAAGAGGCTTTCGTTCATCAGCGATTCAACACTTAAGCAAGAAAAGTCAAAACCGAGCCAAATAAGCCAGGCGTCGCGCAATGCCTCTCTGTCCAATGAACGACCTCTTCCTGCCAGTGGAAGACGAGGGCAAAGCAACGCGTGGCAACGCAGGATGGACCAGGAGGAACAGCAGCAAAAAGCGAGAAGTGACCATCGTGACGAGGGCGCTGAAACAACGCGTGATGACCGCCACGACCTGATGACGACCACACCTGTTACCAACATCAGTGATAGAAAAGAACTTGACACCAGTGAACTTGTGCATAAAATAGGAGAAGTGTTTCAACACTTCTCCTGGAAAGGATGGTGTCACTTATGATGTAATTAGGTTGCTGAGAAATGTACCTGGTGATCCCATACTTGCATTATATAATCTGGTTTATGAGAAAGGCGTACTGCCAAACTCTTGGACAGAGAGTATCATAATTCCAATACCAAAGCCTAACAGTTTGACTGATTATAGACCGATTTCCCTCACCAGTTGTTTATGCAAAACTTTTGAAAGGATGATATTAAATAGACTCATGTATAGAATTAGAAACCTACTATCGAGTAATTTTATGGATTTTTGCCAGGAAAGAGTGTCCAAAATTGCATTACGACCTTTCTCACAACTCTCGGGGGCAACAGTTTCACTGTCTTTCTGGATCTTAAATCAGCATTTGATATTGCCAATCGTCACATCATCTTGCACGAACTGGCCAAGATGGGAATAGGAGGATATCTCCTTAGGTGGATTAGTGGATATTTTCAAAATAGAAAATCAAGTGTACTTTTTCAGGGGCACATAAGCGAACAGAAAGACATGATACTGGGTACATCACAAGGCGGAGTATTAAGCCCTCTTTTGTTCAATGTGTTAATGAATACATTTATCAAACGTTATCAAGATCAACGGTCTTGTATTAAGTTATGCAGATGATATTCTCATTCAGACAAAAAGCTATCACGAAATGGAGAGAGCATTAACAGTTGTGTCTTCTGTATGTAATGAACTAGGATTAGTTATCTCCACAGAGAAAACGAAACTGTATAGTCACAGCAGTAAAGACAGAAACAAGGTATTTAAGTTAAATGGCATGGATATTGAACAGGTTGAAACCTATAAATATCTAGGAGTTATGGTTCCTCATAAGCCAGAACATGTTGAATGCTTAAATCAGAAATGCAGGAGTAGACTGGCTGCCTTGAGGGCGGTTGCCGGCAACAATGTCACGTCTGGAGCAAATATTAGAATTGTAAGGTTAATGTACACTGCATATATACGACCACTGATAGATTATGTTGCTCCAGTATTAATCACTCAATCAAGTAGATCGATTAGAAAGTTAGAAATCATGCAGAATCATGCCTTAAGAATTATACTTGGCTGTACGAGAACAACAAAGGTGGTAAATATGAGGAAAGAGCTGGGAATACCGAGTATCCAGCAAAGGATAATCGAAATTAATTATATGATAGCTTTAAAATTATTAAGATCACCAAATGACAATCGGGCGAAAGAAGCTCTACAAACATTCCTTCACACCGGGAGACATAAATCTGCTTGGGTTAAAAAAAACATGTACAGATATCATAAAGTATGGTATGACTGAATTTTCTGAAGGCATTAAGCACAAACATTCTGTGCCACCATGGGATGGAAGATACTTTGATACGATCAAAGCAAATGTCCCCCCTAAGAATGTAATTGAAAATAATGTGTTCCTAAAAATTAAGG
>NC_051393.1:32848153-32850653 GCF_015228065.2 Penaeus monodon
TTTTCTCCTCTCTCTCTCTCTCTTTTTCCCCCTCCCCCTTCCCTTCCCCTTCTCCTTTTCTCTCTCTTTTCTCTCTCTCTCCTTTCTTTTTCTCTCTCTATTATTTTTTTCTTTTTTTTATCTTTATTAATTTTTTTGTTTTTTTTTCTCTCTCTCCCCTCTCCTCTCTCTCCTCCTCTCTCTTCCCTCTTTCTCTCTCTCTCTCTTCCCCTCTCTCTCTTCTTCCCCCCTTCCCTATCTTTTTCCTCTTTCTCTTTCCCCTCTTTTCCCTCTTTCTCTTTCCCCTTCCCCTCTTTTCCCCCTCTCTCCTCTCTCCCCCTTTTTCCTCTTTTCTCCTCTCGTCTCTCTCTCCCTCCTCTCTCTCTCTCTCTCTTCTTCTTCTTCTATCTTTCTCTCCCCCCCTTTTCTTCTCTACCCCTCTCCCTTTTCCCCTCTCGTCTCTTTCCCCTTCTTCTTCTATCTTCTTCCCCCTTTTCCCTCTCCTCTTTTTTCTCTCTCTCCTTTCCCCTCTCTTCCCCTCTATCTCTCCCTCCCCCTCTCTTTTTTTTCCCCGGGCTCTCTCTTCCCCTTTCCCCTCTCCCCCCCCTCTTTCTTTCTCCCCTCTTCTCTCCCCTCTCAATTTTCTTTTTCAATCGCTTTCCTTTTTCTCTTTCTCTCTTTCCTTTTTTCCCCATTTTTCTTTTTCTCTCTCTCTCCCCTTTCCCCCCCTCTCCCCTCTCTTCCCCCTCTCCTCTCTCTCTCCCCTCCCCCTCTCTCTTTTTCCTCGTCCCCCTTTCCCCTCTCTCGCCCTTCTCTCCTTCTATTATTATGTTTTTTTAAAATTTTCCTTTTTTATTATCCTTTCCCCCTCCCCTTTTTCCCCCTTCTTTTTCCTTTTTCCATCTTTTTTTCTTTCCTCTCTCTCCCTCCTCTCTCCCTCTCCCCCTTCTCCCTCTTTACCTCTCTTCTTCTTCTTTTTCTTTTCCTCTCTTTTTCCCTCTCCCCTCTCCTCTCTCCCCTTTCAACCTCCTCTCCCTCTATCTCTCTCTCCCTCCAAACCCCTCTCTTTTCTCTCCCCCCCCCATCTCTCTCTCTCTCTCTCTCTCCCCTTCTATCCCCTTTTTTGTCCTTCTCTCCCCTCCCCCTTCCTCTCCCTCTCCTCTCTCTCTCTCTCTCCCCTCTCTTTTTCCCCCTCTCTCTCTCTCCCCTCCTATCTCTCTCTTTCCTTCCTCCCCTCTTTTCCTCTCTCCTCTTCTCTCTCTTTTTCTTTTTTTTTTTCTTCTTTTGGCCTCTCTCTCTCTTCTCTCTCTCTCTCCCACTTCCTTCTCTCTTTTCCCCTTCTCTCTTTCCTCTCTCCTCCCCTCCCCTTCTCTCTCTCCCCCCCCCCTCTCTCTCTCTCCCTCCCCCTCTCTTTTCCCCACTCTCTTCTCTCTTCCCTCCCTCATCTCCTCCCTCTCCCCCTCTTCTCTCCTCTCTCTCCCCCCTCCTCTCTTCTCTTTTTTTTCTCTCTCCCCTCTCTTTTCCCCCTTTTCTCTCTCTCTCCTCTCTCTTTTCCTCCCCCTCCCCCCAGCTCTCTCTCTCCCCCCCCTCTCTTTCTCTCCCCCTTGGTCTCTCTCTCTCTCTCTCTTTTTTCCTTCCTCTCTCTCCTCCCCCTCTCTCCCTCTCCCTCTCCTTTTCCTCCCCTCTCCTTTTTTCTCTCTTTTTTTCCTTTTTTCCCCTTTCTCTTTTTTCTCCATTCTCTCTCTCTCTTCACCTCTCTCTCCTCCCCTCAAAACCATCTCCCTCTCCCCTCTCCCCCGGGGGCTCTCTCTCTCTTCCCCTCCCCCTTCCCTTCCTCTCTCTCGCCCCTCTCTTTTCCCCCTCTTCCCCTCCCCCCTCTCCCCCATCTTCTTGTCCCCTTTTCTCTCCTTTCCCCCACCCCCCTTAAACTTCCTTTTCTTTCTTCTTCTGGGGCCCCCGGGGGCCGGCAGGGAACTTCGGTTCACCGGGGGTCGGCGGCGCGCCCCCCGGGCAAAAACTTCAATGTCCCCAAAAAATTTCTCCTTTTTCGGGGCCCCCAAAACCCCCTCTTCCTCACCCTTGAAAACCTTTCCTCCCAGTATTAAAAAAATACCCATTTAATTTTTTAATACCAAAATTTCCTTTTTCTCCTCTTTCCCCTCCCCTCTCTTTTTTTTATATATTTGATTTTTTTTTTTATTTTTTTTTTTTGCTTTTTCTTCTCTTTCTCTCTCTCCTTTTTTTTTGCCTTTCTTCTCCTCTCTCTCTCCCCTCCTCTCTCTCTCTTTCCCTTTCTCTCCTCCCCCTCTCTCTCTCTCTCTCTCTCTTCTTTCCCCTCTCTCTCTCCCCTCTCTTTCTCCTCTCTCCTCTCTCCCTCTTCTCTCCCCTCTTTCTCCCTCTCTCTCTCTTCCCCCCCTTTTCCCCCTTTCCTCTCCCTCTTTCTCCCTTCCTCTCTCTCTCCCTTTCCTCCCCTCTTTCCTCTCCCTCTCTCTCTCCCTCCGTTCTCTCTCCCCTTTTTCCC
>NC_051393.1:32863153-32868153 GCF_015228065.2 Penaeus monodon
GGGTTTACCGGAGTGCTGAGTTCTGTGGCACCGACCATAGGCTGCTTGTGGCTACCCTACGGGTCCACTTCAAAACTCCCCGTCCCTCCAGTGGCCACCCTAAGGTGTTTCACTTGGACAGACTAAGGGAGGAGGAGTGTGCCCGTGGGTTCGCCACGGCAGTCTCTGACCGACTCTCAGAAACCAGCAACCTGACGGATCCAGTTGCTCTGTGGGAGTCCTTCAAGCGCGTAACACTCGAAGCAGCTCAGGAGTCCATTGGCGTACGCCCAAGGACAAGGCAGAATACCATCTCCCTGGAGACATTAGAGGCCACTGAAGCGTGTCGCAAGGCTCGGCTAAATGGGAATCAAGTCTTGCGTCGTTCCATGGTGCGTAGGGCTCGGACACTGCTGAGAAGGGACAAGGAACAGTTCATCAGGAATCTTGCTGAGGAGGTCGAAGGCCATTTCTTGGTAAATGACCTTCGCCCTGCCTACCAAGCCCTGAGAAAACTGAACCCTAAGCCCTCCTCACAGATGACTGCAGTCCGATCAGCGGATGGACGGATCATCTCAGATCATGTTGGGGTTCGTGAACGTTGGGCTGAGTATTTTGAACAGTTGTACCAGGTGGATCCTCCAACAGTTAGCTTGGATGCAAGCGATGTCTCAGTGCCTGTGCCGGACCCACCCATCAGCGAGGAACCTCCTACCCTAACAGAGGTTAGGCTGGCGATTTCCAAGCTGAAGAGGGGAAAAACTGCAGGCATATGTGATATCCCTGCTGAACTGCTAAAGGCTGGGGTGAACCTATGGCTCGGGGCCTGCATACAGTCCTGACTGCCATTTGGCAGTCTGGTACCATTCCCCCTGACCTGCTGAGGGCGTGGTCATCCCTCTCTGGAAGGGGAAAGGGAATCGATGGGACTGTAGCAACTACCGTGGCATTACACTGCTCAGCATACCAGGCAAGGTTCTCGCTCACATTCTTCTGAAACGGATCCGCAACCACCTACTGAGGCACCAGAGACCGGAGCAGTCTGGATTTACTCCTGGCAAGTCCACAATAGACCGTATACTAGCGCTTCGAGTAATTGTGGAACGCCGTCGTGAGTTTGGTCGTGGGTTGCTTGCAGCCTACATCGACCTCAAGAAGGCGTTTGACTCGGTGCATCGGGAATCGCTATGGGAGATCCTGAGGCTCAGGGGAATTCCGACACAGATTATTGGCATGATAGCAAGCCTCTATACTGGTACTGAAAGTGCTGTAAAGTGTGGTGGGGTATGTCGAACTTCTTCCCTGTTAATTCAGGGGTGAGGCAAGGCTGTGTCCTTGCACCCACACTTTTCAACACTTGTATGGACTGGATAATGGGCAGAGCTACTAGCCAAAGTCAGTGCGGAGCAACACTAGGCAATATTAAGGTCTCGGACCTTGACTTTGCCGACGATGTTGCCATCCTATCTGAGTCCTTGGAGTCACTTGTGGCGGCTCTTGATGCATTTAGCAATGAGGCGAAGCCCCTAGGCTTAGAGGTCTCCTGGACCAAGACCAAGATTCAGGACTTTGGGGGCCTGTTAGGGGAACCCGTTCAGTCGATCCATGCTTGCGGCGAGGACGTTGAAGTCACAGAAAGTTTTACATACCTTGGTAGCGTAGTCCATATCTCTGGGTTGTCAGACCAGGAAGTCAGTAGACGGATTGGTCTGGCAACAGGAGCCATGAACTCGATCAACAAGAGCGTTTGGAGATGTCGGTACCTATGCAGAAGGACCAAGCTGCGTGTCTTCAAGGCCTTGATACTTCCAGTTTTGCTCTATGGAAGCGAAACCTGGACGCTATCCAGTGCCTTGGAGTCTCGCCTTGATGCCTTTTGTAACAAGTCCCTTCGCCGGATCATGGGGTACAGTTGGCAGGACCACGTGTCCAACCGGCGGTTACACCGTGAGACTGGCATGGGACCTGTTACTTGCATAATCCGGGATCGCCAACTCAGGCTATATGGCCACCTAGCTCGCCTCCCTATGGACGACCCTGCCCACCAGGTTGTCTCTCTGCGAGACAACCCTGGGTGGAGGAGACCTGTGGGACGTCCTAGGAGATCATGGCTTGGGCAGCTCGACGAGACCTGTCGTGAGGAACTAGAGATGGGCCGTGTGCCTGCCTGGAGACTCGCCTCGAGGGATCCTCGTGGCTGGAAGCGAAGGGTGGATGCGGCCATGCGCCCCCGTCGGCGTTAGCCCCTTAATGATGATGATGATGATATATATATATACATATATATATGCATATATATATATATATATATATATATATATTATATATATATATTATATATATATGTATATATTTATATATACATATATATATACATATATATATATATATATATATAGACATACAAACATACATGAATACATATACATATGAATATACTTATCTATACATATTGCATTATTATCTACATGAGTACAATGTCCCATTATGTGAGTTCAGGCATTAGGTTTGATCTTCCCTTCTTTTTGAGTGAGCGGGATCTAATCAGTCTCCCCTTGGATGACCCATTTTCGGTCCTCAAACACTGATGACCCGCCAAATGCCGAAACCAAATAGAAAATGTCATACTGGGTCAATAAGCGCTTGAAATGTAAAAGATCATGGCCTGACTCTCCCTCTCTCTCTCTACATCTATCTATTTATATATCTATCGATATATATCTGTCTATCTACATATCTATCTAGCTGTCTGTCTATCTGTCTATTTATCTGTCTATCTATCTATCTATATATGTATGTTCGTGTATGTAGGTATGTATATATACATATATATATATATATATATATATATATATATATATATATATATATATATATATATATGTATGTATATATATATATATGCATATATATATATATATATATATATATATATATATATATATATATATATATACATATGTGTGTGTGTGTGTGTGTGTGTGTGTGTGTGTGTGTGTGTGTGTGTGTCTGTGTGTGTGTGTGCGTACGTTTATTTCTCTTTCTCTACTTCTGTATATCTATCTATCTACATATTTTCTCTCTCTTTCTCTCTCTCTCTACCTATCTATCTATCTGTCTATCTATCTATCTATCTATCTATCTATCTATCTTCCCTTCTTTATCTATCTATCTTTCTTTATCTCTTTCTCACTTACACACACTCTCCCCACTCTCCCCTCTCTATTCTTCTCTCTCTATCTGTTTATCCTCTCTCTCTCTCTCTCTCTCTCTCTCTCTCTCTCTCTCTCTCTCTCTTTCTCTATTTATCTGTGTATCTATTTTTCTCTTTCTCACTCACTCATCCACTCTCCCACTCTCTCTTGTCCTCTCCATCTATCTATCTATCTATTTATCTATCTGTCTATCTAACTATCTATCTATCTCTACATCTCTCTCTCTCTCTTTCTCTCTCTATCTATCTATCTTTCTTTATCTCTCTCACTCACTCACACTCACTCACCCACTCTCTCGCTCTCGCTCTCTCTCTTTCTATCTATCTATCTATCTACCTATCTGTCTCTCTCTCTCTCTATCTATCTATCTATCTATCTATCTATCTATCTATCTGTCTATCTAACTATCTATCTATCTCTACATCTCTCTCTCTCTCTTTCTCTCTCTATCTATTTATCTTTTTTTATCTCTCTCACTCACTCACACTCACTCACCCACTCTCTCTCTCTCTCTCTCTCTCTATCTATCTATCTATCTACCTACCTATCTGTCTGTCTGTCTATCTATCTATTCATCTCTATCTCCATCTATCTATCTATCTATATATATATATATATATATATATATATATATATATATATATATATATAAATATATATATATATTTATATATATATATATATATATATATATATATATCTGTCTGTCTCTCTGCCTGTCTGTCTATCTATCTATCTATCTATCTATCTATCTCTATCTCTGTCTATCTATCCATCTATCTATCTGTCTCTCTATCCTTCCATCTATCTCTCTTCGCGTACCACTGAAGTTCTTCGTCCATTCCGGTGGCATCTTTTGTAGCTTGAAGCCCCTGTTCTTTCCTCCTGTTAATCATCTTCCTTCCTTCCTTTCTTTTGAAAGAGTTATATCGGTGGTTAGGTCTCAAGAATGTCATCGATACTTCAGAAAATCAACAATAAAAAGAGATAGCTGAGAATTCTAATACATGTGGTCTTGGCACACGGGATTTTTTTTTCTTCTTTTTATTCAAATTTGGTGTCAAATTGTGGACACAGTTTGCAGACAGGTTGTGCCTGAGAAAACGGATAAGTCTTTGCTCCATCTTTCCCGCTTCTTTCTTCACTCCTTCCTTCCCTCCTATTCCTTTCTCCTCCTTTCCTCACTTCTTCCTTGTCTCCTTCTCCCTCCCCCTTCTTTCCTTCCACCTTCCTCCTCCCTCGCCCCCCCCTTTCCCCTTTTGACAATCCCACCGACCGTGACAGACGGCTGCCTATAGCCTTTTTAACCCCTCCTCCAGTTACTTCCAAGTCGCTGGGCTTAGATTAAGTACTCGATTTCAAACTCAGGCAAGATCCCCTCTAATAATGCAAGAGACGCAGATCCGGCGTAAAATATATACATGAATCGACTTTCCTGATGACGTTCTAGTTTCATTTGTTCCGATGATAAGCTTGTTTGCCGTTACAGAGGATTTTTTTTTTCAAGTGAGTACCCATTTTTTTTACTTTTTTATTAAAGAAAGGATATGAAAATATAAACATTTTGTATGTATCATAGGCGTCATTCGTGTGTGTTAATGTATTAATTGTGTATATCGGGACCGCTATCAATGAAGGTACTATAATATAGAAGATTTGGAGGGGATATTTGTATACCCTTACGTGTACCTTGCTCCACGTATTTGGCTTGGGCGAAGGATAAACGGCGTTTGCTCATAACTCATGCAACATTTGCCTGTTCTTATTTTTAGGTAGAGTGCCCACAACATCTGTTTTTTTTAGTCA
>NC_051393.1:32873153-32875653 GCF_015228065.2 Penaeus monodon
TGACGCCATTTCCTCAGAAGCGTTCCTCCAGCCTAGCAGCCAAAACACTTTGGGGAGCAGTTTACATACTAAAGAACACAGAAGGAATGCGCGATACCTGGTATGAACAGTGAATATAAATATGTATGCATGTGCATATATATATGTGTGTGTGTGTGTGTGTGTTTATATATGTTTATATATATACATGGAGCTTTCAAACGATAACAAAGATTGTTTGTTAACTCAGATCAGTCAAAGACTGCGAACCTTCACTGTCACTAGGCACTGTTTCCATGGGCACTGTGTAGACTGGATGGTGAACTAAAGCCAACTGAGAGAGTAGCACTTTTATGCATAAGTGAGGGAATAACCAAGCTTAGCAGTGCTTGATGGCATGGCTGTTGTTCAGTAATGAACATGACACTGAAGGTCAGTGAATATAAGCAACTATTGCCAAACTGTGAAATGAAGCCACGGTGGTTTCATTTCATCCACAGCGAAAAAATACGAAATTTATAAGTAATCGTTAATGGAAAAAGAGGATTCGATTGGCAATCTTGGTGAAAAGAGGGTGTTCGTAACATGAAGATAAATCCTGTAAGACAAAGAGTAAGTTGCAGATATGAGTTAAATGACAGCAGCTTACCGCGGATGCCAGCACATTTTTTTCTGAGACTGTAATCCATATTTTTTTAATGATATACCCTGCATATATTTCCAACAAAATCGGAACTGAGGCAGAAAACAAATACTCGATTAAAACAAGCAAGACTGAAACTGAGAGATGAGCGTACAAATGTCTGCATCCACTAGTGTGACTGCGTTTTTCGAGAAAAAAAAATCACATGCACTGACATTGATGACAAAGTATATACATACAGTGAAGTAAGCCGTTTTTTCTCGTGAGTACGAGAAAAAACGGCTTGATTTCAAAATCTCTTGGGAACTCTGGAGGAATATGTTTGCCATTTGTCGGGATACAATGATGAAAATATAAAGAATGAAAGAGATAGGCCTACTCCATGTACTGGACTGAAAATATGGATTCTTGTAATTTCCCGTGCCATCAGGTGAGGCATCATTAAACAGCACATGCAGAGAGCAAACTATCAAGCACATTTTTCACAATGCCCCTCATAGGCCTAACTGAACCGGATGACTCATACTTCTGGTCTAAATTATTATACTTTGTGTGGTGGTTATTTTGCTTCCTGTGTTCGCCCAAGTTCTATTTCCGAATTTTCTGAATTTTCTACACAACATATAGGTAACAGTTATCCTATACAGTTTAGTAACCAAACCGATCTTTTAGAAATTACAAAAGGTATTTTTCACCAACTGTTTTGTAGGTCGTATAACGTTTCGACAAAAAGGGTGAGGGCTACGTTGCTCCTATGCCTGTTCACTAAGGCCTTGTGGCAATATGGCAAAAGGGGAGGGCATACAGCCAGCAGACAAATTTGAAGATAAACAAAGAATGTAATGGGTTTTGCAATTAATCAGCATTCGATTCTGTTCACTTTAACCGATGGATTTTTTCGTGGTTTTCTTCCACTGCCCCCATGTGGAGTTTTGCTTCCCTTCTACTTCACAAAAGAGACAACTTGCTGGATTAGGTTGAGTCCATATTTGGCCCTCTGACGGTAGGAACATTGGCCCGTCATTCCTTGATCTAATATTGCAAATTGTCATTATGTAATCGTTACTTTAATACAATGATTGCTTATTAAATACAAAACTATAAAGGAAAAGACGCGGTTGTCGTACATTAATAAAGCTACACAAAATATCATAGGCAGCAAGAAACGCATTTCGAAATCTTTCTGTTGGTTCCTATAAAAACTCGTTTGTCATGGTCTCTGGATGACAAAAGGCGTAGACCTACGTTTAATTGAAGAATAGATTTTGAAACGGCAATTACGAGATGTGTCAAAGGAGATGGATTGTAATCGGAAAGAATTAATGGAGAATTAAAGACTATGATGTGAAGGTTTTGTACCTTCCCACAAAGGAGGTTACACGAATTCGCGAAATAGACCGAATAACGGGGGGAGGGTAAGATTTCAAAACCAAATTTTGAATACATAAGCGAGAGCAAGATATATTTTTGGGCTGCATTCACGAAAGGTCATAGACTCCGTCATGGACTTTTGTCTATGGCAGCAAAAAGTCTTTACGAGAGTTTGTTAATGACTCCTCGCGAAAATTTCCTTAGCACCCGATTTCTGTCTGTGCTTCGGCCGACGTTCTAGACAGGTCCTGACGAGATGCCGACAACAATAATGCGATTTTACAATGCTGAAGGCAACTCCGCATCAGGAATGATATGGAAAACTTTCCTTCCCCTTATTTTGCTTATTGCCAAACGTTAATCGGGACGTTTCCTCCTTGTTTATTACAATTTTGTCTTAGACAAATACAAATGGTGCTGCGCGCCTTCTCAGCTGATATAAGCACAGCAAATTCACAGGGTGCCACGTCAACATTAAAACAAAAATAATGCTACTACTACTAATAA
>NC_051393.1:32915653-32920653 GCF_015228065.2 Penaeus monodon
ATGAATATCATTTCATTTGATCTCGTTTCTCCCCTCG
The DNA here is from genome assembly GCF_015228065.2 of Penaeus monodon. NCBI lineage: Eukaryota > Metazoa > Arthropoda > Malacostraca > Decapoda > Penaeidae > Penaeus > Penaeus monodon. The sequence continues at coordinate 32,915,691 of NC_051393.1, forward strand.
CCCCGACCTGACCGTCCCTTTTCTTTCACTTGCGGTCACTTTGGATTAGAAAAAGGTTGTTTTCCCGTCTTGACCTGACTTCACTTTCTCTTATCCCGGTCGGTGGCGACGTGGGAAGGATCAAAATGGCAGCTTGGTTCGCTGTAATTTGGTTGTTGTTTTGTTGACACCTCAGGAATTAACCATAGCATTGTTACATTGCTATTTGGTGACATGTTCTATCGGCGCTAGAACGGAGCATGAAACGCAATTTCATTAAAATGTATTATTTTGAATATAGCGTAGGATCTTCACCCATATCATAGTGCACAGAATTGCCCGATATTGCCCCGGGGTTGTGTAAACGCCTAATAGATCTGCGCTCCTTCGTTCGAGAGTAGGTACAATAAACCAAAGTTATTCATTCGATTGGCACCTTTGAGTCGGTGTGACCCGCGGTTACGTCCGTTAATTAATGTAGGACTAGGGTTTAAGCTAGAATCATTATTCGCTTATTAATCACACCTTTCTCACCCTCTTGAAGTCGCTTGCATGTTTTGGGTATATCCCAAGCGTTTGTGTGATTCGTGATAATTTAAATATCCTTAGGGAATTTTGCGAGCGCCCATCACAGATACGCAGAAAAGAGCAGGTTATCTATATTCCCTGGCTCGAGTCGCTTCAGTCATATACGGCATTTGGGTATAACATTTATGAGGTTTGACATGCATAGCTAGACATGTAAATCGGCAGTTCAGATTTCTGGCCCCGAGAAAATTTGCTTGTTAAATAGCTTGCGAATATTTTTTTCATGTCACCATTCATTCATGCATACATTCTGTCGCATATCATTAAATGTTGAATTCAATGTGGTAGTTGAAATGATTTTAAATAGCTAGCATTGCTATTTTACATCAGTTTTATTATAGTGAACGTTAATATTCATGTTTGTGATTCATTCTCTGTGTGAGGTCACTCTCGCCTTCCCTCTCATTCACGCTAGCTGTCACTCACACATGCATACACACACACATTCACCTCACTCACACACGCAGGACAAAAGACACTGAACCTTTTCATTAATAGGATTGGTTGCTGTCTTAGTGCCGGCATAAAGATTTATGATGTTTCTCTTTAGCCCGCATTTTTGTCTGTCGTGACGAGTGACTCCTACATGATGTACAAGTTACATCTATTTCTTCTCTGTGTGATGACTGTGGTTCAAGTAAATCCATGTGGATTGCAATGTCGTTTCCCTTATCTACTCTCATATCTATCAGAGACGGTTGGTAGTTCAAGCCAGGTCCATGCGGATCGCTACTGACGTCTCCCTCCTCTATTTTCTTCTTTATCTTTGTGAAAATAAAACACAAAATAAAAAAAAAGACGAAAATAAATTAAAAACCAACATTAAAAAAACGCAATTTTTTTTATAAATAACCAATTAGTGGTTAGTGGTTGCCTTTCTTTTTCTCTTACTCTGGCCCTTACGTGTTCCCCGACTATATATTGCAGTCGGACCGACACGGCACCGAAGGAGGACCCTTAGGATGCTGTGAGAAGGATGTCATCGGAAGATCGCCATAGGCCTGCGGCCAGATGTCGTCAGAGCAGGTGTTAAGCCGTCCCATAATGTATTAAACAAGCGTTGCCTGCCGGACTCCCCGTACATCCAGTGAACCAGCACCTTGCCGCAGGTACCAGTCGCCCCAGGATGCTGTGCATAGGCGACGCCTACAGTTCCAGTCACCTTAGGATGCCGTGGGAAGGACGTCATCAAAGATCGCCATGGGCCCGCGGACCAAGATTTTCATAAGAGCAGGTGTTAAGCCGTCCATGATGTTGTGTACGGGCGTTGCCTGCCGAGATGCCCCGAGTGGCCGCCCCCCCCCCCCGAGATCCATTCAACTCCAGGAGCTCGTAGCACAGGTATCAGCCGCCTGAGATGCCGCACCCCCTGCCCGACGCCTGTAGATCCATATGAAGATTACGAGGACGAGGACGAGCATGCCGCCGAAAAGGACCTGGACGAGATCTGTGAGGACGTGTAGACGAGGACGCCACCGAGTTAGGCCTGGACCATGACTACGAGGAGGTCTAGACGAATCCGAAGTCAAGGAGGACCTGTGCGAGACTTTCGAGGACGTGTGGACATCGAGGACGGACAGATTACACCAAGGACCAGGAGGATGAGGACAACAGGGACGAGCAGCCACGAAGATGCACCAGGACAACGCACGAGAACGAGACGAACAGCCAGGTTAGGTCACCCTTGAGGCATATCTAAGACGCCTCGAGAACAAGGCGTGAGTAGGTGGCCGAGCAATGTACAGTGTGGCATGCGGGACCAGTGACCTCACCTCGCTCCCCCCCATGCCCCCTCCAGCTGCTTCTATCACTTCCTCCAGCTGGTACGGTCACTACTTATACCGAGGATGACCTAGGCCTCAGAGAGTTCGTGTCAAGCACCCGACGCGGTAAGGGCCGGCTGTGCTCTCTCCCTCCGGGCAAGCTGACAGCGACCCAGCATACAGCCATACCGATAAATAGACATGTCTCATGTGTTCCTATGTGTGTGTCAACTCTTAGAAATAAAGAGTCACGCCGAAAACCAGTATAACTACCCCTCTGCTCACCATTGTATGAAGGATGAAAGGCTTTCACACGCACACACACATATGTGTGTGTGTGTGTGTTTATATATATATATATATTTTTTTTTTTTTTTTTTATTGTAGGTTCATGTTTGAGCCGCCGCGGTCACAGTATGATACTTAATTGTAGTTTTCATGTTGAGATGCTCTTGGAGTGAGTACGTGGTAGGGTCCCCAGTTCCTTTCCACGGAGAGTACCGGGGATACCTTTTTTTTAGGTAATCATTCTCTCCATTTTATCTGGGCTTGGGACCAGCACTGACTTGGGCTGGCTTGTCCACCCAGTGGCTAGGTAGGTAATCGAGGTGAAGTTCCTTGCCCAATGGACCAACGCACCGGCCAGTGACTCGAACCCTCGAACTCAGATTGCCATCGTGCCAGTCTTGAGTTCGATGTGCCAACCACTCGGCCACCGCGGCGTAAATCATATATATATATATATATATATATATATATATATATATATATATATATATATATATATATATATATATATATATATACATATATATATATATATATATATATATATATATATATATATATATATATATATATATGTATATGTATATATATATATATATATATATATATATATATATATATATATATAATGACAGCGAAGATGAACCACCGCCACTGCTAGACGAAGTTATAAAAGCCATAAAAGAATTAAAGAATAACAAGAGCCCAGGAATAGATGAAATAACAGCAGAACTAATCAAGAATGCTGGCGAAAGTGTTGAATACTTCTTCTACAAACTTTGTACAAAAATATGGAATAAAGAAGATGGCCAGAAGACTGGGTAAAATCAGTCTTTACTCCCATACCTAAAAAAGGTGACGCACTCCAATGCAATAATAACAGGACAATTGCATTAATAAGTCACAGCAGCAAAATTTTGTTGAAAATTATTGCTGAAAGAATGAAGTTGAAGTTGAGAAGAAACTGCAGACAAACAAGCAGGTTTTCGCCCTGGAAAAGGTACCAGAGACCAGATTCTAAATCTAAAATTGATCATAGAGAAAAACAGAGAACATCTGAACGACCTGTACCTGTGTTTCATTGATTGTTTGACGGCTTTTGATGCTGTTGATCACGATGTCCTCTGGAATAACTTGAACGATATGAGGTTTCCAAAACACATCATCCAACTAGTAAGAGCCATGTATGACCAACAATAAGCAACTGTGGGAACCACTTGTGGGTTAACAGAGTGGTTCGAGGTCAAACAGGGAGTGCGACAGGGTTGCATTCTGTCTCCGCACCTCTTTGACATGTATTCTGAAACAAGTGTGAGAGGTGCTCTAGAGAATTTTGAAGGAGCTGTAGATGTCGGAGGATACAAAATATCAAATCTGGGGTGCGCCGTTGATATAGTTTTGGTTGCCAGCAGTGTCATTGAACTACAACAACTACTGGATAGAGTTGGAGAAGCAAGCGAAGAGGTTGGCTTGTTTCTTAATGCCAAGAAAACTGAGATTGTGAAGATTCAGAGATGACCGGCGATGAACAGTGATGAGCATGTTGCAATCAATGGAGTGATTGTGGAAAGTGTGAAAGAGTTCACTTATCTTGGAGCTGTTTTGACTGATACATATGATGGTTCACCGGAGATGAAGAGAGGAATTGCCATTGCCAAGAGCGCCACAATTGCTCTTAATAACATCTGGAAAGACCGAAGCATTACCTTGCGGACAAAGCTGCGGTTATTGAACTCATTAGTTTTCCCAATTGCATCATATGGTTTTGAATGTTGGGCGCTGAAGTAAATAGACAAGAAAAAGATCAATAGTTTTGAAATGTGGTGTTACAGATGAGTACTACGTATTAGCTGGACAGAGAAGAAAACGAATGATGAAGTGCTGAGAAAAATAAATTGTAAAGACCGGCTGTTGGACATCTTGAACAGGAGGAAATTAAAGTTTATTGGTCATGTGATGAGAACATCAAAGATATTTGCGGGCTGTCAATGGTACAAATGGAAAGAAAAGCGTAAGATCGAGTTGAGTGGTGAAGGATGGTGGAGAGGTCCACGGCTGCTCAAATATGAGCATACCGTTATTGCTGATGATATATCGACGGCTACCTTCAGTCGATGTCGACTATGGTATTATTGTTTCTACCCACTCCCGAATAGGTAGAGTTAATGCCTGGCCAAAAGAATGCGAGGAGCAAGCTGTTGCCCATGCAACTCCCTCTTTCCACACGCCTAATGGATCCAAAGGAACGGCAAAGACCGATACGGTTTGGCACCAGCGGTGTCGCAGGAGTTGCCAGGACGAGGTCGCAAACGACAACGAACTGCCTTCGGAACTCCAGCTCCCGA
>NC_051393.1:32925653-32958153 GCF_015228065.2 Penaeus monodon
TATATATATATGTTTATATATATTCATATATATATATGTATATATATATATATATATATATATATATATATATGTATATATATACATATATATACGTATATATACATATGTATGTATGTATACATATATACACATACACATACGCACATATACATACACGTATGCATACGTATACGCATTTACATTTATAAATATACATATATACATATGTATATGAGTGTATGTACTGTATGTATGTATATTATTTATTGATTTTTTTTTCTGCCGCTTCAACATCTAAGGTCGTTAGCAGTGTATTCAGAATATATTTGTTTTTATTCATATCTGTGGATTCCCAGAATACTCATTGGTTAAAGCAAATGTGCTAGGCATCAAAGGTCATATAATATTATGATAAAGTATTATGGCGAAAAGGGTAAAAATGAGTTTAACTATTAAGATAAGTGGACAGAAGAAGGGGGTAAAGAAGGGGAGGAAAAAGGAAAAGGAGAGAAGAAAAGACCGTGCAAAATTAGTTGATGCGAGGGCTGAGGTCCAAGGCAGGGGTGATCCCCTACATTGAGCCTCAGTCTCCGGCTCTTAAGCCCCTCCGCGACAACAACGAGCAAGGGATTGGGGAATATTTATGTAAATGTACGTGGTTATTTAATTACCTATTTATCAATTTATTTTACTTTATTTAGCTAGGTATTCAATTATTTATGAACTCTTCTCTTTAACTGAAGTTAAAAAATGTTAAACATTGGACACAAAACTCACTAGATGTTAAGTACCATTAGTATCAAATACATGTTCCTTTAGTTTAGCTTGTTTGTATGATCATTAAAGTTAATTATTTAATTCCACTTTTAATAGCATTTTCTTCCTTTTGTGACAGATTCAGATCGGGAAATCGTGACCACTATCAATTATTGCAGTTATTATCATTGTATCTGATATTGATATGACTTGTAATAATGACAAATACAAATAATTTTGTAAGTAAATGGCAGAAACGTTCAGTAATGAAAAATGAATGTAACCATTAATATATTTCCATATTAGGAAGCTGGCATATATTTTGATTAGAGTGACTACCAATGCAACTTAGGAAATTCCCTTTCGTATGTATATATACTTGTCATATTACTCACTCCCTTGTCGAGACCCATTGCTTTCTCAGGGAATACAGGGTACTACCACAAAATCAAGAATCATTAATAATACGATTCACATCTGCAAACCTTGCAAGCCCTGAACTAAATATTGAATTAAATCTCTGCAACCGCAACAACAAACTAGATTTCACGTAGCCACTGTTTGCAAGAACCCTTATGGATACAACTTTGCTGATATATCATGTATGGTTATGGAAATTCCATTAACCTCGCCATGAATAAAATTACTGGGGATACAACGTATATCTGCGTAACAAGTAGCAAATGTAAACACATTGGATGAAATTTAGTAATGTCCCGCTGCACAGTAGTCGTTCCAATCGGGCAATGGTTTCTGCCGTAAAATAGTTTTAATAGCGTTGTGTATTTGCACAGCAAGTAGTTTAAAAATAATCGTTTAATTTTTTTTCTAGACTCCAAGAATTATGTTGGTCATCCCTGGATTATATGAGAAAGGCAATTTTAAGACGATTTTTTATTTCAATGTTTGAACAGGTTTTCGAAAAAGCTAATTAGAAGAGCATTTTACATTGGATGCATGAATTGAAAATGGTATGAAACTTCTGATAAAATGAATAAGGAAATGACTAGCAAACATCCTGTACTATTAGGATTACTGTAACTACACATATTTGGAGTTGTGTACATATATATTATATGATTATAGATGCCTTCTAAACTTATATACAAATTCTTTCAAGGTGTATATTACTATTAAATCATATTCATTCAATTGCTAAATTATTTCAAGACTGTATTTTACATTTCATTCTGTCTATTTCCTAGACCTGGTTATCAAACAAATGGCCTGCAACCCATTTGCTGAGAAGAATGTTGTAGACATTAATTTTTTTAAGAAGGACATTTTTTTCTATAAAACTGAAGGTATATAGTAATTTATTCAACGATCTCTTAGTCTATATAGTCACCTGTAGACGATATTTTAATGTAAGGTAGATAAATACACAGTAGCTTAAAACCACTTCTGTTTCACCATTTTTCTTTCCGGAGATGCTTCTGAACCTTATATTATCATGACCACATACTGCACGTTTATATTACATCTGGCCCACTTTAGTAACATTCTGGAAACCTGCCCTACAATGGTGAGTATGGTGTGGGTAGGTTTCTGATATTCATACACACGTGTACATGAAAATTCATTGTCCAATTCATCACATCTCTGAAATTACCGATTTGCTCCTCAAAGATAAACCAGCTGTTCAAGCAGCTACCTTTTATATTGAAGCACTAAATGTGAAAAATACAAGGATGATCTTATTAATCAAAAGTGCAAGATGAAATTATACACATTTTATAATTACAATTTATTGATTATAATACAGAATTTATATCTGAAAAATAATATAATTCTTTTAAAAAGTATATAAATATTCATGTTGGATGCTAATACATTACAGAAGGCTTAGAACTATATAGATTTGCATTGATCGTTGCAGTTCCTCAGTTCAGGAAAAGAATACTAATAATAAAAATGTATTTATATCAGTCTTTTCCCACAAAAAGTTGCACAGCAATCCACAGCAACATGTATCACCAGGTGAAAATTGGACAATTTCTTAGTTGCTTTACACAGTTGCATTTGGATAACGCTCCACCAGCATACCAACACCCTGGAAAAAAGTAATATTGAAAACGTTTGGAAAAGGAATTGCTGGAATGTAACTTTCTCGTGTTTTTTCCTTTCATTTGTTTTTCTATCAAATGTTCTTACCTGACCACCAGCAGCACAGGCAGTGATGCAGGCAAACTGGCCATCTTCCTTCACAAGGCGGTGAGCAGCATGCATCAGGAGACGAACACCTGCAATTTTTTTTTTTTTTTTTTCCTTTATACATCAGTCCAATTCTACACTATAGAAAATATAAATTGAACTGTATATACAAATGAAATCTTTAAAACATTTCTCAAAGAAATTACTTCTAAACCCAAAAATCTTGAGAACTCACCTGTGGCACCAAATGGATGTCCAATAGACAGTGAGCCACCCCAGTTGTTCAACTTGCTCATGTCAGGAGCCCCCACCTTTTCCGAGCGTCCCTGGTAGGTTTTAGCAAACCAGTCGGAGTCCATGGCCTTCATGTTAGCCAGGATCTGTCCAGCAAAGGCTTCATGGACCTCCCATACATCAATGTCAGATGGTTTCAGGCCAGCCATCTCAAGAACCTTAGGTAAAATATTATGAAGATTTTAATTCCAGTCCTTATTTTTTCATCACAATAAAATATCAATACACAAGTAGTAGTAAGAACCCCTATCAAAAATAGGTGAGAACATCAGGGGAAGGTGAAATTGTGATGATTGATGATGGATGATGATGACGATACTTCTCGTCGTTCAACAAAAATCCTCCACTTTTAGCATTACATTACCTTTGGTGTGGCATAGGTGGGTCCAAGCAGGAGCTGATCTTTGGGGTCCTGAGATACATAGGTGAAGTCACGAAGGTAGGCCTTTGGCTTCCATCCCATCTCCTTAGCCTTCTCCTCTGTACAGATCAATGCAGCAGAAGCTCCATCAGTCTGCAAGAGGATGTACCATTGTATGTATAAAAAAATACACATTTTCACATTTGTTTGGCTTTTTTTTATTTTTTACTTCATAATTATAGCCCATAAGCATCTTGAGAACACTTATCTTAACAAATGCAATAAAGTTATAAAAGTAATATAATTAGTACTCTAAAAAAAGGCATTCAACATGCAGTATAATTTTCCTAACTCAAACATGTAATGAAAAGCACACATTTTATTTCATTCTTTCATGTAAATGAAATGCATAACATATATTAGATATAAAGTTGGACTATTAGATGAGCATACTTTTATTAAAGGAATAAAATATTCTTATTAGCATCTTGCTTTTAAGCTGTCAACATAGATGTCACTGACTGAGTATCAAGTTTTTATTTTATGTATTTGCTTATTCTAAAAATCACTCAAAATTGACAATTTTACTGCCTACAACTGAATCTTCCTGCTTCAGCCAATCTCCCTTCTAACTGGATAATGATGTAATGGGAATGGCTGAGGTGTACTTTGGAATGCAATATCCTATATGGTTTTTGATATCTTACATTGTGGTGTTATTGCTACCCAATATAAGTACAAATGACAAATAAGTACAAATGCAAGAAAATAACCAAGGTAGGAGAGAAATGCATCTTGCAATTCATTAAATGTTTACCAACTACTCAATTCCTGTCACATGAAAGGTGCCATATAGGCCATAACCACTGGAAAAGAAGCCTTAGGTGTAGCTGATAGTCTCATTCCTATTAGTGCTAATGTTATACTGAAAATGAAAATATTAACAGAAATGAAAATAAATACAAAGAACAGTCTGAAGAGGTAATTCGGCATTTGTGGAGCAATCAATGTGCAAAGAAAAGTAACGAGACAAATCTACAGTGGAAGGTGTCATCAATGAGTTAAACAGAACGTTCTGCACAGAGTAAAAAAGTTTAATATAAAAGTTGGCATCCTACTGTACTTGAGAAAACACCACTGCAATCCATTCACAGGAAGACACTTACATTATTAATCAATGAAACTTAAATGAAACATCAATAGACACCAGGGTAATCTGTCAGTGATAATACTCAGGACTGATTACTTTTCCTTTTTCTTTTTCTTTCTTTTAACAACCTTCAAACAACAATGGTAAAAGTGATTGAGTGCATGGTAATCATGCACCCAAGAGTAAAGTCTACAAATTCTTCTTTTCTAGAGCAAACACATTATCTTGAGGGAACTAACTACACAAAATGTAAGCCAGGGCAGCACCCACCAGGTATGATGCATTTGCAGCAGTAATAGTGCCATGAGGCTTGACAAATGCAGGTCGGAGTTTTGCCATTTGTTCTGGAGTAGAAACCCTGATGCCATTGTCTTTATCCACAACCTGATCCACTCCTGGCACCTTGAATGGCACCAAGTCAGACAGATGTCCAGCTTGCTGAGCCTTGTGGGCAAGGGTGTGCGAGCGGAGGGCAAACTCGTCTTGCTCTTCTCGGGACACCTGTGGAATGAGTAAGTCAAGTCTTCAACAGTTAAGAGGTCTGGGGTGAACTATCCATAGGACAGGGGGAGGGGATTCAAACTTATTATTTTAGGTTTCTCATTTATAAAGACTTTGAACTTTACAAATTGAAAATTGGATTATTAAACTATCCTGCCTTTTGCTGTAGCAAAAAGATTATTAACCCTTTCCCGACGGGTAGTATTCACAGTGGACCAGGCCTCGCTGCTTATATCGTCGCCCTAGCATGCGCGACCACTTATTCCAAATACCAGCATCCCATGCTGTTTCTTCATAATACTACAAAGATATGTTGTATTTTCAGTTTTCATTATTTTCTAAAGTCTCTACTTGCCATACTTCCTGATAAACCGAGACTGAAGGGTATTTTTGTTGTTATATAGACTCCATAGTTGATCATTATTCAGTCTATAGTCTGAATAAAATAAGCAGTGTGCAGCATCATGGAGTTGAAATTGTCAGTTTGTTGCATTTTATTTTTATTATTATTTTTTTTTAATAGTAAAAATGAGAATGTTAAAAACGACTTAATCACACTTTCAGTGGCAGGAAAATAATATTTTGCCGTGATTATAAAAAAAAAAAAAAAAAAAAAAAAACTCATGGCAAGTCCATACATACACCATGGCATGTACATACATGCCCCCGGCAGATAGACCCGCCATGCCATGGCATGTGCGTACATGCCACCCGTGGACAAAGGGTTAATTGCTACAAGGAGGTTACACCCCAACATCTGTAACTCAATTTTTCAGGTAAAATATTTGGTAGGCCTAAGAAGATGAAGTTCAACAAAACTGCTCACATGAAGATAAGAAATTAAGATTTTGACCATAAATCCCACCAACCCTGTTTTGGTAATATTTTGACAATAATAAATAAATGAAACAGATAAATAAATTAGTAATAAGCAAAAACTACTAGTAATATCCAGACAATTAAATAAATGAATAGATAAATAAATGAATTGATAATAAACACAAATAACTGGACATTTCACGATTCTAAAACTTGGAGGATGAACTTAGCAAGGTACTTGTATGCTCCCAAAAAAGGGAAAACAAAAGGAAAACTGTTTTAGGGAGTTATTCTTTTACCAAGGAAAACAAGTTACTAGAAGCTATGACATTTTAATATTTCTTCAATAATAATGGTGGCTACCCAATAAAACCACTCTCTGCTGTTGCTATAAAGAAAAAAAAAGTAAATCAATAACTAAATCAATAAATAATTAACACAATTCAGACATTTTACATGACTCTGAAGTATTAGGGGAATTTTTTTTTTTGGGGGGAGGCATCACTTCAAAGATAATATAAAACAAGATATGGCCCTAGCATATAAGTAATGTGAAAGACTCAATTACATTTCTAAAGACACTTGTTTATTTACTCTGCAGGAATTCATGACTTTTAGTAACTGCTTAATTAGATATGTTTTTTTTTTTTTTTTTTTTTTTTTTTTTTTTTTTGTGGGCACTGCATTAACATTTATGTTGATTAATCTTTGGGTTAAGAATAAGAATAAGAATAAGAATAAGAAGAATAAGAATAATAAGAAGAATAAGAATAAGAAGAATAAGAAGAATAAAAAGAATAAGAATAATAATAATAAGAAGAATAAGAATAAGAATAAGAAGAATAAGAGAATAAGAATAAGAATAAGAATAATAAGAATAAGAATAAGAATAAGAATAAGAATAAGAAGAAACAACAACAACCTGTTTAACTTATCTTACCTCAAAAGCAGCAGCCAAACGATCAGCAGAATGACCCATGGTTTCGTTGGTTGAAAATTCAGCCACAGCAGGCAACTCGGGAATGAAATGCTTCATAGACAGCTGGGAAGCCAAGCTTAGACGTGCACCTGTAAATAAAGTGAGCATGTAGCAAATGTAGAATTCATTCATTACTCAGGTTTTGAAAATGTTTCATTAAGGTACATTTACAAAGGCAGACCCACTCCAACTCGATGAAAATCCTAGTTGGTAATTTCCCAGCTAAGCCCTTGACACATCACCTTCATTCTTTTTTTTCTTTTTTCTTTTTACCATTGTTATAACCATTTTCAAAGAAAATCCTCTGAAATAACACCATAAAATATCACACAAACTGTTGGACTCAAAAAGTGGGTGGAGCTAATGGCATCACACTTAGCTACATACATAATTATTTGTATAATTTTCTTGCTATTGTTACACTTATAAAAGTAAAGCCAAAATTCTGCTCTTTGGTCTATGATAACTAAGAATTCCATAGCATTAACAGCCATCAGAATACTCATGGGAAAAAGTCAATTTCATTTTTTGGTTCAGTAGGCTCAATGGAAGTGGAGGTAACTGGTTATACCATGGTAGCACAGATAACTGAGTTTAGACCTAAGTAGAATTTCCTTATTTGTGTTTAGCTAAAGAAAATTCTAGATACAAGTTGGATACTTTACTGTGCTTTTGCATTCTACAATGTCTAATTGCCAGGTGACAAGATGTGTGCCAGGTGGCAAGATCCATGCCAAGTGCAGTCAGCTTGCTCCAAATTGTCCCACTTAACCCTTTCCCAACGGGTAGTATTCATAGTGGCCCGGGCCCCGCTGCCGGGGGCTTATATCGTTTCCCTAGCCCCTTGCCGGGGGCTTATATCGTCTCCCTGGCATGAGCGGTTGCGCACCCTGAGCGCAACCGCTCATGCCAAAGTCTCTACTTGCCATGCTTCCTGATAAATCAAGGCTGAAGGATACTTCTGTTGTTGTACAGACTCCATAGTTGATCATTATTCAGTCTATAGTCTGAATAAAATAAGCTGTGTGTGGCATCATGGAGTTGAAATCGTAGGTTTGTTGTAATTTTTTTTTTTTTTTTTTTGTATAGTAAAAATGAGTGTTAAAAACGACTTAATCACACTTTCAGTGGCAGAAAAATATTTTGCTGTGATTGTGACAAAAAAAAACTCATGGCATGTCCATACATACACCATGGCATGTACATACATGCCCCCGACAGATAGTCCAGCCATGCCACCCGTGGGCAAAGGGTTAACAAAGCCTTGTTTTATCCTCAATTACTGGAAAGTCAAAATTGCTATTCATAAACATTCTCCAAAATCTTCAAGTTTTTGCTTATAGTAGTAAAGTATGCACATGCACTCCAGTGCATGCATAATATATAATATGCAACTGATGCGACAAAAAAAGCCCAGCTAATCTGTCTCACAAGAACAATCACTGCTGGGAAGGATACAGAGTCAAGACTGCAGTAGTAGGAACCTTGCTTAACATGCCAAAAGGAGATCACTCACCCATAGTCTTAGCCCTGTTCAATTTTAGCATAAGACCTCGCATCTTCCTCGAATGACGGATGGGTACATCTGACATGAACTCCACTCCTCCGGCAATGCATGCATCATACACGCCAGCATGCATAAATCCGGCACCTTCAGGAAAAATAAAGGTAAGTTTATTAATACATACATTATACTTCAAGGAAGGAGGCAGTTTCATTAGTTTTATTCAGACAGTTTTATTATTAGTCTGCCCTTATCAAAATTGTAATTAACAAACTAAATATAGTTATCTAAGGTCAAATCTACAATTAATCAATATCATCAAAAACAAGTTTAATGGAAAATCAAGATACCTGACCTTAAAATAACTAATCCCAATATGCTCTGAGATTCTGATTTATCAAAAACTTCTTTATTCTGATCATCATTAGAATCAGTTGCACATCAAGCCCAGGCATTAAAGGGTCTGTCATTGAAATTTTTAGTCTTTTTTTTTTTTTTTTTTTTTTTTATTCAGAAAAAGAGAGAGATTTGGCAACACTGCCCTAGATTGTGCCAGACTTTGGTAGAGATATAATGAAAAATCATGACAATGGCCTTTTTCCTCAATGCATACAGGAGGTCAGCAGACAAAGCTAATAAAAATTTTATGAATTTTTACTGTAAAATTACGTCAAAGTTATGTCCTCATAGAATTCACTATGCCAACAGCTATACAGAGTGGTACTACGTGTATGGAAACAATTAAACCACTTTTTTTTTTTTTTCTCTCTCTCTCTCTTTTTTTCTTTTTATATAACTTTGTAAATACTTGTACCATTTAATTCATCTATACTGCAGTTAGTAGAGTAGAAAGTATGGTAATTTTGGTATCAATTAAATTTATTTTTTGTATAGATTTTGAATAATATTGGCAAAGAATTTTCTGAAAATTTTAACTCAAATACTAGAACTAATAAAAGGAGTATAAAAAAAATATTGGTACAACTTCTAGATAATATATAAATATAATTTTCTTTTTTTTATTTATTGACAGTTATTATGAAAGTTTATATATATATAGCCCAATAGTATGGGGTGAAAAATTAAAAATGCATTTTTTACTTCAGTTATTTATAACATCCCTCTAATACTACTAACCAGGGGGGGAGAGGTCCCATACTAAGGGTACCCTGATTTGGTGGTGATAGTTCCCTAAAGAAAGCCACATTTTTTCTCAATAAACTGAAAAAGCATCATTAATAATGTCAAAGAAATTAGAAACTCACAGGTAGTAAGAGCTTGATTAGAAGAGATGCATGCCATGGTGACAGTGTGTGCCGGAATCCTGTCGGAAAACCCAGCCCCAAGAGCAGCTTCTCTGGCAACGTTGGAGGTCTTGACTTCCTGAATGACCGTGCCCATAGTGATATAGTCCACTGCTGTCTTGTCAAGCCCAATGCGAGTCACCAATCCTCTGAAGTGCCATTTTAGGTTCTTTTAAAAATATAATATATGTACACATACAATTGATATATAAATTATCTTGTATGAACGAAATACCTATTACATGTTGATCTTATGAATATAAATGTAAATCTTATGAGTATAAATCTACGTGTTTAACTTATCCTACCTCATTAACTTATCTTGTTTCATATATAATTTTGATGGGCCATCCCCACTTTTGGGGGCAGCACCCCCAAAAAGTCAGAAAAAAATTACTCTTTTTGGACACTGCCCAGGACCATCCCAGATGTTCGCTTCACGTAGCGGACTCCCGCGCCCACTGTCTGGCCGTTGCCAGATATCACTAGATTTTAATTGATCTCGGTGAATTCTTATGCCCGGCAATAACGGGTTAATCATCCTCATTTAATAGTAGTAAACCCATTTTTACAAAAAGATAAACAGTTGCCCCAGATAAAAAAAAAAAATTATTGATATTTGTGAAACATGTCTGTTGGGCATGGTAAACCATTACAATGTTGGCATTCACTCATTTGAGCACATTATCTTTGCACATAAGTGAACAATATGATCGGACACCTGAGTGGGGTCAGTATTTTCCGTATTTATGGTACGTTTGACCAGCAGTAGCATCCTCAGGTTGCATATTTTTACTGGAAAGCATGAAAAGGTTGCGCTAGCTGTATCAACTCTTTATGTAGCAAATGCATAAGACCCATTTCAAAATTCCATATAGTTTTTATTTTAGAGCAGGTATCACTGTGTACTACCATCACCATAAAATAATAAACATTTCACTTATTTTTCCGAAGTTCAAAATCCTATCGAAGTGCTCATTACAATGGAAATGACAAATTTCAAATTAAAACAAATTTGCCAACAGTGGACAGTAACAGCTATTAGAATGCACCACAGTGTCTTGATGGAAAGCATATTTCTTGTATAAATGTACACAACTCACAGTCTTGATGGAAAGCATATCTCTTGTATAAATGTACTTAACTCAAAAAAAAAAAAAATTACTATTTCTTCATACATTGTGATTTTCATTTTTTGATATTGGTATAAAAGTGTTCTTTGGACATTCACAAACTCTTATCTATGTGCAATGTCATTTTCAAATGCCATATGCACAGTTATAAGCAAAAGTCCATACAGGTGTACCTGGCGCTAATTACCTGCTTCCATATTTACCTGTTGATGCTATGGCCTTGTGCCTCCCAAGAAGTAACCATCTTGGTTCAAACAGTCGTTTGGTAATTTCCTCATTTTTGTACATATAACATAGGCTAGCTAAGCCGGTTAGAACTTTGCCTCCCTTCATTTGGGACGGTCCCTTTAACACTGGGCATTTTCCAATTTTCCTTTTCTACATTTCTTGAAGATTCTTTTCTTCACATGAATTATTTCATTATGACATTTACACATTTCCCAGATAACCTTGATACTTCTTCCTTAAACTAGATTAACTCATTCAGGAAGTACTTAAACAAAATACTATTGTAATAATATGTACAGTAAAAAGAATTTGCAACAAATTTATTGTATCTGAAATAAAATACAAATATTTGTTTATTTTATAAATAAATAAATGTGTATATTATATACATATATACATATATATATATATTTATTTATATATATATATATATATATATATATATATATATATATAAAAGTAAGCCAAATACCACCTCCAATACTAATATGCAAATACTAAACCTTACTTGAGAACTTGTCGTGCAAGGTCATGTGGCATCAGCTTGTTATACTGGGTGCCAGACATGAGGAAAGGCGTGCGCACTCCATCCACCAGCACAATGTTCTTCATCCCTGGCTTAGCAAGTGATGACTTTGTCTTGGCCACAGCCAGCTGAGGAGCAGATGTGCCAAGGGCTCTTGTCCCAACTGTAATAGATATAAATGAATAAATTAAAAAGTACAAAAATAAAAATACTAATTAATACCTAAAGAGGAATAGCTTGCCATTAAAAACATATAAACTTTATAAATTTGTTGTTTAATGACAATGTCAAATATAGAAACTGGTCATATTTTTAACTGGGTTCCCAGCAACATTGGCATTCTAGGGAATTAATTTCATGACAGACTGGCTATGTGTGGAAAGGAGCAGAGCCACACATTATATCATAAGCTCTTCAGTTTAGATTGGGAACTGCAGAACAGATTTATCTTTAGCACCATACATGGGCAGTGAGCCCTTCCCTTGACTAACTCATACAAATGCCACAAAATATGAAATATAATTACTCACTAGAATTATACATCAAGAGGTTTGTGGGTTATATGCTGCAACCTGGTTGTACTGTATGACAAAGTGCAAGCAAATGCCCTTCCTTACTCATATCTCAACACTGAACTGCTGAGGGGGTTTGTCAGTTACTGCCATGCCTACAAGCAGTGATGATCAAAGAGTCTGCTTTAGAAAGTGGAAAAGCTTCAAATAATTGCTTCTTGTAAAGACAAGCAACTGCTACCATATATATTTTGGCACTTGTTCCTTATTCAATTATAAATTGCCTGGTATGTTTACAAACTACTTGTTTCCTTACTTTGTGGGTGTGCTTTGGCTAGAATGCTGAAAGGTACAGAGGCTCTGGCAATTGTTTGACCATCATTAACTCTAATCACTGCTATAATCATTGTTATAAATATTTCTTTGCAGACTTGAAATACTACAGCCCATTCAATATGGATAACATGTTACCTGCAATACAAGAACTTCACAATAAAAGAATGCATTGATGCCTTTAATGTTTAAGTTATTTTGTAATACCAATATTCCTTCATAGTCATGAATATGCCTGTGTAAATATATAAGAAGTATCAGGAGAGGCTGTAGTTATAAAATTTGAACAGGTATAAGTAGGAGCCAAATAGAAAAATGTAAAATTGAGGAGTAAAAATTGCCTATGTAATCTGAAATTGTTTATGCATCTCTATTAATCCAACCAACAACCTTGCAGATTTCAAAAAATCCCCCAGTTGTAAGCAAGGAAAGACTGGGCCAACACCCAATCACCATGGATAACATTTATTGCAACATTTTTAATGTTATTTTATGCCATCACAGATTATTTTAAAAATTAGTGAGACTAGATTTGTCCTCTCTTTGTGAGTGTCCTTATATTTTCAATATTATTATGTAAATATATACTGAAAATACAGTTTCTAAGGTAAAATATTGTCATTATTATTATTATGGTCACTATAAAAGTAAAAATAATGGTAGAGCCATGGTAATTTTTTAATGAAGGAACTGCAATTCCTAAATTTTTTTTGCAATGTTGCTTTGTAATCTATAATCTAAGAAGCACATTTAGCATTTCTGTGTATTCATATAACCAATGAAAATATTTTGAAGCCAACCTTGATACATTTAGCTCTGAATAGCATCACTGAAAGGAGCCAACACAAAGTGGGTGGTTGGAGGGTTCTGGGATCAGGGTTAGATCTGGCAGTTAGATCCTGGACTTCATGCATTTGCCATTGGCTCCATGTCTTCAGCACTTTAGAAGATAAACTCCAGCATGTATATTCTGGCAAAACAAAGTTTTGAAATTTGATCCCAATTAGCAAACCAGTCCAAGACCTATTTGCTGGTCCTGCTGGAGTGCTGAAGGTGTAGAGGCCATACAATCAGAGTAAATCTCACACCAGAAATATTTATCCCATACTACAACCTAATACAGCAAACTAAAATTTAAGGCTCCCTTTCCCTGTTTTGGAACCCTTTTAAGAAATATGGTATTCCAGAATGCAACTTCCACTGTCCCACACCTTAAAAACCCTTTCAAGTGTGTGTGTTTACTGAAATGTTTAATGTTAGCTGGAGGGAAGCCGTACATGAACCCTTTTCTCTTTTTCCTTTAAAGTATCTTCAGAACTATATACAAGTTGAAACTGATTCCAGAATGCTAGAAAATAAAAACAAGGCAAAAGTTTCAACAATCCTACAATCACTTTTTTTTAAACAGTACAAACTACACATCATTTACCTGCCGAAAACAATTCATCTTTCAATTAATAGTATAGTTACACTACTTGATAAATTACAGAAATAGGGCTAAATATTACATATATGTATGAATACACATACATAAATATACATGTATAAATATATACATATACATGTATATATACATATATATACACATACATATATACATACATATATATATACATATATATACTTACATACATATATATATACATATACATACATACATACATATACATACATATATATATACACACACATATATACATAAATATATATATATATACATATATATACATAAATATATATATACATATATACATAAATATATAATATATACATAAATATATAACATAAATACATAATATATATATACATATATATACATAAATATATACATTATATAATAATATACATACACAAACACACACATACACTATATATACATATACATGTATCTATACATTCATATACTATATAATGTATAACATATATAGACATGTATATATACATACATATGTATATACACATACATATAATCATACATACATATATACATACGTGTATATACACATGCATACATACGTGTATATACACATGCATACATACGTGTATATACACATGCATACATACGTGTATATACACATCATACATAGTGTATACACATCATACATACGTGTATATACACATGCATACGTATACGTATATACACATGCTCATACGTGTATATACACATACATACATACGTGTATATACCATGCATACATACGGTATATATACATGCACACTGATATACACTCATACATAGTTAATACACATCCATATAGTGTATACATAACATACTTTACCTATGCATACATACATACAATACCTATGTATACATACATACACCTATGTCTACAACCTATATACATACATCACCTATACATACATACCTATGCATACATACATACACTATGCATAATAATACCTATGCATCATAATATATATTACCTATATATACATACATATGCATATATACCTATGTATACATACATATGCATATATACCCATGTATACATACATATGCATATATACCCATGTATACATACATATTCATATATACCCATATATACATACATATGCATATATACCCATGTATACATACATATGCATATATGCATATATACCCATGTATACATACATATAACACATGTGTATACATACATATATACAAGAGTATACATACATATATACAATATACATTTATATACAAGAATATACATACATATAACAAGATATACATACATATACAGATACATACTTATACATACATATATAATAATACATACTACATAACATATATAATATAAACTTATAATACATATAACATACTTGTATATACATAAATACATACACAAACATACACATACTATAGTATATACAATATACATAACACACATAATAAACATATATCATAAATATACATAAACCATATATATAAATATTAACATAAACATACATATATACATAACATATATAAACATACATAACCACACATAACACTATAACAATACACTACACACACATACACTTACACACACATACACTTACACACACATACACTTACACACACACACACATATATATGTATATATATATATATATATAATATATATATATATAATATATTATATTTATATATACTATTATATATATATTATATATATATATATATATATATATTAATATATTATATTATATATGTATATATGTATATATGTATATGTGTATATATATATATATATATATATATATATATATATATATATATATATATATATATATATATATATATATATATTATATATATATATATATATATATATATATATATATATATATATACACACATTTCAATGAGTAATTAAAACAATAATAATTGCAAGGTTGGATGGCTGAGTGAAACAAAAAAATTACTTCAAAACAATCCTAACATTTGGATGGCCCTTTTTTATTAATGGAATTTCAATATAGTTCAGTTTCCCGCTGCCATGTAGTACAAGATAAATTATGCTTGTATTGGACAAAATGACAAAAATAATACAATTTTCATCTATGTTGATTAGAAAGTTGTGTAACATAATACTTTGGTATACATTTACAGCAAAATGTAAAGGCACTATAATAATAAGAGATATACTACACTCACTAATCCAAGAAATAATCAGTGTAAGCAAAAATTAATAAATAAAATTAAAAATTAAAAATGAAGAAAACAAGTTATGGCAATGCTACTTCAGAAGTAATAGCAATGGGATTGAGTCTGAGGATGAAGCTCTCAATTTGGGAAGGTTTTTGGTTTTGCTTTATCCTGCAATGTTTGTGGATTTCCTAGGAGTGGCTGGAGTAATAGGGACTTGATCACAGATGTTTAAAACCCCGTCATAAGCCTTAACAATACTTCCATTTAGGAAATTTCCAGTTTCTACCACCCTTGGACTTTTGAAATAATTTTTGGGGGAATGGAACATTCTTTCATCGTTTAGATCTGTTATGCTTTTGTTTTCCATCACATCTGACTCGTTGACAAGTGACAACTTGTATTTCATGCATGCAGTATCTACAATTCAGCAGTTAAGTCCAGGATTACTTTTTACCTGATTGACGGACAATAAAAATGCATCAAATCAAAATTGAACAAAAGCAACTTTTAAAATGAAGATGCGTTTTGTAAGTTTCCTGACGATCCTATCAAAGCTTTGTTAATCCTTGCTCAAACTGCAACAGCACTTTAGAGTGATTGTGCTTAGAAAAGAAAATTGCACTATTAACAGTAGTTCTGTGACAAGCCATTGTTGCAGCCTAATGTGGTCTACAGGGATGTTGTCACTCTTAACCCATTGCCGACGGGTGGCATGTACGCACATGCCATGGCATGGCGGGACCATCTGCCGGGGGCACGTACGCACATGCCATAGAGTATTCATGGACATTTTTTTTTTCGTTACAAAATTTTTTTGTTACAATCACGGCAAAAGATTATTTTTTTGCCAGTGAAAGTGTGATTAAGTCGGTTTTAACACTCTCATTTTTACCATGCAACAAACAAAAAAAAAATGCAACAAACCAACGATTTCAACTCCATGATGCCGCACACTGCTTATTTTATTCAGACTATAGACCGAATAATGATCAACTATGGAGTCTATATAACAACAAAAATACCCTTCAGTCTTGATTTATCAGGAAGTTTGGCAAGTAGAGACTGTAAAAAATAATGAAAACTGAAAATACAACATATCTTCGTAGTATTACAAAGAAACGGCATGGGATGCTGGTATTTGGCATGAGTGGTCGCGCATGCTAGGGCGACAATATAAGCCCCCGGCAGTGAGGCCCCGGCCTCTATGAATGCTACCCGTCAGTTATGGGTTAAAGAATAAACTTGCATAATATGAAAGGTAGAAGTTATTTGCCTTTGTCTGAGCGCCCAATACTTCAAAGGCCATTGTGGTGACTTGACACCACACAGCTTAAAATAATTACCCATTGAATGAAATTACAAATGCTTTTAGATTTTATCGCACAAACTATTAAGGAACATCAAATCCATCAAATGTGCTCGTATGTAATACACAACAAATTTAAGCCAAACTGGTAATAGTTTTCAGCAATACTGTGAGTACTGTAAAATTAGAAGTAAAGATTTATTACATACATATGCTTATCATAAGATAATAGATATATGAATTTTGCCAGTTCTCAGTATCATCACCATCATCATCATCATCAAGGAGCTAACATCGACAGGGGCGCATGGCTGCATCCACCCTTTGCTTTCAGCCACAAGTCTCCAGGCAGGCCCGCAGCCAATCTCTAATTCCTCGCAACAGGTCTTGTCAAACTGTACAAGCCATGACATCCTGCCAGTCTCATGGTGCAGCCATCGGTTAGACACATGGTCCTGCCAACTGTACCCCATGATCCAGCAAAGAGACTTGTTACAAAAGGCGTCAAGATGGGACTCCAAGGCACTAGACAGCATCCTGGTTTTGCTTCCATAGAGCAAAACTGGAAGTATCAAATCCTTGAAGATGCGTAGCTCGGTCCTTTTGCATAGGTACCAACATCTCCAAATGCTCTTGTTGATCGAGTTCATTGTTTCTGTTGCCAGACTAATCCATCTACTGACTTCTTGGTCTGACAGCCCAGAGATTTAGACTACGTTACCAAGGTATGCAAAGATCTCTGACTTCAATGTCCTTACCGCAAGCATGGATTGACTGAACGAGTTCCCTTAACAGGCCCCCAAAGTCCTGAATCTTGGTCTTGATCCAGGAGACCTCTAGGCCTAAGGGCTTCACCTCATTGCTAATGCATCAAGAGATGCCACCACCAGGGACTCAGATAGCAACATCATCAGCAAAGTCAAGGTCTGAGTTCTTGATATTGTCCAGTGTTGCTCCACACTGACTTTGGGTAGTAGCTCTGCCAATTATCCAGTCAATGCAGGTGTTGAAGTGTTGGTGCAAGGATACAGCCTTGCCACATCCTTGAATTAATAGAGAAGTTTGACAGGCTTCAAGCACACTTTAAAGCACTTTCAGTACCAGTATATAGGCTTGCTATTAGGTCAATAATCTGTGTCGGAATACCCGAGTCTCAGAATCTCCCACATTGATTTTCGATGCACCGAGTCAAATGTCTTCTTGAGGACGATGTAAACTGCAAGCAACCCATGACAGTGTTCCACAATTACTTGAAGCGCTCAGATAGGGCCAAATGTGAACTTGCCAGAAGTGAATCCAGACTGGTCCAGTCTCTGGTGCCTTAGCAGGTGGTCGTGGATCCATTTCAGAAGAATGTGGGTGAAAACTTTGCCTGGCATGTTGAGCAGTGTATTGCCATGGTAATTGCTACAGTCCCAATGATCCCCTTTACCCTTCCAGAGAAGGTTGACCATGCCCCACAATAGGTCAGGGAGAATGGTACCAGACTGCCAGATGGCAGTCAAGATCGTATGTAAGCCTTGTGGCAAAGGTTCACTCCCAGCCGTTAGAAGTTCAGCAGGGATATCACATATGCCTGCAGCATGGAAATCGCCATCCTAACCTCCGATAGGGAAGGAGGTTCCTCACCGATGGGTGGGTCTGGCATAGGTATTGTGATACCACTTGCATCCAAGCTAACTGTTGGAGGATCTACCTGGTACAACTGCTCAAAATAATCAGCCCAACATTCACGAACCCCAACATGATCTGAGATGATCTTTCCATCCACTAGGCGGACTACAGTCATCTATGAGGGCGGCTTAGAGTTCAGCTTTCTCAGGGGTTGGTTGGCAGGTCGAAGGTAATTTACCAAGAAATGCCCTTCAACTTCCTCAGCAAGATTTCTGATGAACTGTTCCTTGTCCCTTCTCAGCAGTGTCCGAGCCCTACACACCAACAAGCAATGCATGATCTGACTGCCATTCAGCTGAGCCATACATGCCTCAGTGGCCTTCAATGTCTCCAGGGAGACGGAATTCTGCCTTGCCATCAGGTGTACGCCAATGGACTCCTGCGCTGTTTCGCACTTGAACTCTCAAGGAGCAACTGGGTCTGTCATGTTATCAAGTTCTGTGAATCAATCAGAGATTGCCATGGTGAGCCCATAGGCATACTATTCCTCCCTCAGTCTAAGTGAAACACCCTAGAGTGGCCACTAGAGAGACAAGGAGTTTTGAAGTGGATCCATAGAGTAGCCACAATCAGCCTATGATCAGTGCCACAGAACTCAGCACTCCAGTAAACTACAGTTTTGGAGGATCCTCCATTGTTTGCTAACAAAAATGTGGTCAATCTCCTTGGCCACTGTATCTGTATCACAATACCATGTCCAGTGTTGTGGGTTGGAGCACTGGTATCAGTAGCCAGAGATCCCCATTCTCTGGGACCTCACAAGTCCAGGAGAAAGAGGCTGTTCTCATTGCTTGGATCAGCTCCCAAGCCATGGGGGCCGACACATTTGTAGCCAGCTTAATCACAGCCAGATACCACACTGAAGTTACCTAGAACAATGCGAATATCTCACCGGGAGCAAATGTCTGCCACGGATGTGAGTTTGGCGTAGAACGCCCTTTCACACCAAGTTTGCAAACATCAGTAGGTGCATACACAGCAATAAGAGACATGAAGCTAAACGCATGCTTCAGTCTTAATGCCATAATACGCTCGTCAACCGGTGTTACTTCAACTATTGAGTATTGAAGTCAGCTGGAGATGGCAATGGCTACTCCCTGGAGGTGATGACCATTGCTGCAGCCCAAACAGTAGATGTACCACCCATACTGATCATGCCGCTGCCAGGTCTTCTCATCTCAGCTCCAATGCCTTTGATAGCAGAGGTAACCGCTCATCCTGCCGCAAGGACCAGATGTTCCAAGCACCTACCCAGATAGCTTGCCTGAAGTTAAGCCTTGGGCGGTTGCTCCGGGTGTACACCACCTCTGCCACTCCCACCGACACTGCCCCAAATAAAGGGGGTCAGCAGACTGTGGGGACCCCCATCCGCCTCTAGTGTTCCCTAGGGCTTTGCCCCACAAGTCTCATGGTGGGTAGGTGCCTACTGGGGTGCAAGAGGGACAAATAACTCGTTCCCATCCTGTGCCCTTAAATTTGCCCTCCCTACAGGACACACAGCCCGCCTTGCTTACTGGGTGGGAGGGACAGCACCCCTCCCACCAGCATATCCATTTGATCGAGTCATTGCCAGTGAGTTCTCATTATACACTAATTAATTCATACTAACCTACTATCGTCATGCCTTTTAATATGATTCCCCATCATGTGTCCTTGGCATGGTAGTATTTCTAGTGGTAGATGCACTTTATGACTTGTAAAATTCTCAGCCAATATATATTTTCACACGTACACCACCTTATGACTGGTCAGAAAAGACTGACTTTATTTTCTGAATTTTCATTGGTGAGCTTTTGTTGCGGTTTGTCAAACTGCACAAATTGCAACAGCCAATAACTGGCCGTTATATGTGGTGTACATGTAATTTTTTACACGAGGCATTTATCATCATTTCAGGTAGTGTGTGTTGTACCATGTACAAAATATTTCAACACAATAAAATATCAATCTAATTTTTTTTCCCTTTCTGAACATAGTTATACTAAACACCATATGAACATAAATTTGTAGCTGCTGACAAAGGTTTTGTATACTCTTATCCCATGGGCCCTGTTCTGTCTCATCAATGGGAATTGAGGCAGGCAGGAGAACGTCCTTCTCTTTCCCATCTAGAGGGGGGAATGGGCAAGACACTTACAATATAATATCTTGAAGGAGTTGCTAAATACAAAAACGATGCCCAAAATATAAATGTAGCTCACTTATATCAGCCACTTTACCCTCTCATGTTCTGAGTATGAATATACAGGTTTATCATAACCATGATCCTTTAATGCACAGTTTAACAAGCCTGAAGTCTGTTGCTAAGTACTACTGCCATAATTTCCTGTCATATTCAATATCCTCAAAGACCCTTAACTTGCCTGAAAACTCTGGGTTGATTTTCCGAAAATGACAACCGGGTCTTCCCTGACAATATTTATATCATCAGATTTGTTTTTGTGAGATGACAACGAATCTGATGATATTTTCAGTTGCATTCTCTAGCCGACAATCTTGATGTGATTTGATAAGTCCCAATAGCAGGGGAGGGCATGAAGTAGATCAGGGAAATTGTGGGGTAAAACAGGCTGAAATAAGAAGAAAAGAGAACAGAAATGTGTAAAACAAGCTCCAAAAATGCTTAATAACGGATAATGAAACTCTACGGACGTCACCGCCATCTTTCAAACTCTACGCACCGACGCGCCAACTTTCGAAAAACTCTACAGGAACCAAACCCATCGTTCAGCAAAAATCTACGGGACTTCACATAATCCAGATCCCCCGTGGTAATCGTACAATGCGTTCTAACCAATAAACCAATCTAAACTTACTCCTGTTGGATTTATACACTACAATCTATATATTCCCTAGCCAGGGGGCTCTGCCCATGGACCCCGTGGTAATATATACATCTAGCAAGGGGGCTATGCCCCCTGGACCCCCAGGGGCAATATATGTGCCTAGCAAGGGGGCTATGCCCCCTGGACCCCCAGGGTAAAAAAACATACCTTTATATCGCGAAACACCAAACGTTTCTTCACTTCCGTCTATGGTCACAATTGCTTGGTTTCTAATAATTTTTTTCAGCATTTGTGTCACTGGATCGGTTCAAATATCAAGCTGTGATAGAAACGAATGTCTATTTGTCCAGTATATCCACAAAAGGGCTTTAAAAATGACCCAGAATCGATGCAGCACATGAAATAAAACATTGCTCACCAGCGTTCCTCGACGTAATGGCACTTGCTGGTTTGTCAAATCTCCCGGTGGCAAAACACACATGCGGATACGGTTATGGTACAGAATAGCTTAAATACTTACCAAAACACGTAAATGAAGAACAATAAAAGGAAAAGAATGCATTACATACATGAAATCGAGAAAAAGGACGCTGATAATGACAAAATATCCATTCTCACGAGCGCATAGCAATATAAGGACTACTTGGTAATGAGTTCCGCGTCATATTTGTTTAGATTCTCGCGAAGTAAACATGGAAGGGACTTAGAAAATGAAGGGGCGATCTTCACTCTTGTCTGTCCTATATCTCCCTTATTTTCGATTTGCACACCTTTTGCCATAGATGAAAAGGGTCTTAGTTTTCATCAAGGTAACCACTCCATACACTTATTTTACTGTACGCTTGGTTGACATGCAAGGAAAATTTTCTGAATATCGCGAAACACCAAACATTTCTTCGCTTCTGTCTATGGTTACAATTACTTGGTTTCTAATCACTTCTTTTGGCATTTGGGTTCAAATATCAGGTTGTGATACAGACTAATGTCTATTTGCCCTGTATATCCAGAAAATGGCTTTAAAAATGACCTGGAATCGAAGCAGCACTGGATGCGAAACATTTTTTACTGGCGTTTCTCGACGTAATGGCGTTGCTGGCCCGTCAAATCTCCCAGTGGCAAAACACGCATGCGTACAAGGTTATTGTACAGAATATCATAAATACTTACCAAAACACATAAATGAGGTATAATAAAAGTACAAGAACGCATTATACACATGAATTCGAGAAAATGGATGCTGATAATTACAAAATATTTGTTCTCCCAAGCACGTAGCAATAAAAGGATTACTTGGCAAATCGCAGTAATGAGTTACGCTTCACATTTGTTTTGATTCTTGCGAGGTAAACATGGAAGGAACTTAGAAAATGAAGGGGCAATCTTCTCTCTTATCTGTCCTATATCTCCCTTATTTTCGATTTGCACACTTTTTGCCATAGATGAAAAGTGTTAGTTTTCTTCAAGGTAACCACTCCATACACTTATTTTACTGTAATCCTAGTTGACATGCACGGAAAGTTTTCCCTAATCAGTACTGATTATGATATTCAGGTTAATATTACCGAAAGCGATGCACAGAGATAGATGGAAAGGACACTGCCATATTATTGAGGCTGAAAAATAAAGTAATAACACAGGTACAGCTGCAGCGGCCTCAGGTTTATTACGAATTGACAAAAATATCCGCTGCATATTACCGCTCAGAAACTGAGCTTAGGACCTTTCCCCTCTACTCACCCTTGACCTCTCATGGTACCCAGCACTCTACTGATTATTGCCTGTGCCAACTTTGACCTGCGCCCAGAACGGAACGATATTGACGATGTGCCCCCAGAGCAAGCAATTCCAACCCTTACCACCAATCACTTTATAACATCTAAACTTATATCTTGATTATACTCAAAATATTAGAAAATCCTTATTTTGAATCGCTATGTTTGTAATCATTATTATGGATGACACTGTAGTTAACGAATGTTCGCAATTTAACCCTTTCCCGACGGGTAGTATTCATAGTGGCCCGGGCCTCGCTGCCGGGGGCTTATATCGTCACCCTAGCATGCACGACCACTCATGCCAAATACCAGCATCCCTTGCCTTTTTTTCGTAATACTAAGAGCCTATGTTGTTGTATTTTCAAAATTATTATTTTCCAAGGTCTCTATTTGCCATATTTCCTGATAAATCAAGACTGTGGGATATTTTTGTTGTTATATAGACTCCATAGTTGATCATTATTTGCTCTATGGTCTTAATAAAATAAGCAGTGGGTGGCATCATGGAGTTGAAACTAAGTTTTGTTATATTTTTTCTTTTTGCATTTTTTTCCCCAAGTTATTTTATAAGATAACTTAGTTTCAGCAGGTTTAGTAAAATTGTCAAACTGTGTCGCACAGAAACGGCCTGTGAACACCTCAAAAACTCAGAGGCAAGTCACTCTGCCCTCAGCACCGGCTCGGTCAGCACCATCAGCTCCCACAGCTTCTAGCCTAAAATGAAGAACTTTGCCGATACTTTATTCAACCATTACAGTTAACTATCACAGCGAGTCCAAAACACCTTCATGCAGCCATGTCGTGTTTTCTTTAAGTAGGAACAAAGTGCTAATGAAGGTGGTGCAGGGGGCTCGCCCCTCTAGGGAATAAATGGAAGGCAGGGGAGGTTAGGTTTGAATTTTCGGGTCCGTGAAAGCCTGGTTTTGGGACTTCGTCTGAGGAGGTGCATCACTCTCAGTAACATATATCGGTCCCTCTTGACTGTAATATGGGGAAGACATCAATCTGCACAGTGTAAGAAGGCTGTGGCCTGTGTTTGCAATATTGTAATGTGACGTCTTGACTCTCTCTGCCTGGAGTTCCAGCCACGCACCCACGGTGTGCAATTCCCGAGCTCTGCTGTACTACGGTACAGAATCAGTCCCTATGCTGCCTAATGCTGGGGGTGCACAGCTATTGAAATATTGCATCAGAAGCAGGCTACGTACAAGGTATGTTAAAATATACTAACTCTGTAGTTTGTATATGTTTTCTTATAAAAGATGGCTGGATGAAACTTATCCATTACCTTCATTTATAAAATTTGCGACGGAAAATAAGATTCATGCATATTACAGAAGGGGAAATGGAATGGCCGATAACTAATACTTAAGACTGGATAACTCAGTGAATCTTAGGCATTACCGGAATTTCCACAAAAGATCCTAAATCTTGGAATTAGAGACGATAAGACGTCGGAGAAATAAAAAATTTAATGTTAATTTCTTTATCATACTAACGGAATCTTCCGTTAACTGATGTTATTGTCTCAGGCGTATGATAATCCCTTGACAGCTATAATCGTCAAACAAAGTTGAATTACACGGAAATGCCGTCGTTCAAAACCCTTCAGCACAAATCCCCAGAAAACAAGACAAAAATAAAAAGTTTCGCCGAAAGTTTGCCCTCCGCTCTCCCGGCAAGAACTCCCGAATCAAACTCCTTTAACCACTACTTTTCTCCCACTTCAAGAGAGAACAGCACCTAAACTACCTCCCCATGATATTCCCCAGACACCTCCTTGCCAGAACTCACCATTACGAAGGGAATCGAGGAGAGCGGAGCGCGAGCAGGCCTTCACCAACGCCATTTTGCCGGTGGACGAGCGGAGCCCCGGCCGTGACGTCACATCTCGCGCCGTTTTCTGTTCGCCTTCGTGGGCGGGGACTACGGCATTTTCCTTATCATTGTCATCCCGAGTTAGGGTATGTATTAAGTGTAATGTCTATAGGTGTTTTAAGCAGGGGATTTGATCTTATGTGAGATAGGTTGCATTTTATGTATCCAAACACTTGCAATTTTCATGAGAGAGAGAGAGAGAGAGACAGAATGACAATAAGACAAACAGACAGTCACACACACACACACACACACACACACACACACACACACACACACACACACACACACACACACACACACACACACACACACACATACACATATATATATATATATATATATATATATATATATATATATATATATATAGATAGATAGATAGATAGATAGATAGATAAATAGATAGATAGATAGATAGATAGATAGATAGATAGATAGATAGCAGATATATATATATATATATATATATATATATATAGAGAGAGAGATAGAGAGAAAGAGAGAGAGAGAGAGAGAGAAAGAGAGAGAGAAGAGAGAGAGGAGAGAGAGGAGAGAGAGAGAGAGAGAGAGAGAGAGAGAGAGAGAGAGAGAGAGAGAGAGAGAGAGAGAGAGAGAGAGAGATGGCTTTCGGAAGAACCGCTCTGCTGCCGATCTGCTGTTACAGATGACTGCAGACTGGTCAGTTGCATTTGACCACGGTTAGCGCACTTGTGTTCTTGCCCTGGACAAAGAGGGAGCCTTTGATATGGTATGGCACCTAGGTTTGTAAAGTAAGTTAAAAGCATTTGGAGTGGACGATGAATTCTAGTTCTTTTGAAAAATTATCTACTCGAAAGACAAATGACAGCAGTTCTCAGTGGAAAACAATCTGGTTACTACGATATCAATGCAGGTGTCCCTCAAGGAAGCATATTGGGCCATCTACTGTGAGATGACTTGTTCCACCTCATTCCTAAAGCCAACGCATTTGCGGATGATGGAACACTCTCATTTAGGTGTGAGCCCAGAAAAACTCGCGCAAATCTCGATTTGGGGGGAGAAACGGCACGTCTCCTTTGTCAGAAAAAAACAAGCTTATTAGTTGTCGAGAGGACGAACAGTCATGTCCAAGTAAACTTCAATGAGAAAAAATTAAGACCACAAGAGGAAACTGAAATACTGGGCATCACATTCGACAAAAAATGACTTTCAGAAGTCATATAGTAAGCTTGGCGTGAAAGGCTTCGCAGAAACTTGCATCCCTAAGAAGAATCAGCTGGTTGCTGGACGGTGATGGGAAGGAACTCCTCTACAAGGCTTCGCTCTTCGCTCGAGTACTCCTGCCTCGCATGGGGAGGAGCAAACATCATGAGCCTCAAAATCTTGGATAGAATACAAGAAAGAGTAAGGAGAGAGAGAGAGAGAGAGAGAGAGAGAATGAGAGAGAGAGAGAGAGAGAGAGAGAGAGAATGAGAGAGAGAGAGAGAGAGAATGAGAGAGAAAGAGACAGAGAGAGAGAGAGAGAGAGAGAGAGAGAGAGAGAGAGAGAGAGAGAGAGAGAGAGAGAGAGAATTCAAATTCAAATTCAAATTCAAATTTCAAACACTTTATTTCATTAATTACAATGGGTATTCTATTTACATATATATTATTTACATTATGTAATAAGATGTTAGATAAATAGATATTATACAATGTTTGTTTAACAAGATTAGACAGAACATTAATATCACAAAGACTGAAATATCGTGCTTGGCTTGATGTTTGAACGCCTGATGTCATTGATTTCAGTAGATGTTCTTTCACTTTTGTTTTAAATGTCTTTGGTTGGAGATATTCTAATATTTTCTGGTATTTTGGTTCCAGATCACCAGTCCTCGGTTTTGGATATTTCTTGCCCCGGTTTCTGTGTTCGTCTTCTGGTATAGGGGGAAAGTTATTTTGCCTTGTATGGACACCTGTTATGTTACCGGGGTTTGTATAGGTAATAGCCAGTTTGGGTAATTTCCTGTATGTTTTTATGGATTAGAATACAGTTTTTATAGGGGGTATTTCTGATGTACTTTTAGCCATTTTAGTTTGTTTAATGTGGTGTGATGTGGTCATATTTATTTACATTTCCTAGTGCTACTCTTGCCGCAAGTTTCTGTAGTTTTTGGGTCCTTTGTATTTGTGTTTTGTTTGTGGAGCCCCAGATGTTAAGACAGTAATTAATGATACTAAGTGCTAGTGTTTGTATAACAGCAATTCTTGTTTCTGTGGGTATTTTATTTTTGATGTGATTTAAGTATATCAAAGTGCCCATTACTTTTCTGTAGATATGATCATTGTGTGTCTCAAATGTCATGTATCTATCTACGTGTACCCCTAGATTTTTTACTGTTGTGTTGGTTTGATGCAGCAACCTTTGGGAAATCTATAATTGTGTCTGTGGGTATTTTTGCTATGTTCTGACGGCTGCCTATAAAAATACATTGTGTTTTTTGTGGATTTAGTTTCAGGCCATTCATATCGAAGAGAGAGAGAGAGAGAGAGAGAAAGAAAGAGAGAGAGAGAGAGAGAGAGTGGAGAGAGAGAGAGAGAGAGTGAGAGAGAGAGAGATGAGAGAGAGAGAGGAGAGATAGAGAGAGAGAGAGAGAGGAGAGTGAGAGAGGAAGGAGAGAGAGAGGAGAGAGAGAAAAGAGAGAGAAGAGAGAGAGAGAGGAGAGAGAGAGAATGAGAGAGGGGAGAGAGAATGAGAGAGAGAGAGAGAATGAGAGAGAGAGAGAGACGAGAGATAGAGAGATGGACGAGAGAGGAGAGAGAGGAGAGAGAGAGAGAGAGACGAGGAGAGCGAGAGAGCCGAGAGATAGATAGAGAGAGAAGAGAGAGAGAGAGAGAGGGAGAAGAGAAAGAGGAAAGAGAGAGAGGAGAGAAGAGAGAGAGAGACGAATGAGAGAGAGAGAGAGAATGAGAGGAGAGAGACGAGAAGGAGAGAGGGAGAGAGAGAGAGAGAGAGAATGAGAGAGAGAGAGAGTGAGTGAGTGGAGAGAGAGAGAGAGAGAGAGAGAGAGGCAGTAGATAGATAGAGAGAGAGAGAGTGAGGAGAGAGAGAGAGGAGAAGGGGAAGAGAGAGAAGAGAGAGAGAGAGAGTGAGTGAGTGAGAGAGAGGAGAGCGAGAGAGAGGAGTATAAGATGTGGATAATGATGTGTCTGTTACAGGATTTGGTAATTCTATTTCTATACAGTGGACCACGTGGCTGTTTTCCACGTGGATCCAAATGTCCCAAATAAGAACCACCCGCTCAGCGAGGGCGGGGAGGCACATTTTATACGGACCTCGTTTGACCGGGAGTTCGGTCCAAGCTACCGATCGGAGGGTCACCTCTCGCCTCCTCCGAGGAGTTCGTGCTAGCTACCGACGCGGTAGGGAAGTCTCGCCTCCTCGGGGAGTAGTAGCCAGTACCAGCGCGCTAAGGTCAGCTCCGCCCCTCTCCGGAAGCTGACCGTGGCCTCCACGCGGCGCTTTTGGCCCTTCTGACAAGTTCGTAGCGTCGTCGTAGCGTTGCTTCACCCCTTTACGTGTGTTTTGCGTCCCTGTCAGCACGTACTAGACGTACGCATTAGCCCTTTTACAAAACTGTGGCAGGGTGGCGCTGCGCCTTCCGGCTCGCAGCATGAACGCAATCTCCGAAGAAAATCCGCTCGACCGCTTCAAGGACATGGCTAACAAAAAAACACGTAATACCGTTTGGGCCCCTTCTTTATTTCTTTTCCCTTCTCTCCCATAATGGTAAGCCGTCTGTTTTTTGTTGGGTTAAACAGGGCTAATGACAGCAAATGGACGTCTCCACTATTCTTCACCCTCAGATACGCATTACGTTGCATGAGCGAGTAGGATCAATAAAATGAATCTCGTTCGTAGTTCAGTAATTAATTATTTTCCTCCGTGTTTAGAGACTAATATGTTAATCTGCAACGAATTTAACGCGTATGCGTGATTTTCCTAAGTATATCACGCAAATCATTGCATTTCACGATCGATCCTAACCCTCACGCGCCCGACCTGACCTCACTTTTAGTCTTCGCTTAGGGTCACTTTGATTAGTGGAAAAAGGTTAATTTCCTATCTTGACACTGACCTCACTTCTCTTTTTCCCGGGTCTGGGGCGGCCCACGTGGGTTAGTTCAGAATCATGTACATTGCTTTTGGCGGACCACGTTCTATCGTCGCTAGAACGAAGTATGTAACGGAAATCAATCTAAATTCATTAGTTGAATATAGCGTAGGATCTTTCCCCCATATCATAGTGCACAGGGATTGCCCGATATTGCCCCGGGGTTGCGTAAACGCCTAACTAGATCTGACGCCGTCGGGTCGAGGAGTAAAGTTATTCGTTCGTTCGGCTCCCTTGAGTCGGTGAGACCCGCGGTTACGTCGTTAATTACTACCAGTGTAGGACTTAGGGTTTAGCTAGAATCATTATCGCTTATTAATCACACCTTTCTCACCCTCTTGAAGTCGCTTGCATGTTTTGGGTACCCCCAAGCGTTTTGTGATTCGTTAAAATTCATATATCCTTCGGGAAATTGTGCGAGCGCCCATTACAGATACGCAGAAGAAGAGCGCAGGGTATATATTCCTGGCTCGAGTTCGCTTCAGTCATATTACGGCATTTGGGTGATAGGATCCCCCGTTTATTGATTTTTATGAAGCTGACGTGCAAAAAAGCTAGACATGCTACTCGCAGTCAATTTCTGACCACGAGAAGATTTGCTTGATAAAAAAATTGGCGAATATTTTTTTCATGTCACCATCATTCATGCGTACATTCGGTCGCATATCATTATACGGAATTCAAGTGGTAGTTGAAATAATCTTAAATAGCTAGCATTGCTATTTACTTCAGTTTTGTTATAGTGAACGTTAATATTCGTGTTTATGATTCATTCTCTGTGTGAGGTCACCTCTCGCTTTCCCTCTCATAACGATAGCTGTCACTCAGAGAACCACGCATTACCCCCCACACACACCTCACCTCACTCACACACACAGGACAAAAGGACACTGACCCTTTTTCATTAATAAGGCTGGTGGCTGTCTTATTGCCTGGCGTAAAACGATTTATGATGGATCTCTGTAGACGCAATTATTGTCGGTCGTGACGAGGCTGGTTTACATAAAGTACAAGTTACATCTATTTCCGTACGTGTGAACGGGACTATGGTTCAAATAGATCTTCGCGGATCGCCGATGTCGTTCCCTTATCTATTGCTATATCTATCAGAGAGGTGGTATTCAAATGAGGTCGATGCGGACCGCTACGACATCTCACTCTTCTATTTTTTCTTTACTTTGTGAAAATAAAACCACAAAATGAAAAAAAAAATGACGAAAATAAGTTAAAAACCAACATTAAAAAAACCGTAAATTGTTATGAATAACCGGCTAGTTAATTACCACCCACTCGCTGGGTTTTTTTTTTTTTGTGTGCCTTTCTTTCTCTTACTCTGGCCCGTGCGTGTATGATCTGGCTCCCCCCGACTTTATATTGCAAGTCGGACCACGACACGGCACCGAAGGAGGACCCGTAGGATGCGTGAGAAGGACGTTCATCGAAGACTCGCCATAGGCAAAGGACCAAGATTTCGTCAGAAAAGTACCAGTCGCCCCAGAATGCTGTGCCTAGGCGGACGCCTGGCGGACGCCTGCAGATCCGGTCAACTCCCGGAGATCGTAGCGCAGGTATAAGCCGCCCCGAGATGCCGCCCCTGCCCCGACGGCCCGTAGATCCGGCTGAAGATTACAGAGGACGTGTGGAAGCGAGAAGACCCTGGACGAGATATGTGAGGACGTGTGACGAGGACGCCGCCGAGTTCGGCCTGGCCAGAATACAGGAGGTTCAAGAGACCGAAATATGAGTCAAGGAGGACCTGTGCGAGACTTGCGAGGACGGGGTGGATATCGAGGACGAGGCAGATTACACCAGGGACAGGAGGATGAGGAACAACATGGACGAGCAACACGAAGTTGATTGAACCAGGACAACGCGCGCGAGAACGAGAAGACCAGCCAAGTTAGGTCACCTTGAAGGCGCCTCGAGGGCGAGCGCGAGTAGGGGCCGAGCAACTTATAAGATGTGGAAGTAATTCTATTCTGTTACAGGATGTGGATAATTCTAATTGTCTATACCAGTGGACACGTGGCGTTTCCACGTGGATCCAACATGTCCCAAATAAGAACCACCGCTCAGCGAGGCGGAGGTCACAGTTTATATTCTGACCTCGTTTGACGGGAGTTCGTGTGAAGCACCGACGCGTAGGGTCAACGCTCGCCTCCCTCCGGGGAGTTCGTGCTAAGATATCACACGACTAAGGTCAGCCCTCGCCTCCCTCCCAGGTGGTGACCGTGACTCGCGGGCCCCATAAACCCGTATAACTAAACAGGTCGTGTTTATTATACTGCACGTCGGTGTCAACTCTCAGCAATAAGAGTATCAAGCCGATACCAGGAGTAAATACACCTGCAAGCAATGTAATTGGGTCCTATACCCGTTACAGTGAGTGAGCGAGGAGAAGAGAGAGAGAGTGAGAGGTAGTGAGAGAGAGAGAGAGAAGGAGAGAGAGGAGAGAGTGAGGAGCGAGAGAGAGAGAAGAGAGAGAGAGATGAGAGAGAGAGAGAGAGAGAGAGAGAGAGAGAGAATGAGAGAGAGAGAGAGAGAGAGAATGAGAGAGAGAGAGAGAGAGAGAGAGAGAGAGGGAGGGAGAGAGAGAGAGAGAGAGAGAGAGAGAGAGAGAGAGAGAGACAGAGACAGAGACAGAGACAGAGACAGAGACAGAGAGAAAGAGAAATAAGTTTCGAAATCCTGGGTGTCGTCTTTTGCATTTATGGGATATCTTGTTGGATTTCATCTTCATTCCAGGATAAGATATTTACGAACACTTCGAAGGTGTCGTCCCATCTATCA
>NC_051393.1:32965653-32982886 GCF_015228065.2 Penaeus monodon
ACCAGTAGAGTCCAGGGTACCGTGGGAACTAAGGGTATGAGTAGGGGGGGGGGAGGAGAACCATTAAAACTCTCTCTCTCTCGCTTGGTGACAGTCCTAGGGTCAGCAGGTCTTCTCTCTGGAGAGTGAGTGAGTGAGTGAGTGAGTGAGTGAGTGAGTGAACAAGTGTGTTGATGAGCACAACTTTTTTTTGTATTGTTTATTCTTGTTTTCCCGGCTCGCTACCAAACCCTCACATGACTTATCCAATTATTCAAAATATTCTAGATCTTAGTCAGAATTCAAGGATTAGTAAAGATTGGAATTAGGAATAATTCCTGTCAGAATCACAGATGGCTTTACGGGTATGTGATCATCAAAGTCTACTTGATCCCCCCCCCCTTTTTTACCTCATTCCTGGAATTTTCACGATTTCTATTTGAGCTCTCGGCGTACTATTATTAGTGTTACTGGAGGTTACTACTATCAGCAAAAAAAAAAAAAAAAAAAATCAGGTAACAAGGTGATCAATACAAAAAGCACAGTGACAGTATTTTATGCAAGAATTCTGTTAGTGAATGAACCCTATACCAGTGATTTATTCCACAAGCCTAAAACCGTCTTATCAGCATATCTTTATTTAGTAGTATACATTACATTATATACATTTATATACATTTATATACATTTATATACATTTATATACATTTATATACATTTATATACATTTATATACATTTATATACATTTATATACATTTATATACATTTATATACATTCATATACATTCATATACATTCATATACATTCATATACATTCATATACATTCATATACATTCATATACATTCATATACATTCATATACATTCATATACATTCATATACATTCATATACATTTATATACATTTATATACATTTATATACATTTATATACATTTATATACATTTATATACATTATATACATTATATACATTATATACATATATACATATATACATATATACATATATACACACACATGCCTGTGCACAAAATCTTAAAGGCAGGAAAGTCAAGAAAAAAATCAATTTTTTAAAACAATTTTACAAAATTTCCCTTAATAGACGCGGACATTTTGGCTGTTTGACCCTTAAAACAGCCAAAACAATCAGTCAATTTCGTCGTTGAAAAGTGGGGTACACTGTGTCCGTGGTTTCTTTGCTTTTGATCTTATTTGCAATTAACCATAGGTTTATGGTATCCTCTGGGATATAGATCATCTCGGGGCATATTAAATACGATATTGCACTTTCATAGTTATATTCCTCAAAAATGTACAATTCACACAAATACAAGATAAAAAAACAACTCGTGATTACAGTAGTTGTCGGTGAAATGTCGGTGGAACGGAGTGAAGGTTTCCAGCCTTAGATTCAGGCACCTGGAGTAGATTCGTCCTAAAGGAGCCACTGGTGGAGGGGGCTGCAGCTATCAAAACGTAGCCCAGTTCTAATAATAGGAGGCTGCAATAAGTAACAAGTTAATTTTAAACATTTTCCTTCTATCACTTCGGTTCATTGCGCTTCACTGCATTATTTTTCTTAAATCAATTCACCAACAGTATATACAGGAAATATAAAAAGTGTAAACAACTTACAATGTATTCAGGTGTGGAGCTCGGAATAGAGTGGCAAACCATAGAATGGCAACCACCGACCATGGTTGACATGAGGCTTTGGTGGACTCGAAGCTGCCGTCCGAACGGGTGGAGGTGAACCAAATGAACCTTGCACCTAATACGCACACCAAACACACACAACACCCACGCACCATAAAAATAGTGAAACCATCACTAAAAGAAACCCTTTACACACTGCCTTTTTTGACAGATCCATATATGTGTGTGTGTGCATATATTTATATAAGTATATATATGTATGTGTAAATATATGTATATATATGTATGTATATATATACATGGGTGGGTGCTTCACGTGCAAGGTGAAGTGAAGCGATGGTGTGGTAGCCTAGATAGTGTTAAGTGCTTGCATGCCTTCTCGCTTGCAGCTTCCACCACTGGTTAGCCCAGTGCGTAAAAGGGAGCAGCTTTTGCCAGGTCACAGCCTCTCCATCATCAAGATTTCTGCAGTGCCTCCTCGTGGCCACTCATGGGTAACTGAGCACCTTGCGGTCCCAGGCTAAATTGCGCGGGATCTTGGAGCAGCAGGAGGCCCCAGAGGTACGGCGTGTGGATACGCTCTGGCTCCGTACCAACTCCTGCCCCCTAGCCAACCTGGGGTAATGGGGCGGCTTGGGGGAGGTGGGCCTCGCCATTCCTCCTCCTCCCTGAAAGACCCACCAGCAATGTCTTCAATAAATGGATATGCTGGGGGGAGAAGTGTTGTCCCTCCCACTCAGCAAGCAAGGCAGGCTGTGGGTCCCGCTGGGAGGGCAAATGTTGGGGTGCAGGATTGGAACGAGAGTTACTCATCCCGCCTGCGCCCCGGCAGGCGCCAACCCACCATGAAGCTTGTGGGGCAAAGCCCTTGGGAACTCCACAGGCAGCTTCGGTGGGGGCAGCTTCGGTGGGTGCGGCAGAGGTGGCGTGCACCCGGAGTGCCCACCCGAGGCTTAACCTCAGGCGAGCTTTCTGGGTAGGCGCTTGGAACATCTGCTATCATGGGAATTGAAGCGACTGGGAGTTGAGGTGGCTGCCCTCTCAGAGGTGAGAAGACCTGGTAACGGTGCGATCAGTATGGGTGGGTGCACCTACTACTGGTCGGGCTGCAGTGATGGTCACCACCTCCAGGGTGTAGCCATAGCCATCTCCAGCCGACTGGCTATGAGATGTCTGTCAGCCCCCATGGCTCAGGAGCTGATCCCAGCAGCGAGAATAGCTAGGTCCCAGAAAATGAGGATCTCTGGCTCCTGGTACCAGCGCTCCAACCCGCATCGCTGGACATGGTACAACTATATGGGTACAGTGGTCAAGGAGATCGACCACATGGAGATCGCAATGGAGGATCCTCCAGAACTGCAGGGTTTTCTGGAGTGCTGAGTTCTGTGGCACTGACCATAGGCCGGTTGTGGCTACCCTGCGGGTCCACTTCAAAACTCCCTGTCCCTCCAGTGGCCACCCTAAGGTGTTTCACTTGGACAGACTAAGGGAAGAGAAGTGTGCCCATGGGTTCACCATGGCAGTCTCTGACTGATTCAAAGAACTCGACAACCTGACGGACCCAGTTGCTCTGTGGGAGTTCTACAAGTGTGTAACACTCAAAGCAGCCTAGAAGTCCATTGGCGTACACCCAAGGGCAAAGCAGAATTCCATCTCCCTGAAGACATTAGAGGCCACTGAAGTGTGTCTCATGGCTCGGCTGAATGGTTATCAAGTCTTGCGTCGCTCCATGGTGCGCAGGGCTCAGACACTGCTGAGAAGGGACAAGGAACGGTTCATCAGGAATCTTGCTAAGGAGGTTGAAGGCCATTTCTTGGTGAACGACCTTTGCCCTGCCAACCAAGCCCTGAGAAAGATGAACTCTGAGTCCGATCAGCAGATGGACAGATCTCAGATCATGTTGGGGTTTGTAAACGTTGGGCTGAGTATTTTGAGCAGTTGTACCAGGTAGACCCTCCAACAATTGGCTTGTATGCATGCATTATCCCAGTGCCTGTGCCGGACCCACCCATCAGTGAGGAACCCCCTACCCTAACAAAGGTTAGGATGGCGATTTCCAAGTTGAAGAGTGGGAAAGCTGCAGGCATATGTGATATCCCTGCTGAACTGCTAAAGGCTGGGGGTGAACCTATGGCTTGGGGCCTGCATACAGTCCTGACAGCCATCTGGCAGTCTGGTACCATTCCCCCTGACCTGCTGAGGGGCGTGGTCATCCCTCTCTGGAAGGGGAAAGGGGATCATTGGGATTGTAGCAACAACCGTGGCATTACACTGCTCAGCATACCAGGCAAGGTTCTCGCCCACATTCTTCTGAAACGGTTCTGCAACCACCTACTGAGACATCAGAGACCGGAGCAATCTAGATTTACTCTTGGCAAGTCCATAATAGACCGAATACTAGCGCTTCGAGTAATTGTGGAACGCCGTCGGGAGCTTGGTCGTGGGTTGCTTGCAACCTACATCGACTTTAAGAAGGCATTTGACTCGGTGCATCGGGAATCGCTATGGAAGATCCTGAGACTCAGGGGAATTCCAACACAGGTTATTGGCCTAATAACAAGCCTTTATACTGGTACTGAAAGTGCTGTAAAGTGTGGTGGGGGTCTGTCGAACTTCTTCCCTGTTAATTCAGGGGTGAGACAAGGCTTTGTCCTTGCACCAACACTTTTCAACACCTGTATAGACTGGATAATGGGCAGAGCTACTAGCCAAAGTCAGTGTGGAGCATCACTAGGCAATATCAAGGTCTCAGACCTTGACTTTACCGATGATGTTGCTATCCTATCTGAGTTCTTGGAGTCACTGGTAGCGGCTCTTGATGCATTTAGCTATGAGGCGAAGCCCTTAGGCTTAGAGGTCTCCTGGACGAAGAGCAAGATTCAGGACTTTAGGGGCCTGTTAGGGGAACCCGTTCAGTCAATCCATGCTTGCGGTGAGGACATTGAAGTTACAGTGAGTTTTACATACCTTGATAGCGTAGTCCATATCTTTGGGCTGTCAGACCAAGAAGTCAATAGACGGATTAGTCTGGCAACAGGAGCCATGAACTTGATCAACAAGAGCATTTGGAGATGTCGGTACCTGTGCAGAAGGACCAAGTTGTGTGTCTTCAAGGCCTTGATACTGCCAGTTTTGCTCTATGGAAGCGAAACCTGGATGCTATCTAATGTCTTGGAGTCTTGGATTGCCAACTCAGGCTATATGGCACCTAGCTCGATTCCCTGTGGACGACCCTGCCCATCAGGTTGTCTCTTTGCGAGACAACCCTGGGAGGAGGAGGCCTGTGGGACGACCCAGGAGGTTATGGCTTGGGCAGCTCGACGAGACTTGTCGCGAAGAATTAGAGATTACCTGGAGACTCGCCTCAAGGGATCCTCATGGCTGGAAGCGAAGGGTGGATGCGGCCATGCGCCCCCGTCGGCGTTAGCCCCTTGATGATGATGATGATATATATATGCACACATACTGCTGGAACTCCCTGGATGACATTCCAATTTCTTATAGTTCACTGCAATATCGCCGGCAATCATGTAGTGTACAATGTAGTGTAGCTGATATTTACTTCGAAAGTATGATATATATCGAACATAATAAGAGCATTGTTACTTTAGTTACCATAAAAAAAAAAATATGCAAATTGACTGTAGGCTGTAGTTGTTTTTATTTCATAATTAATAATTTAGGTGTAAAGATTTTTTTATTACTTCGTTTTCCATAAAGAAACAAACACAAGTAATGCAAATTGC
The DNA here is from genome assembly GCF_015228065.2 of Penaeus monodon. Classification (NCBI taxonomy): domain Eukaryota; kingdom Metazoa; phylum Arthropoda; class Malacostraca; order Decapoda; family Penaeidae; genus Penaeus; species Penaeus monodon. The sequence continues at coordinate 32,971,039 of NC_051393.1, forward strand.
AGTTTGACTTGGCTCAAATTCGCAGCTGTGGACGTAGGCGACCGTGACATCAGCTTTGTCGCACGGACATTGCTACCGCAACGCGTTCGGCTATTTAACGTTATCGTTTAAACGCCCTTTTAGCCTTTTATTGTGCTTATTTTTTCACCAGAGAAACCTAGCCGTGCTTAAATTTTACAACGGAAATGAACTGAATATATTTCTAGATCATTCTGTATTCAGAGATTTCAAAGAAATAAACCATGAACACAGAGATTATCTTCGTTGTTGATAGAATCACTGGAAATACCTGGAAACTTCCTCTCAAACACATGTGTCTCAATTAATTTCTTCGATTTTGTATATTGCCAATAACGTGTGTTTGTCTAAAATTTGAACATGTAATATGGCTTTCATATATATATATATATATATATATATATATATATATATATATATATATATATATATATAGAGAGAGAGAGAGAGAGAGAGAGAGAGAGAGAGAGAGAGATTATAAAATTTAAGATAAAATTTGGAAAGTGAATGAAATTCATATAAAGCTGATAAAAAACAAAAATTGTTTGTCGTTACTGTAATCGGACGATATGTAAATGTCATATACCCGGGGTAAGACCTCTCTCCTCATAGCGAAAATGAAACTGATACAATTCTACGAAAATACGAACCACAGCAGCTCAAAAAAAAAAAAAAAAAAAAAAAAAAAAGTGCGGACCGATTCATGTACTTTATGCTTCTTGCGTTTATCTGTATATAGTTATAAAGAAATGTCCTGTCTTTATTTCCATGGACCCAGATGAGAGACACTGGCAGAGAGGGGTGGGTGGATGGTGAGAGAGAGAGAGAGAGAGAGAGAGAGAGAGAGAGAGAGAGAGAGAGAGAGAGAGAGAGGAGAGAGAGAGAGAGAGAGAGAGAGAGAGAGAGAGAGAGAGAGAGAGAGAGAGAGAGAGAGAGAGAGAGAGAGAGAGAGAGAGAGAGAGAGGGAGGGAGGGAGGGAGGGAGGGAGGGAGGGAGAGAACAAGAGAGAAAGATATAGAGGACAGAGAGAGAGGGAAACAGATAGAGAGAAAGTCTTGGACAAGTCGAACAGCCATTGTTGATACTTGAGTGTACTGTGTGAAATGAGGTGTTCGACAGTTTATTCCCTAACTCACCCTATGCCTGGCAGTGTATTCACCAATCAATCAACATCTATGAGGATTAATGACGAAATTAGCCAAAGTTTAACGCCTTGGATTTTGTACTCTATCAAAGAGGCCTTACTGTTTACTTCAGAGGAGAAAAATGCATTACACCTTTAAAAGTATTGTTATTTCAACTCCCATAGAAAAGAAATGGAACAATATAACAGAAACACACTGTTACTTTCACTTCCATGAAAAGAGAAAGGCATGCAAATCATGCATATTACAGTGTGATGTTTGGTCGAATTCTTTCAATAGCTATGGACTTAGGCGGCCGGTGGGAAGTAGTGAATACAGCCCTGTGTATGAATGATAAAGAGTGACCCTGAGGGGGTCAACTGCCGTAATGCTTCTCTCGTTAATTGGGCTTTTCGTGTCGGAGGGGGCCGAATGCTAAGAACTCTCCGAATGGGCGGTGGCTTACACACACACACACACACACACACACACACACACACACACACACACACACACACACACACACACACACACAATATATATATATATATATATATATATATATATATATATATATATATACACACACACACACACACACACACATATATATACTGCAGTTTTATTTTGCTGATATATCTAACGACAAAAACACAACACTTAGCTGTACAGTGTTTCAAAACTTAAGTGTTCCACATCGAGCCGATATAACCAAAATGATATTCAAAATAGATGTCTCCTTTATCAGTTTATCAGGCCAATGTCCCATTGCTGTCTTCCATCCTTGGGTCTCTGGCTTAAAGGGGGCACTGCCTGACCATACTAAATGTCAAGTCAATTTCATATGACAATGCACAGACTATCGTAGGCTGGAAAAATGCTGGACGCTGTCTGACAGGCTCTTAGGGCGAGATGAAGATCTTTTTTCTAACAAATCTTATTTTATCTGCTCCGATTAAGCGTGAACATAATTTTATCTTTTACGTGTTTATGGCTAGCCTTTCTTTTTCATTTAATATTCCTGTTCTCGTTTCAGTCCTGCACAATCAAGATTTACCAATCAGAAAAAACAGTTAATAGTTGATAGCTGGTATGAAGACTTTTTTTTTTCTTTTTTACCTGAGGGGACCCGCATTCAGCTGGGGATGCTGGTAGGGGCAGTATTTTCTTTGTATAATAATTTACATAATATTAAGAATCCACTCCAATGTCACACGATGTGTGGTTTAAGGACGAGCGTTGCTGTGTGTTCCCTCAGTGGTCATTCCTGGCGACCTGGAATGACCGTCACAGAGACACACAGCAATGGTTAATAATAATGGTTAATAGTTAAAACAAATAAATGTGCAAGACAGCAAGGACATATAGTAAAATAAAGGTTGTCAGAAGGGGAAAGTGTTAAGGGGTAGGACACTTAGATCAAATAGGAGATACTTATGTGTCTGAAGGAGAATAAGTTGTCTAACGAAAACGTATGGGATTCTGAGAGAATGTGCAATAGCTTGGGGTCAGGGAAGTGAGAATGAGTGAGGAAAAGCTGAGGTATGGTTTCCCGTAAAGTGGGGGCAGGATAGAAGGATGTGTAGGGATGATAGAGGATGAGATAGGAACGTGTGAGGCGCGAGTCCAGTGCGTAAACGGGCAAGAGCAGTTTCCCAGCATCTATTCTTATAGAATGGTATTGACCAAGGAGAGATAGAAGGTTTTATGTTGTGTGGTTTATTGGTAGTAAGGGTAGACCAGAAAGACTGCCAGTGGGAAAAGAGGAAGGTTTTAAAGCAAGGGTAGAAGTCAGGTTGATGAGATGTAGATAAGGCAGTGGAGTGTTTTTGGTTGATCATTGCCTGGGATCCCAGTGTGGCTGGGTAGCCACCAAAAACTGACAGCTTTGTGTTGTATGTCAAGTTGGAATAGTTGATCATGAATCTTGCGGACAAAAAGATGGATTGTATAAGAGATAATAAGTTTTAGGAGTCTGTGAAAATTGTGAAGGATGAGGGAAGGAGGGAAGATGTGTTCAAATGCGAAGAGGATCGCATACAATTCTGTTGTAAGGGTGCTGGAATTAAGTAGGAGTGGAGAGTTGAAAGTATAGGAAGGAAAGATTACAGCAAAACCAGTGCAAGAGATAGATTTGGAGCCATCTCTATGAGAGTACTGGAGGAGTGGTTTGAGGTATGGCAGAGAAATTGAGTGAAAAGGACAGAAGGGGGGGGGGGTCTGATTTTGGGTATCAAGGAAAACAGAGAGGCAAATACAAGAGGAAGGTATAAGCCAAGGCAGGTATTTATGGGTAGAAAAAAGTAGGGGTTGGAAATGAGGATTCAGTGAATGGAAGAGAAGTGTATCCATCCGGACAGATAGAGGAGTGGGTAGGCGCTGAGAGGAGGTAAAGGTAGGGAGGAAGTAAGGGACATTTAGTTTAGAGAGAGAAAATTGATGAAAACATGCATAGCTAAGTAGAGAGAGAAGGGCACAGCACAGAGAGAGGGAAGGTAGGCCTGATTTAAAATATAAGCTCTCAATCGGAGAGGATCAGAAGGCGCCTTGGGATAAATATAGACCGCAATGGTGGATAGTATCATGGTGAGTAAGAAGAGAGGTAGAGGCAGAGGAACAGATATGACAGCCATAGTCAAGAGTAGAGATGATCAGTCTGAACCCCAGAATATATGAGAGTCTGTAAGAGTTGGAGGTGGCGGTGGGTTTTCTTTTTGATATAGAGGATGTGGTCTCACCAGGAAAGATTAAAATAAAAAATTACTCTGAGAATTTGCCTGAGGAGTGGAAGTGGAAAGGGGCATTATATAAAGAGAGTGGGGGTTGAGGTCCTTTACATGATCCACAAAAAAGGATATAGAAGGAGTTAGAGGTGGAAAAACGGAAGCCACTGTCAGTGGCCCAGGAAGAGACTGAAGATATAGAAGACTGAATTACTTGATGGAGACTAGGTATAGAAGGCCCAGTGATCAGACGATAAAATCATCTACAGGCAGGGAGGATCAGGTACCTGGTGGTAATTCCTTCTAGCTGTTTACTCGAAAAGTACAATTGGAGAGGAATGATTTAATGGATACACCCATGTTCTCTCATATGCCATGATATAACTGTTTCAGATAGTGGTATCTATCTCCATGTAGTATCAAATGACTTTTTCAGGTCAAAGAACATTGCCAATACATGGCGTGCAAAGGCAGATGTGATGTAATTTTCTAAATGTGCTGGTAAGTTGTGCTTCGAGCATGATGGATTGACCATCTTTTCTAGCAACTTGCACAAGCAGCTAGTCAGAGCAACGAGATGGTAGTCTTTAGGGAAGATGCCATATTTATTAGGTTCAAGGAAAGGTAGCGCAAGTGCTTCAAGCTAGTGACTGGGAAGTTTCCAGTAGTCCATACAGCATTGAAGATTGAAAGCAGGAAGGATAAAGAGGTAGATGGAAGATGTTGTAGCACACAGTGATGTATGCCGTCAAAGCTTTCATGTATGTTGCAGCACGACTGTAAGACAGAAAAATGTTCAGTAGAGAAGGAGGCATTGTATGGCTCTATAGAGGAGAGGGAGATGGGAGTGCATTGCTTGGCTGTTTTAATAGAATAGATATGGGGAGAAAGTTGAGAGTGATTACTGATCTGGCTGAAATATGCAAGTTCAGTGGCAACTTGTAAAGGTTCATAAATGAGTGTTATCGATATGGAGGACTGGGGCAGGATGAGGGGATGTTTCCCTGATAGTTTATGAATTCTATGACATACTGTAGAAACAGGTGTAAAGGAGGTAATTGTGGAGACGTAATTTTGCCAACTGGTCTTAATAGATCTTCTGATTGTGCAGCATAGTTGAAGTGATGTTTAGTTGAGGGGTATTTCGCTTGTAGCAATACTCCATGCCGCACACTTCAATCAAAGCAATTTAGAGCATTCAGTGTTCCATCATGGAATACATTTAGATCTGCAAGGCTGGGTAGTTCAGGGAATGGCTGTGAATGCAGCACTCTGTAACTGTATAATAAAAAAGCATGTCTCTTGTGGAAGAGAAGGAAGATCGAGGAAGGGGGAGAGTAGAGAGGTAAAAGTACGTCAGTCTGCTCTATCAAAGCACCAACATGGGGGGGTGGGGAGCAGGACATAGGAAGTAGGAGATTGGTCACTAGAGGGAATGTGCTCTGGAAATGACCAATGAAAGTCGAGGTGAAGGGAAGGAAAGCAAAGAGAAAGATCAAGGCATGAAAGGTTTGGGTGTGCATGTCAAAGTGAGTGGGGCGGTATGAATTAACCCCTTATCGACGGGTCGGAACAATGTTGTAAACCTAACTTGACGGGAAATAGAAGCAGGCAACTCTCGTCAAGCCGGGAGCGCGCGCTTCGACGCGCACGGGCCGTCCTCATCACGCACGCGAAGTTTCAGCGGCGCTCCTATGGTTGGTTGCGAGTAACCGCAACCCGTAAAGTTTTTGTACTCAAGAAACATGTAAAAGTTTGTAGACTCACTGTATCTTTTATATGTCCTATGAACGATTTTATTGCGTCATACTATAGTAGAAAAAGTCCAATTTACGTGTATATCACAAATTTTAGGGTGAAGTCAATGGTTTTGTCCTGTGCGTGAGATCCGAACTAGCGTACCACTTCAATTTTATTTTTTTCAAAATTTCATATACAAATGCATATATGTATATGTCTAGTATATATATACATTACTTACATAAATATATCAAAGTTTTGTCATTTTCAATTATCTTCAGCCTGAAATGCCTGAAAGCACGGTGTTTTTCCATTTTCAATGATAAATACATAGAACTATGTACACTATTCCTTTATCCAAGCTTCAGGCATGAAATGCCTGAAAGCACGGTGTTTTTTTCTTTTCAAATTTCTTCGTCATGAACTGCCTGAAAGCACGGTGTTTTTTTCTTTTCAATTAAATAAATACATAGCCACTATGTAGATATAAATATTTTAGACTTATTTACATCTTGCCCAACGACCTTCAGGCATGGAAAGGCCTGAAAGCACGGTGCTGGACCAAAGTGAGGGTGCCGCAGCAACTGCACATCACCCTGGTCTCCTTCCTGCGCCGGTGGTGTCCTCCAGCAGAGCACACACCGACGCCACCGACGATGCGGTGTGTCCACTGGCAAGTGTGCCTGCTGGGGAAACCTCCTCCTCGTGGCGCGGCCTGAGGGGATTCCGCCCGGAAGGAGCCACGACCTCCTGTAAAATAGATGGCAAGAAAAAAAGACTGTAAGACAAAAAAAGGACATTAAAACATTGATATAACATTTCTTTAGCAGAATAAAGAAAAAATAAAGGGTCAGAGCTTTACTTGCTGCACAATCCTCGAACGAGTTTCCTTTCGGAACTCAAACTGGGTAAGTTTACCCCGCCGAGGGCCCGTTGGATAGCCAGCGCGTTGGTCGGAAGTAGTCATATCCCAACCGGTAAAAGAAAATCTTCTTATACCACTTGACGGTCTTTCCTCGTCCGTTGGATATGACTGCGCCAGCTGATCCGAGAGGTCGACACCCTTCGCGTTTGTTGTAGGCAGCGACAACTTCAGGCTTCGACCTCTCCCCCCTCGGCGGTTTGGGAGGCAGGGTACCGACCTTGCTGTGTGGGCGTAGAAGCATCAGTAACAGGACGCTTGTCCACCCACTGAAGGCGATCATTCCGGTCTTGTGGACCGGAATCGAGTTTGTCCCCGACTCGCCTGCAGGTCGAAGGGCATGCCACCGCCGGTTGAGACCACAGTCCCAACTGCACTGGTCTTCCGGCCTGCAGGTAATGGAAGAAGAGTCGGGATGTGTACCATTTGTCGGTGGTAGAACCTGGTACCCCTTTCGAACAGATTCTGCCTTCTCCAGCAGTCGGTGACCGGCCTTCATGCTGTATTGAAATACGCCGCGGTCCCTGCCCCATGGGTAGATCTTGAAGGCCGAGTATACCCTGCCTCTGACCGTCGGACGAGCAAAGCTTGTAACCTTCAGCCCTCTCCGAGCCCTCTTGCTCGGATTGTACTGGAGGGCGGTGGTGACGCCCCTTGAAGGCCCACAAGCTCTCGTCGACGGTCACTTTCTTGTTTTCGGGACGAAGGCGGATCGATACGTCGATTCCAAGACGTCTAACCACAGGGGCGCAGCTTCCAAAGCCTGTCCTCCGCGGGATGCTCCCCTTCGTTGTCAGCGAAGTGGGAGCGCGGAGGTCAGAGGCCATCGTAGCGGTCCTGGTCATCGTCTTGGCGAACACCGACGAGGACATCCACGGGTCCGTCGGCCACCAACCACATTCCCTCTGGTCCTCTTCGACTGAAGGGGGCCCATCAGGAATCCGTAAGCCGACATAGGAGCGGGGACTTCCGCACCGTTGGTCATCCCACCCCTTCATATGGGGATGAAGGGGTTCGCGGGTTCTGTCGAACATACTGGTGGTTGGAGAAAAAGACATTGTAAAAATCAGGGGGGGTTTTTGCAAAAAAAGACATGTAGAAATTACGAATTTTTCACAGTCAGAATATACAGAGATATTTTTTTTACTTACCGATTCGTCTCGTCCACGATGGTCTGAAACAACTCCTCTGGGAACACACTGGTGAACACTTCTAATGGGGTTCGACGAGTCTTCAGGGGTGATTTCACACCCGGTGTCCCCTCAAGCAGGTGACGCCTTGACGAAATTCTCCCTCTTCGACCAACAAAAGAGGGAGTTCCGGAGCATTACTCTCCCAATGTCGTCTAATTATTCTGCGAGGGCTCGTCGAGTCCAAAGAGTCATCCCCGCGGGACATATTCAAAATCTTCAATCTGAGTCGTGCGTCCACACCCGACTCTTCGGTATCGAATCCGGATCCCTCCCAATCCGAGTCGTCACCGTCAAATCGAGTGGAGATTTCAACTTCTGTAAAAAATACAAAGGTAAAACGTGAGTTCTCTGTGGAAAGATTCTTGGTATGCAGAAACAAAGTCAATGTTCCAACGACACGTTTTTTTTTAAGTCAAAAAAAAGGAAACTTCCCAGAGAGATCGCTAGTCCATGCAATTTCAGAGAGGTGGTATAATCCTCTTCGGTCTGTAGAATACAGGTATAGACTGGATCTGGGGCATTCCGTGCAAGCGTTGGATTCCCGACGTAGGGGGGGGGGGGGGGGGGGGGGGGATGGCTGGGGGTCATTCAACGTCGCTGAACGAGAGGTCCCGAACAGCAGTGGAAATCCTTGGCTTGCGGCGCGGCGTACAGCAAAGTTTGTCTTGACATTTTGCAGTCATCTTCTTCCATCCAAGTGAGTATCTTCCCCTTTGGGTCCGCCTTTTATTGCGATTTTTCAGAGGCTTAGCCAATTCAGATTCGCCATGTCGGGTCACGTTAGTCACGTGAGTAATTCTGGGACCGTAGTAAACTATGGCTGAACTACTCTACTGGAATCATTGTCCCCCAAAAGATCTAGAAAATCACGTAAACACGCACATGCAGAAACCGTCACACGTACACACACCACATGCAGAAACGTATAAACACACGTACACACACACACACGCTCTCTCTCTCTCTCTCTCTCTCATCTCTCCTCTCTCTCTCTCTTTTTCTCTCTCTCTCTCTCGCTCTCTCTCACACACACACACAACACACAGACACACACGCACATGCCTCTCTCTCCTCTCTCTTCGCTCTCATTCCTCACACAGACACAAAGTCCAGTAAGTACGTGCGTCATGTAGAAAACTGCTGAGTGACTGTTTTAGGTTTTGCAGAGAGAAAAATAAAGAAATTACGAATACCTTTCAAAAACCGGATTCCTCGGTGACCGTCCTCTCCCCGTCACGTCAGGAGTCCCTTTTTACACCCTTTTTACACACGCTCACATTATCCCCTTTCACTCAGTCATATTTTTTCATACTGCCACACAAATTACTTCTCCTTTTTCAAATACTTACTGCAATGACCGTCCCTCTCCCCGTCCCGACGAGGTCCCTACACACACACACACAACACTCACACCCTTTCAATGCTGGCCCACACTTCTCCCCTTTTCAAATTACTTTACTGCAATGACCGTCCTCTCCCCGTCACATACGAGTCCCTTACACATCTTTACCCACACACACACCCTGCTCACATGCTGCCAACACACTACTTCTCCCATTTTCAAATACTTACTGCAATGACGTCCTCTCCGTCACTGTACACAAATTTGCCGTGTGTAGGCGTCCCCCTCGGGAAAGGGTATGTATTACGATTAGCAAGCTGTAGACTACCGTCGGACGGTCCAGTAACCTCACGCGTAGGCGGAGCGGGACCGCTATGCGAAAAACACGTCGAACAGCACAAACACGACAATAACGACAAATAAACACGTATATCGAACTAAACTATACCATATATTTGTATAATCACTTCAAGCATAATTACTTTTATATTCATACAAAGTAGCTCAAACATCATATATACAAGGATACAAATTGCACGTGTATAGGCGTCCCCTCGGAAGGGTAATACGACTTCACGCCAATTAGGCGTGCCCGGCGTATCTGCGTCGCAACGTCCCACGCGTATAGCGGACCCGGCCTCAACCGCTTAAGAAGGATAAGGTCGGTGTTAGAAAGACAGTATTCCAAGGAAGGCCCAGGAAAGTATGGTGACAGTTGAAGTCATAAGGAACAGACTGTGAGTATGGTGGTTTAATTTGAGAAAGTAAGTTTTAAAAGGCATTAACGTCATGGAAAGATTAAAGTAAATTGAAACACTGGTGACTCCGAACGCAAATAAAAATTGATATAATGGCAAGGACCGTATGGAGTTTGATGATTGACGAGTATGAGGAGAGAGAGAGTGGTGATACAAAAAGGATATTGTGGGGTGCAGAAGAGGATAGGGTATGTTGAGCAGGAGTACGGGGGGAGGGGTAGGGGGAATATGAGGAGGAGGAGGATGATGGACGTCGGCAGTCACTTTGAATGAAGCCAGAATAGGGGCAGAACAAATAGAGGATGGATGAGAGAGAGGAACTTTCTCTTGGCTCGTGCTTAGGAAATTTTTAATGCCCTCAGGATTTCCGGGAGATTTGGGTGGATAAGGCTGGAAATGAAAGGATTTTTTTTATGAGGAGGTGAAGAAATAATCATCTGAGTAGTAGAGATGTAGATGTGGGGATGGGATGGGATAGAATATGTGTGGAAATGTTTGGATTGTAAGGGAGAGTAGGGAGAGACATAGGAGAGTTGTGGATATTGGAGTCTTTGATTTGAATGGGAAAAAGGATTTGACTGGGATATAGGGGAAGTTGAGAGTAGGGGGAAGTGAATAAGATGAAGATGTAGACACTACTTTGGGTAGAGGGATTGGACTTGAGTGAGGGCAGTATTGGAGTAGGGAGTGATTGAAACTTTGTCGTCGTGCTTCCTGTCTGGGCTCTCGTAGAGTGAGGCAAGTTTATATTTTAGACTGGTACCTCAGATTCCTAATTTGTAGGCAGGGCAGCCCTATAAAAATACATTATGGAGCCAAAGCATTGGTACGCATATGGATTGTACAGGGGCAGTTTTGAACAGTCATGACGGTTGAAACCAAGAGGGGCAGTGGGCTGTGGAGCAAACAGTGCTTTGCAGGAGGGCCAAAAATGCCTAATTTTTTGAACAATGCTGGGTGGGAGTTGATATAGTCCTGACAGGGCAAGATTCTCCCCTATATTAGACTTTATGGGGAAAGACATGTGTAAGTAATGGCTGGAGTTACCATCCACTGGTGACATGGGATTTGAATGCAGGTCACAAATTGCTGAACAAAAGTGGCCACAACAGCACACTGTGTAGCACTGCTGATACTGCATGTAGTCAGCAATACATCTCACAGACTGACTAATCTTTGCAGTCAGCTGGGAAGACTCAAACAGTTCAGACATGTTATTAAGGGAGGAATGAGGTTTGGGCAGGATAGGTTTGCCAGTGAGGGTAAATAGTGCATGGGTTTGGGACTTGGACTTGTAACTGTGCCAAAGCATGAGCGATCGGTACGCTGCGGAAGAAAACTTTGCAGTCATTGGAGGCAATTATTGAAAGAAAGTTATTTATCAGAGTAGGCTGTTTTAGTGGGAAATACAAAAAATCGGCCCCACTTGGCCGAGTTAATAGAGTACTCAAAAGTGGGCTTGTAGAAGGGCGAGGGACAGGAGTAGGGATTGGGTGTGGAGTGACCAGAATATTACTGTGGGAATGAGGGCAACTAAGTTTGTAGAGTTTGTAATAATGAGTATGAAAATGAAGATGATAATGCAGGATGGGGTTGGCAGATATTGGGATGAGGAAGAGGTATCTTTTTGAAGGTTGATTAATAACCTGGTAGATGATTTGGGATCAGGTCACGTTGACAGCACACTTCACGAGGTGGGCGTAGTAGCAGTGGTCCAGAGCTGTGATCCAAGGATAGTCAGGGGTTGGTAAGCAGAGGAGTTCTTTCAGAGAAACTATTTGATTAAATACCCCTATAAGGATTTAAATCTTCATTACTGGCCTTGTAGCCTAAAAACGTGGGGAAGATAAATAGCACCCGCAAAAGGACCCTGAGGGGTACAAAATTAACCAGGGGATGCTGTCCATTGGCCTAAAAGATCTTTCATGACACAATTCAGCCTTTCATCCTTTTAACATGTTTCACACCTTAGGAATTGTTTATCTTTACTACTGGAGATGGCTATGGCTACTCGAAGATGAATGACAT